>NC_056729.1:399656653-399991653 GCF_019279795.1 Protopterus annectens | reverse complement strand
CAGAAACTGCACACATTTGTTAAGATAAAAAGAATATCTTCTCCACAAACCAGACCACACATACAAAAAAAAAAAACAATAGATAATTGGTAAAATTAAAATAACCTCCTAAAACTGAGGAGAAAACCTACCTCAAATCCTTTCACCTCTGAAACTAGTAGGGACATTGCAGACAAATTCAACAAATGCTTCATATCTAGTATTATACTTAACTCAAACAATAACATATACTCAAACCTCATAACTTCCCCAGAACATATCTCAGCACTTCAACTCAATCAAATAACCATTCAGACAAACACCATCAAAATATACATTAAAAAACTGAAACCCACAACACTAGCTGCTGACATCTGCCTTCCAAATAACTCAGTATAACAACTGACACCATTTGCTACCCTGTATCTATCTTAATAGATTCATCACAGAAAACTACATTCCAGTCCTATGGAAAGCTTCTTTCATAATCCCATTGCACAAAGGTAGCATATACACTGAACTGTCAAAGTATTGCCCTATAGCAATCCTTCCTCCCTTCTCCAAAGTATTTGAAAAATGCATACATCAGCAACTCCTAGCCTTTCTTAATGATAACCAGTTACTTTCTCCTCCACAACATGGCTTTTGACCACAACACAGCACAGAAACTGCCCTACTACATTTCCTAGATACTATTAATCAAAGTACAAACTCAGGTAATTTTGTCCCCACCCTTTTCCTGGACTTATCAAAAGCCTTTGATGCAGTCTCACATCAACTAGTCCTCCAAAGACTAAATCTTATAGGCATCACAACTCCCTCGACCAGTTGGTTCATCAGCTACTTAAACAGTCACACCCAGTCTGTAAAATGGAATGACTCATGCCCTCCTTCCTTCCAGTCGCTACAGAAGACTCCCAGGGCTCCATACCTGGGACGGTACTTCATGGCTCCATACCTGGGACAGTACTTCAGGGCTCCATACTTGGGACAGTACTTCAGGGCTCCATACTTGGGACAGTACTTCAGGGCTCCATACCTGGGATGGTACTTCAGGGCTCCATACTTGGGACGGTACTTCAGGGCTCCATACCTGGGACGGTACTTCAGGGCTCCATACCTGGGACGGTACCTCAGGGCTCCATACTTGGGACGGTACTTCAGGGCTCCATACTTGGGACGGTACTTCAGGGCTCCATACTTGGGACAGTACTTCAGGGCTCCATACTTGGGACAGTACTTCAGGGCTCCATACCTGGGACAGTACTTCAGGGCTCCATACTTGGGACAGTACTTCAGGGCTCCATACTTGGGACAGTACTTCAGGGCTCCATACTTGGGACAGTACTTCAGGGCTCCATACTTGGGACGGTACTTCAGGGCTCCATACTTGGGACGGTACTTCAGGGCTCTATACCTGGGACGGTACTTCAGGGCTCCATACCTGGGACGGTACTTCAGGGCTCCATACTTGGGATGGTACTTCAGGGCTCCATACTTGGGACGGTACTTCAGGGCTCCATACTTGGGATGGTACTTCAGGGCTCCATACTTGGGATGGTACTTCAGGGCTCCATACTTGGGACGGTACTTCAGGGCTCCATACTTGGGACAGTACTTCAGGGCTCCATATCTGGGACTGTACTTCAGGGCTCCATACCTGGGACAGTACTTCAGGGCTCCATACTTGGGACAGTACTTCAGGGCTCCATACTTGGGACAGTACTTCAGGGCTCCATACTTGGGACAGTACTTCAGGGCTCCATACCTGGGACAGTACTTCAGGGCTCCATACTTGGGACAGTACTTCAGGGCTCCATACTTGGGACAGTACTTCAGGGCTCCATACCTGGGACAGTACTTCAGGGCTCCATACTTGGGACAGTACTTTTCACTGTTTTCATTAATGACATATACAAGGAACCAAAACTCATCACCGTAACACAATATGCTGACGACTCAACTTTAGTTTGCTCAGCCCCAAATCTTCCTACATTAGAAATCATCACACAGAGATATTTCCCATGTGTAGAAAACTGGCTAAATAAATCTCAGTTGCTCTTAAACCCTAACAAAACCAAGCTAATCCCGTTCCTTCCCAAAAAGCATAAATCAAAACAGTACTGGTCTTAATGTTATCTTCTCAAGCAAGACAAAATTGAAAGCATCATCAACACAAAATTATTAAGAGTTACCGCTGATAACAAGTTAAAATTTGATCTATGCATTGACACTGCAATCAAAAAGATACACTACAAACTAGGCTGTCTTTACACAGCAAAGCACCTTCTAAGTGATCATAGTAAAAAAAAGCTGACTCCTCCCTTCTCCTCTCTATTCTATTATATGCCGTAACAATATTCATAAATCTCAATTCTTCCACCAAACACTGACTGGAAAGCATCTACAATAAAATTTGTAAATTTGCCTGCAGCCTCACAAACCACTCCCACTACTGCATGGCACTTAATACCCTCAGCTGACTTAAACTTCATCAACACATCATCCTCTCCCAGCTACTCACAGCACAAAAAATACTTCACCATCCACTTGAAACACCCTCACTGTCAAATGTCATCTAATGGCATGTACCAAATAGAACCCTAAGATCCTCAGAACTTAAACTAACTGTTGCTAATAAATCAAATAATCATTCAGGTCTCATTAAGGACTCACTATTCTCTGTTTCCGTCTCCAAGGCATGGAACGACTTGCAAGCCACATTAGGCTTTTAAAAAACCTGAAACAATTCAAACATGCCCTAAAATATCACTTGGCAACTAATAAACTATGCAACTGTATCACATCTACAGTTTGAAGTATGCAATCCTAACTGTCCACTATTGATACTATGCAAGTGTATTAATATAGTATTTGTGATTTTAATCACAACATGTATTTCCTTAATTTGATATACTTTATAAATTATGTTTGTTGTCTGTTTGTTTTGAAATACTTTGCAGATAATGTCTGTTGACTGCCTTTCTTTTGAATTGTCAAAATGTATTATCATCCTTGTTTTGGAGATTTACTCTCTAAGCCTTAGCTGAAGATGGATTTTCCCAGCAAACAAACGCAAATGTGTGTGTGTGTGTGTGTGTGTGTGTGTGTGTGTGTGTGTGTGTGTGTGTGTGTGTAGAGACAACAGATGGATGGACAGGCACACTCAGATGCGAGATAAAAATCCACTTCTAAGGATGTATTTTGTTTGAGAAGTGAAGCTACCAAATGAGCCTGATTTTATTCTTTATAGCATGTAAAATACACAGGAAAAGAAAACATTCTGATAGTTAAGCTTCTTAAGGCAGTAATTGTACAGTAACTCATAAGTTATGATGTCTGTCTTTGTTGCTGAAGGTATCAGACTATGACCTAGAATTTTTTTTAACTTTATTTCCTCCATATATTATATTACCTTCACATGCAATATTTATGGATTGTACACCATGTCTCGTCAATGATTGCTTCATTTTCACCCCTATTCTTATACCCCCCTGGTTATCCTTTGGGTTTGCATTATCATTCTGTTGGTATGATTTTTCGGGTCTATATTAGATCAGCGAACGCTTAAACAAGCGAACGCTGATTGATCAAACTTATTTAAGCGAATGTTCAAAATATCGAAGCAACAGAAATCCAAATTTTTTCCTAGGGAAAGAATTTGGTTGTCCGTTTCTGTTGCTTCAGTATTTTCAGTGCTGTGGTGGAAAGTTACTGTTGGATTCAGGTAAGTGTGTGATTGTGTGGATGTGAGTGTTAGGGTGGGTTAGGTGAGTTAGGGTTAGGGCGCGGGTTAGGTATGTGTGCGACTGTGTGGACGTGAGGGTTAGGGCGGGTTTAGGTGAGTTAGGGTTAGGGAGTGGGTGAGGTGAGTGTGTGATAGTGACAGACCTTAGGGTTAGGGTTTGGGTTAGGGTAAGTGGATAGTTAGTGGTGTGTAAATATTGTGGGAAGAAATATCCAAGGAATTGTTATGGTTAGGCTTGCATAGGCTCTTGGGCCGATAGCCTAGTACCAACCTATGAACCTATATCTGGCCTCTAGATCACTGGCTTTTGGCTTTTGCATGTGCATGGGTATACCCTGGACATGGACCTTTTAAGACATTATTTTGTTCCTTCTAGTGACTTTCACACCAATATGTTGCATGCCAAATCAGTACTGATGTCACAATAATTTTATTTTATAGCATTTACATTCATTGGCCTCCTGTCCCTGCTGTTGCTCACCAGTCTGGTGTGTCAGCTTCATTTTTGTGATAGTCCAACATTTTTTTTATTTGCATTTTTACAGCTCTTTACTCTGTTACTTATACACCAACATATATTTCACACTTGACTGTGAGTTGTCGTTTACCTTATTTTTCCTTTGTTTTTCCTCTTATATTCTTTTTCATGTCCCCCTAGTTATTACGTCAGCAATGATTTATTTTTACTAATACTTAGACACTAAGCTTATTTTTACTGCAGTTTATTGTACATTAATTAGTAGTTATAGTAGTTATAAAAATATATCACTTACCTTGGGGGCTTGCCCATATGCCCCACTCCCATCTGCATTAGCCATCATTGCTCCAGGAATTGTTTCACGTCCTTCCATTGTTTGTAAAGTTTTGATGTTGTGTTCCCTGGTCCATGTTTCACAAGGTAAGGATCTGTTTCATTTAATACATCTTTACTGCAGTTTACACAGTCACCTGCCTTTCAGTGTCCAGCTTTCAACTTATTTATTTCTTCTCTCTTTCTGTGATCGACTTCAGTCCTTTTGTAGTCCTAATTCATCTCTTTGACTCTGCCATCCATCATAACTGATTCTCTCCTGCAGGTATAGTCCCTCATTTGTCTAGCAGTTCACTTGTACTTTTCCTTAACCTTCTGACACACCAGCCTGCCATCACCTTAGAGCTCTCCCTAGTGAGTCTGTGCTTCTGTTTCTTTGTTGTTTTAGTGCCTAAACCCACTTAAGAGAGATTTCTTCTTCTTCTATCCATCTACCTGATACCTTTGTTTAAACTGTTTAACATCCTCCATATTGTGTAGCCCAAACCATTCCCCTTCCAGCTGTACTTCCAAAATTGCAAGGAATTTCAATCATACAGCTCTTCCATTAATTCTTAGGTCATTTAATACATCCAGCATAGCTTCCCTTCTTTTATTGAGTGTTTCTGATTAATCCTTGATCAACTTTATGAACTTCATTGCAAGCTGCAAAACCTTTACATCTTTTTGCTTATTTTATTTAATTTTTATAGGAAAGGAATGGAAACATACATGCCAGAAAATACCTGGGTCTTCTTTTTGCTGCTTCTTTCCACCATCCCACTCTGTATAGCCCCTCTTATTAGTATTTCTTCATTTCCTTGTGTCATCAGTCTCTAAACCTATAGTTCACTGCTGCTCACTCTGTCATGTAGTGAGACTATTGTGCTATTATTCTTTGAGCAGTTTTCTAGATAATCTATCCTTTCTCGTTTTTTATTATATCTGTTAGCTCCCGTATTCTGTGAATCTGTTCCTGCAGCTCTGCTTGAATTGCTGCTTTAACATACCTCTGATCTTGTAGTTTCCCTTGTAGCCTTTCCTCTTCTGTTTATTGCTTTTTTTCCAAGAAGCTAACATCCCAGCCTACTGTGATTTCCTTCATGAATAAAATGCCTACTCCTTATTCACAGCTTTACACGTGGTCATCTGTTCTTCCTTTTGTTTCTACCCACTCACCTTTCTTTCCTTCAGGTTGATTTTTCTCCCTGGGAACAGTATTTTAATATAAATTTCTGCAGGCCCTATCCAGAGCTGTTTGCCTTAGGGAGCCATTTTGGCTGGGCCCTCTAGCACCTTCTTTATGACCTAGCATTTTATTTTCCCTTTTTGGGAGACAAGACAGAAAATAAAATGTTGTGACTTATGCCATCCTCAACTTCAGCATATGGTTTCCTCAAGGGATGTATCATAGTAGGTGGCATTCCTCAGCAAAATATTAATTTATTGAATGTTATGTAAAATTTCAGTTACACTTGTTAGCAGTTACGTTATATACAGCTATTTCCCCATTTAACTGACTAACTTATTACAGTAAAAAAGTATTAATATGAATGTTATGATGGATTGTTACTATTCCCTGCCATGATAGAGGGTGTTACTCAGAGAAGTTGCTTTGAAAGGTTTCCTTGTACCTTAGAACATTGCCCTTATAATTCTCCCAATGTATTTAAAAAAAAAACTACTGTACAAAAGGACTGTATCCATCAATAAATAGTTGTAAAATGATACTGTGAGTTTTACTTCCTCCTTGCTTATCTCTTTGTTTTAAAAGGGATTGGTCATCATGGCTTACAAAGATAAGCAATGCAAAATATTCTTTGAGCAGTATTTGTATATATCAATGCATAAATTTTACCTGTTGTACTGTGAGACGTGAAATTAAACCTACCATTCAGAATTTGTGAGTATGACTCATCCATACCTTTTAATTCGTGTTATTAAAGTAGGTAATATCTCAGGCCCATAAAATGGTTACTGCTGTACCGTACAAAGATATAAGTGTTTGCCACATATGAATTTCTAAATGTGTTCTAGTCTCCATACATATATAACACTGCCTGCAAGGAAACTGAACATTTATAGAAATGTGCTTTTAAATATCATTCTGCTATTTTCAGTAGTGACACTGTGGGAGTGCTTAAAGTTTTTTTCCCGACATTTTTTGCATTATCATGTACCCTGCTTTTGTTATATAAGATAGTTAGCTTATTTTGCTAATGGTATTTATGTAGTTACAGTCAAGCAGAATATGGCTTCTACCTCTGTCCTTCAGGAGGATTTCTTTTATGAACCTGATCAATCATAATAAGCATCTAACAGTGGCATTTCACCTGCCCCAAGTATCTAGGTTAAGTCACATGCATATCTCACACATGCAGTAAAACAAAGTTTGTTTCACAAGGCCTTGATCATGATGTTGATGATGTGGATGCAGCACAAGTCATGTGATAACAATATGATCCAGTCGGGTAGTAGCTTAGGAGCAATTGCTGCTCCTGCTAATTTCAGCATCAAGCATAATATCAGTAAACACAGAGAAATGCTATGCTAGCTCCATTGACAAAAATACTGCAACACGGAAGTGATGGGATACCTTTTGAATTGGCACTAAGGAAGGGCTATGCCCAAAAGCTTTGCGTGTTAACATATTTATTTTTTGTATTAAATTTTATTTGATGTGATGTTTCTCAGAATGAGTTTTGCTTTCTGTTGGATTTTGTTGTGGATTACTCAGCACTGGGTTCACCACTATATTGTTCCATTTTTTTGCTACAGATAACTTTCATTGGGCCAACATGTATTTTATAATGAAGCTGCTTGACCTTTCAGACTAATATGACTTTATGACTAATATGAAGAGTTTGTGTGAGGTTGAAAGCACAAGTAGCTGCATTGTAAAACACGCCAGGCAAATTAAAGGTATCACATCACCTTTTTGTTACAGGACATCAGCTAAGAGCTGTATACCTCTGAAAAGGCTTAAATACTATCAGCTTGGAGTTCATTGTTACTAGAGGTAAGCTGTGCTGATCATGTTTTACACTGTAGAGTTACTAGATTGATAATTACAGTTTGGTGGTATTACTAGATTGATAATTACAGTTTGGTGGTATCTACCTGTCTGTTTTTTTAATGATATCTGGAAAGAAAACTGAACTCCTAGTACATCAGTGACCTCTGTAGTGATATAAAAGTGCAGGGAGGGCAGCTAACAGTTGCTTGGCTGGGTATAATGTTACTGATTTACTATTACACTTAATTAACTAGGTTAGCCAATGTGGAGATTGTTTTAGCAAGAACAAAACACACAGTGAATTATATTATTGCATTTAGAGAGTCAGTACACTCTATCGCTAATGTATTCAGTAATCCTGTATTCATTTGTATCAGAATGTTATAACATAATTAAAAGATGTCACATTGCAATTATCCATGACACAGAAATCACACTGCAATAACAAGTGCACAAGACAATACATGTATGTGATACAATAATTATAGTACCACAAAATGTATTTTAATGCAACAATTGCTGAAACAAGCAATGTAATAGTGAGAGGTTATAAATAGGGGCAAACGTTTCTTGTATATCAGATTGAATATTCACTGCACATAAACAGATATTTATTAGAATATATGCACAACTGGCTTGAAAGCTGAAGATAGATGAGGCCAAGTGGTTAGACTCATATCTCCTAAAAAAGTAAATTAAGAAGTTATTAAAACATCAAGTAAGGAGAATATTCATAAAGAATGTAGTGTAAGCTATTAGAGTGAGAATAAAGTGCAGAATATGATCCGAATATGATTTTTAAAATGATGTATCTGTGTAGCCTGTTACTGTAGAACCCAGAGAATGAGCTGAAGGGGTAACAGTAGATTAGCACTAATGAATGACATCACCACTAAACGTAAGGGCTGAAAGAGTAGAGAGCAAATGTTATACTATACATGCCAAAGGATGGAGACCAAAGGCAACTAATGAACTGTACAAGTGTAGGTGGTACTAGAATGGGGCACATGGAGGTGTGTGCCCCACTGAGTGCCCCATCCCTGGAATATTAAAAGTTTCTTCCTCAGCCAAGTGTAATCATGGCTATGCCTGGGCATGCAAGTACATTTGACTCTTTTTTCAACTGTTCTCATATCACAGGAGAGAGCGGGTCTTTTGAAAAGACTCCAAGATGCCTTTTACTGCCTTATAAGCATTAGTCAGGAGAAGTACTCTGAGATTTATTTTACTACATTTTAAGCAGAAGTGTGTATTCCACGGTGGTACAGCAGTAGCATTGTTACCTCACAGCAAGAGGTTCTCCCGTTTGATTCTCGGCTTGGCTTGGGAGTACCTTCTGTGTGGAGTCTGCATGTCCTCCTCGCTGTTGGGTAGCATTCGAAAGACATGCATGCGTAAATGGGCGTGCCTTCATTGAAGGTTGGGCGTCGAGCTGGCACCTCAGCATTTCATAAAAATCTACTGCCAATCATTAGCGGACCGGAGTTCTGCTGTGGCGCCCCCTTACCAGGAAAAAGCTGAAAGACAAACAACAACATTTTAAGCAGAAGTCAGGAGATGTTTTACTACATTTTTAAGCTGCAGAGTGTATGTGTGCCCACACTTCTCAACCTGTTAGACCAAGAAATCTGGACAAACCCATAAATAAAAGTGGGATAAAGGCCCAACAATAGGGAAAAATTTTAAATATTGCTCTTACAAACTTAGAAAGTTGATAGAATAACAGGTTATACATTAGCATGAATTTTCTGAATGGCATGAAGTCTGAAACTCAAATGTCTGTCATTATTTTATAATTTCAGTTTTAATGGTTTGCCACTAATTTGCCAAAAAAACACAATTTTATGAAAGATGGACCAAACATATGAGGCAAATGTCTGGCATTTTGTGAAAATGTATACAGTTGAGTAGTATGTGTGTGCCCCCTTCTTGTTAGGGTATTTGGTTAAATGACTTCCTCAGAGTCACAAAGTTGGAGGCAGAAAAAATCCAACCCTGTATGCCAAGTCAGCTCATTAAGAGCTTTGAGTCTTAGTCCTCCACACCAACTGCCAGATGTCCATTAAGTTATTTTTTGTTTGTTTGTTTTATTTTTTTTTTTAGTAAGTTAGTCATTAGAGTTTCATAGTGTTCACAGTTTGGAAAATGTATGTCTGTGCAACACATATTTGTAACTCTGTTTACCTTTTGAGTGAATTACAGGTGTCTGGCACTTAAAGGTCTGAGCTTTACTGACTTAATGAAATAATAAAAAATTTAAAATGTAAAAAAAAGTATTATTAACATTGGACTGAGGTCAAAATTAGTGACAGTCTGCAGAATTCTCAACAGAGATGAGAAGAATGACATTGTGCTGGTGAGAAAACTATTATTATTGTTTTTGCAATAATACTGCCAACGATTAACCATATATTTGGCAATATTTCTTGCTATGTGATTTGTGTGGGCAGTTGGTATTGGGAAATGGCATGGTAAGATAAGTGTTGTTACTATATTTACAACATTGCTGGCATTGATCAACCAGCTTTTTTTTGTTTTGTTTTGTTTTTGTTAATGTTTTTCTGGTTTTGTGATTTGCATGGAACACTTTGGACTAGAATATTTTAATGTGTGGCAACTTCTTTGTGTTGCTTGTAGAAGTAAAATAATGCTACTTAGCCATCAGACTTCATGGCTATAACCACTGGGTGTGGACTCGGATTGTTTGTATGTAAGTAATTAGCCTTTCTATCTTTTCTCAGTTGAAACAGTCACTATCTGACTTTGAAGTACTAGTGTGATTTTGTTTGAAGTAAGATGGACTACTTAACTGGACACCTGATATGCACAGACAAAGAATGTATAATTGCTGTTGCTGTCTTCTGTGAAGGATAATGACTATTTGTCTGCTGCATAATTTTTGTTCATGCCATCATTGGATCAAAAGTTTAGAAAAAAGCTTTGAAATATACCTCAGAACATCATTACCCTGTGGCTTCTGGGTGCATAGCAGCCCACAGATCATCAACTTAATTTAATTATTACAGTGTAATATTATTCAGGGTGGCCGTGGTGGTGCAGTGGTTAGCATTGCTGCCTCACAGCAAGAGGTTCTCTGGTTCAATCCTTGGCTGGGGTGCTTTCTGTGTGGAGTCTGCATGTCCTCCCTGTGGTCGCGTGGGTTTCCAACAGGTGCTCTGATTTCCTCCCAAAGACATGCTATAGATAGATTGGATACTCTAAAGTGGCCCTAGGTGTGAGTGCGGGCATGTGTGTGTGTGCCTTCAGTGGAAGGTTGGGTGCCAGGCTGACAACCTAACACCGTAAAACTCTACTGCCAATCATGAGCCGACCAGTGATCCGCTGTGGCAATCCCAAACTGGGAAAAGCTGAAAGAAGAAGAAGTGTAGTATTTTTCAGTTAGAGTGTGTCGAAAGGATCCATGAAAATTTCAAAGTTGAAGAGTAAGACTGAATTTTTTTCCTTAATCATGGTTTTTGTTCAGACTATAGTTGTATGAAGAGGTTGTTAAAAAAACTGTAAAATGTATTTCAGAGCATCCAGCAACCCCCAGGCCCCCAGCTTAACACAATTATTTTCCACTCCAGTTATAAATGTGTAATCTTGCTAAGTTAGGATGTGCTGAAAGTATTAAGGAAAAATCTTTGACCATGATTTTTGTTCAGGCAATCACTGAATGAAAAGTTTGTTTAAAAAATTCTAAAATGCACCTTAAAGCATCTAGAACCCACACTGCTTCTGAGGGCCTTGTTGCCCCTGGCCCCCTGGTTTAATGCAGTTGTTTCCTCCAGTCTTACTTAGATAAAACATGTTGAATGTATGGCAATGAATAGCTGCAAGAAATAAATTAATCTGAATGATGTGAGTAGGCCAGGGTGGGATGGGCAGTCCGGGGGCATCATGGAGTCTTTTCACCTAGGGTGTCAGTTTACTTAAGGCTGGCCCAGGAGATGGAGATAAAGGCTAAAGTTGTTTGTCACTGGGAATTTGTAACTGAGATGTTGAGACAATCTGAAAATAATTTCCTTATTTTGTGTGAGTGTGTGTGGGGGGGCTGGACTTTTTCAAGTTACTCTCAAGTCTCTAATGTTTGAAGAACTGGGTGTCTGATAAAACACAATATATTGCATCTACTGTATAACAGTATTGTCTTATAAATAGTGTAAAAAAAACATTTTACAATGTAACCAAGTGACTGCTTTGGCAAGCAAAGAGAGATCAGGGACATGAAAAAAAACTTCTGTATAATGTCCACAGGTTAGCCATGGGGCAAATTTACTTCTTAGTTGATAGTAAATGTGTCATGGTTTACTCATCTGAACCACATTGTGCAGGGTAGTTTAGTATTCCACATTCTAAAGATGGAAGGTTGATTGTGGCTATAGTTCCTTTTATTCCTTTGCTTGTTGGTGTGTTGGAATGTGTGGTATACAGGATGCTGCAAGCCTGCTCTTACCTGGATTGCTTGATGCTGACTGGAGTTTACTGCAGTTTTTTTTGGAAGGGGCAGTGCTTGGCTTGCTCATCTACAGCCTTGAACTTTTGCATCTTAAGTTGTTTCTCCTGAGAGTCTCTAATAGTTGAAGAACTGAGTATGTGGTAGTACAAGTATAAAGTAACATTTTTGACTGTGCTGTGAGCTACTTGTTAGTAAACAGTCCATATGTTTCCCTATTATGAGAGGTAGTATAGTGCTCCATATTTTGAAGATGGAAAGTTTTGAAATCATAAATTTACCCTTGGTCTGCCACCTATATCCGTATAAGAGAGAGCTACCTTGTAAATGCTTGACCTCTTATGCCTGAGTTATACATACCCCCAAAGAGGTCTATATTATATTAGCGGAAATCCTTTTAAGCAAATGTGAAAACACCGACACGTATTGCGCGAACTGCGATTATGCAGAACATACTAAACCATGAAATTCAAAAAGTCGAAAGTGTCATGATTGGCCCGTCTGCGGTACAGCACCATAAGGTAAGTGTACGACAGTTATGGACCTTAGGGTTAGGGTGCGGTTTAAGGTAAGTGCATAGATAGGTAATGTATGTAAGGTTTAGTGTAGGGTTAAAATTAGGGTTTTGTTAAATGTATGTGTGTGGATTATTTGTTTTGTTTTGGTATATCGCTCTAGGGTAAGTGTGTGATAGTTATGGACCTTAGGGTTAGGGTGCAGCTTAAGGTAAGTGCATAGATAGTAATGTATGTAAGGTTTAGTGCAGGGTTAGACATAGGGTTTTGGTGCTTTACTTTAGGGTTAGAAGTAGGGTTTTGGTTAGTGTATGTATGTGGTTTATTTATTTTGTTTGGGTAGGCAGTATGTAGCGGGAGGTGGAGTTGGCCGGCTATGGGGATTCGACTTTTTGTATTTCGCGGTTTAGTACATTTGGCATATTCGCTGTTCGTGCAATATGTGTCAGTGTTGTCGTATTCGCTTAAAGGGATTTTCCCTATTATAATATAGACCCCCTCCAAAGAAACCTATGGGACGAAAACTTGGCTAATAAGATCGATAGTCTAGTAGTGCCCTATGATCCTTTGACTGTGGCTGCAGTTTCTTTAATTCTTTTGCTTGTTGGTACTATAGATATTATGGTCATTGTCAAACCTCAGTAAGCTGTTTGAAAATGAAGAAGCTTCAGCTTAAGAATTTAAGGATATGTAGTTTTAATGATCTCAGTCATTAAAACTACAAATTCTTAAAGTATTCTGCTGAGACTTGTTAATAGACATTCTGAAACTTCAAAAAACAAAAAACAAACTGGTGAAAAAACCACCCTTGCAGGTCCAGCCCCTTTAAACTCCTGGGTTCAAAAAGATGAATGCAAAGTTCTTTGTAATCCACAGGTTATGTTGTAGAACAAGAATGCCAATAAACGAAAACTCAAATTGAAATTTTATTAAGCTTAAAAACAAGATTTTCGACAGCGCTCTGCACCAACTTCCTCAGAAAACAAACTGCACCACACATTTGTCTCACTATAAATACATCACTACTCCACTTAGATGCGCCCCCTAGCGACTCCCCTTTAAAAAGACACATAATAACACTTTGAAATTTTTAGCTAAAAAACAGCCAAAATATTCAGCAATTTGGTATCTACTACTCTTACCTGCCATCAATGCTGGTAAACCTATAAAGCTCCGAATATTAAATTATGAAGCCACCATAATTACGTATAAATACAAATGATCAAAAGTGTCAATAACCACTAAAAATAATATATATAAATAAATATAAAAGTGGGAAAAAATTCCCAGAAATGTTAATGCAAACGATGGTATAAACAATAAGTGGTAAACACAAAAATAAAAATAAGAATAAAAAATAGTGAGACACAAAAATATATGTTCCCAGATGGCATTTAGCCACTCCAGGGAGCTTCATCTCACTAGGCTTCTCAATTTGAGAAAGCAACTGATGGAAAGCATACTATTAAGTCCAGGTAAATGGTAGGCTTCCAACTTAAGTTGCCACATCAACCCCTTGCATTCTAGTCTTAAAGAATTGGGTCCCCAATAGACTCTTGGTTTAGCTGATTGATCGCTGAAAATGAGAATTCGTGACCTGGGTTATCTAATATGTGTTTGGCCAGAGCGTTGTCAACCTTCCCCTTCCTGATGGCATATAAGTGTTCGTATACCCGTTCCTGTAGTTTCCTATCAGTCTTGCTGATATAGAAGCCTAGACAGACTGAACACTGGGCTAAATATACCACCCGATTGCTGGCACAATTGAATCTTCCTTGTATGAGATACTTTTTGTCCCTGATGGAAAAAGCTGAACTTGCATTGATGTATCTGCAGTACCTGCACATGTTACATTTGAACATCCCAAATCTGGGGGAGGCACCTGCAACTTTGGACTCCAGGATGTTTATGATGTTAAGGCCCCTCCTGTAAGTGACCTTAGGGGGCGATAATAGTCCAAATGCTCCTGTTAACTCGGTGGTTAATAAGCGCCAATTTTTCTTTATAATGGACACAATGTCCATTGCATCCAAGTTGAATAAAATTACAAAAGTACAATTGAAAGTGTCAGACTCACTGGCGAGGTGAGGTAAACCTGAAGACCCACCCTCCATATACCCCAAAATGGGGCAGAAGTGGCCATTGGCCCTCTTCCCCTGCACTTCCAAACTCAATTCTGCAACAAAATCGGCGGGGTACCCTCTGCTGATGAACATGCCAAAGATGAACTTACACTCCTCGTGAAATTTCTTATCTTCTGATGTCATGCGGGCTGCTCGAACAAATTGGCCTTTCACGATAGCCCTCTTTTGGTATAATGGATGTTCGCTGTCAAAATGTAAATAAGAATTCGAGAAGGTCGGCTTCCAATGTATGCTGGCCATGAAGCGGTTTAAGCTCCTATCTTTCTCTAGCCCAACGTCCAAGTAGGTAATCTTGTCAATGGCAAACTCAGATGTGAATTTCAAAAATTCAGAAATTCTGTGGAGTCATTAAAAAATGACGCCAAATTGTTGACATCATCTAGAGTACCATTGAGGATGACAAATATGTCATCCAAGAACCTAGTGTATAACACTACCTTCTCTTGGACCAAAGAATTAGATAAAACAAACACCCTCTCCCAGTGGGCCATAACTAAATTGGCCACACTGGCACCACAGGGTGATCCCATAGGGACCCCGATCAATTGATGGAACCACCGTTTATTAAATGTAAAAAAGATGCTGGTAAGAATAACTTCCAATAGCTCGCTGACCATCATAACTTCATCTACAGGAGCATGGTGGAAAGCCATTTCCAATTGGATCCACTCGACCGCCTCCAAATGGGGGATAGATGAATACAGGTCCACAACGTCAATGGTCAAAAGAATACAATCACCGTTGAAAGGAACAGAGCCCACTTTTTCCAAGAATGCCCAAAAATCTCTCGAAATGTATTGAACTCTGTCCACATACTTCTTGAGAATCTCGTCCACCACCTTGGCCGCTGCATATGCAATGCTTCCTCTGGCACTGACCAGTTGCCGCATAGGTGGATCATAAATGTTCTTGTGTATCTTGGGATTCCCAAACAAAACTGGAATTTTAGGTGATGCCACAGAAACAAAATTATATACATCCACATCCATAATGCCATTAATAAACATCTCCTCGAAAAATGACCAGATGCGGCACAAGCCAAGATTCAATTCATTCTTAGAAACCTCCTGATAAGTATCAGAAGATAGAATAGCCAACATCCTTTCATTGTAGTCGTTCATGTCCATAGTCACCAATCCCCCTCCCTTATCGGGTTGCATAAGTCTAACTGATGCAAACCTAAGTGCCTCTAACAAGGCCCTCTCCTACTTAGTGGTATTAAAATGAGCTTAGCGCTTTGAATTGAGGAGGTGGCGGATGTCGAGATCACACAATTGTTCAAAAATTCCAACAGCTGGGTGTAATGGCAGGTTAAAAGTACTTGGTATGTGTTAAGGGTTCTTGCGTTTTTGGGAATCACCCAACAACAGTGACAGGTTCAACTTTCTCACAAAAAGTTTCAAGTCCAATATAGTCCTCCCAACACCAGCTCTGCAGGAGGGTACAAAAGTTAATCCTTTAGCCAAAACATCCACCAAAGATTGGGAAAAGACAAACTGTGAAAAATTATAAATCTTGAAGTCTTTACCCATGTTGTAAAAAATTTCCAAAGGTTACCTTGGGGATACTAAAGGAATAGCTAAACCTTGATCTCTCAGTTCCTCCTGGTTTTGTATTTGTTCCTCATCATCCGACCTAGCTGTGGCTGGGGGAATGAGGCTCGGACTTGAAAATTTTCGTCATAGTTGTCAAGAGTCGGCTCTTCCTGGCTTGCACCCAGCCCAATACTCATAACACCTTCCGTTGAAATTCTCTGGTTTGTTCGCCTCAGTAGGGACCCATTCTCCGATTCACAGGGGTGCATAGGTTGACCATTAGTCTCTGGGCCGGGAAGCGACCCAATGGTGGTTCTACTATTCCCTAGAAAATTCCCTTGAGATTTAGGGGGTTTGGGGTAGGCTACCCCCTCTTTGTAGGCTTTTATGTCCCTCTGGAGCTTCTTTACTTTAGTTATAGTGGTCTTAGAAATGTGTTGGTCGAATCTAGTGAAAACTCTTTCGTATTCATAACGATATCTGGAAAAATGAGTGTCTGATTTCATTTCCTCGTCTAAGTTGGAAAGTTCCATGCTTAATTGACTAATGACTTCCTGATAGTGGGTGCAAATTAAGTTGATCAATTCATTCCCATGTCTATCAAAAAGTGCCAAGAGGTCAAGATGGAATTTTGACCCATCCTCCAAACGTGTAGGGTATTGCCACAAGCGAAGCCCCTTCGGAACAATCTTCACACGTTGGCATTCCCCAAAGTAGGATACCTCAAGTTGTAACTTCCTTAACCTCAGTAATTTTTGGTCAAAATTGTTAAGCTTAGTAGGTAAATCAGACAATCCTTCAGTTTGAATATCAATATTACCGATGTCTTCCCCAGTATGAAAACTGAAGGGGCGATTCAACCAATTGTTCAAGTTTAATTCAATATAGCTCCTCCTCGGTCCCTCCATTTCACTGGAAATGGCCGAAGAGGCTCCACTTTTCTCACCTGAACTTGTATGGCCTTCCAAGATGTCCTTAGGCTTACCACTGCTATCTATATTGTGTAAAGCCTTGTTGCTGAGGGAGGGGCCTTAACATCAAAAACATCCTGGAGTCCAAAGTTGCAGGTGCCTCCCCCAGATTTGGGATGTTCAAATGTAACATGTGCAGGTACTGCAGATACATCAAAGCAAGTTCAGCTTTTTCCATCAGGGACAAAACGTATCTCATACAAGGAAGATTCAATTGTGCCAGCAATCGGGTGGTATATTTAGCCCAGTGTTCAGTCTGTCCAGGCTTCTATATTGGCAAGATTGACAGGAAACTACAGGAATGGGTATATGAGCACTTATATGCCATCAGGAAGGGGAAGGTCGACAACGCTCTGGCCAAAAACATATTAGATAACCCAGGTCACGAATTCTCATTTTCAGTGATTGATCAGCTAAACCAAGTTGGGGGGACCCGATTCTTTAAGACTAGAATGCAAGGAGTTGATGTGGCAACTTAAGTTGGAAGCCTACCATTTACCTGGACTTAATAGTATGCTTTCCATCAGTTGCTTTCTCAAATTGAGAAGCCTAGTGAGATGAAGCTCCCCGGAGTGGCTAAATGCCATCTGGGAACATATATTTTTGTGTCTCACTATTTTTTATTCTTATTTTTATTTTTGTGTTTACCACTTATTGTTTATACCATCGTTTACATTAACATTTCTGGGAATTTTTTTCCCACTTTTATATTTATTTATATATATTATTTTTTAGTGGTTATTGACACTTTTGATCATTTGTATTTATACGTAATTATGGTGGCTTCATAATTTAATATTCAGAGCTTTATAGGTTTACCAGCATCGATGGCAGGTAAGAGTGGTAGATACAAAATTGCTGAATATTTTGGCTGTTTTTTAGCTAAAAATTTCAAAGTGTTATTATGTGTCTTTTTAAAGGGGAGTCGCTAGGGGCACATCTAAGTGGAGTAGTGATGTATTTATAGTGAGACAAATGTGTGGTGCAGTTTGTTTTCTGAGGAAGTTGGTGCGGAGCGCTGTCGAAAATCTTGTTTTCAAGCTTAATAAAATTTCAATTTGATTTTTCGTTTATTGGCATTCTTGTTCTACAACATAACCTGTGGATTACAAAGAACTTTACATTCAACCCAGGAGTTTAAAGGGGCTGGACCTGCAAGGGTGTTTTTTTCACTTGTTAATAGATAGTTATAATGTTCAGAAAATTATGACTACATCATTTAAAATCTCACACATCCGAATAAGTATTCAAATCCTGGAATGGTTCACTGTGACCAAACATTCACTTCTGAATGCTACCTGTACCTCTGAACTGGTCCAATTTGTGCAGAATGTCCCTGATTTTGCTTCAAGTGTTTGTCCTGTCCTGCATAACCTTTTTGGGTTTCTGGTAAATCACACATCATTACAGTCAGTAATGCAAGCCATTAGAGTTTTGCACTTCTTCTTGTTCAAAAATGCATATTGATGCAAAAATTGTTGCTCTATTAACTTTTTAAGTGAATTAGAGTAATAATTGATTTTATCCCCCATTATTTTTGGCTTGGTCCAGAATCCTTGACAAAATTTGAGAGGTATGGTGCTACCAATAACATTGGGATCTAAATTATGTCTAGTGGTGTTATTTCAGCCAACCAGGAAAACAGTGTCAGGCTGTTCATTTTTCTGAATTTGGCTAGTACAGTTTTTGTCTTTATCAGTGCTGTTTTCAGTGGAGGGAGCTGAAAAACTAGCATGCTTCTTTGCAGTCTCAGCAGTTCAACAGATAACACATTCATCTTTGCTGTAGAAGGGTATGGCTTCTATTCCCACCTCAGGTATTTAGATGAATTTTTATAATACTGACATTGCAATATACACAAAAGGAATGTGCTCTACTCCTGGGTGTGTTGTCCTTCAGATGAGATGTGAAACTAAGGGCCCATTTGCCTAAGATGGTGGTAGCTCAGGGGGATGTAAAAAATCCCATACACTAATCAAAAAGAGTATGTGAAGCTCCTTGACTCCAGGCCAAATATTCCCTAGTCAGTATGAATACCACCTCAAGTCTCCCATGAAAAGATGCCATTGGCCTACTGGAACTAACTCTGTCAACAAAAAGTATAAGTAAATGAATAAACTATGGTTTACAATATATCTCAGTTATTTCATTATATCTTTGTACTTCAGTTATTTTAATGCATCATTAAGTGGTTATAGTTATTACAGCTCAATGAACCTGCCACTGTAAAGTGATCTTGGAGTTTTATTTCCCAGAATCCACTTCATGCCTCCTTTATACTCATATTAGACATAAGGATTTTCTTTTTCATTTCCATGGAAACAGAATAGCAGTATTGTGAGTCCCAACATCTTGCACAGCCTCTGGAACCTATTTTCATTTTTGCTTGAATTATTCTTATTTGTGTTCTCAGAGCAGCTCTTACCATTTTAAGAGTAGTTGTAAATGCTCAGCTAAATGAATTAGCTGATCAACATGTTTTAAAAGTTTTCTGTGTTTAGTGCAAATGCTGACAGATCCTCTCCCACATTCTTCCTGAGGTGTCAAACTATCATTTTGATTCAGGAGTTGTTAACTGAGCATTCTTACTTCTACTTTTATGAACGTTTAACAGACATTTAAAGTACTTTGCTATTCATCAGTGTCTACAGTGGAAATATATTTGTGTTATCCTGAATGCTGGCAAAATGTGAAGTATCTGTTAAAATATGTCCTTACTATGTAGCATTGCAGCACGAGCAAAATAAGTCTTCAGTTTGAGTTAGTGATATTTTTTCATTTTTTTATTGAGGCAAAATGTCTGTGTATGACATTTTCCCACCACTGTTGCACTGGTAGCTACACCCTTGACTTGTTATACTGTAGCCTACCAATATTCATTAAACCATAACCCCGGAGCATGACAAATCGGTAGGTTTTCTGTGTCGTGGATATTTTCAGGATTTGTAGGATCATGGCAGTCGCTTTTTATAGAAAAATGGTCTTTCATTTTTAACAGTGGATTATGACTCAGTTGTTATTGTGTACCTTGTATTCTATCCTTTATTGGTATGGTGTTTTGGTATTTTTTTTTTCACATGTCCTTCGTGCCCTACCAGCTATGTACTGTGACCCTGCTGTGCCTCTGCAAGAAAAGGAATCTGGAGCCATCACTGTGTAGTAGTAGTTATTATACTGTGTTAAAGAAAAGAACATCTCATCACTGCTAAAGTAATGAGTTAGAGTAGACGACTGTATTATAGTTTACTATGCAATTAGGATATTTTCAAGGTAGTGTGCTTTTAGCACTTTTTAAAAGAAAAGAATTTAGCGAATGCATGATTTGGCAGGTAAGCAATTCTGTTTTCTGGGAGTTAGTAAGATGGCACTTACACACCTAATTGGTTTAATGGGAAGTTTGTCTATTAAAGGATCAGTCAACAAAAGCGGTCTGGGAACAAGATAAGCACATGTTGTGAGCACATAAAAATCCTGTAAACTAAATGCTCAATCTATGCATATTTTCTGATTTACTTTAATTCATTCCCACCCTAGTAACATCATTTTGTTTATACCACGCACCCTAACGATAACCCTAACCATAACATTTTGACCATGCTATGAGCTACTTATTAGTAAACAGTTCATGTTTCCCTATTATGAGAGGTAGTATAGTGTTCCATATTTTGAAGATGGAAAGTTTTGAAATCATAAATTTACCCTTGGTCTGGCACCTATGTCTGTATAAGAGAGAGCTACCTTGTAAATGCTTGTCCTCTTATGCCTGAGTTATACATACCCCCAAAGAAACCTATGGGACGAAAACTTGGCTAATAAGGTCAATAGTCTAGTAATGCCCTATGATCCTATGACTGTGGCTGCAGTTTCTTTAATTCTTTTGCTTGTTTGTACTATAGATATTATGGTCATTGCCAAACCTCAGTAAGCTGTTTGAAAATGAAGAAGCTTCAGCTTAAGAATTTAAGGATATGTAGTTTTAATGATCTCAGTCATTAAAACTACAAATTCTTAAAGTATTCTGCTGAGACTTGTTAATAGACAGTCATAATGTTCAGAAAATTATGACTACATCATTTAAAAGCTTACATATCCGAATAAGTATTCAAATCCTGGAATAGTTTCATAAGTTAGTTTCATAGGTAGGTACGAGGCTATCTGCCCGAGGGCATTTATAAGCCTAGCCAGAGTGTGTCAGCTTTCGCCACCCCATTGATTAATTAACTGAGCCTCTGTCAAGAAGAGCCAATGAAGTGATCCCACGGATGTATTTTCTGTTACCCATCACTCGTCAAGGATTTTCTTGAAGAGTGTTAGTAAGGGGCTCTGCCTAATGTAGTTAGAAATTTTGTTCCAAAGCATGGGGAGTCTCTGTGACAGGAGTCTATCCCTCCAGCCAGGGCCGGCCTTAGCTGAAATGGCACCCTAGGTGAAGTAGTGCTCTGGCGCCCCTTTAGCCCCACCCACACCACACTCATGAAACACCCCTATTTCAGCCACACACACAAAGTCATTCCCCAAAGAAGCCACCCCAGTCATTTCCTTAAATTATATAAATGCATATGGAAAAAAAGATACCTTGTAATGTAGTTAAACTGCAACTACCTTTGCATACATATTTTCTACTTTAAATACCAGAGTCAGAGCATAGTCAAATAGGGCCCTAGCAGGGTAATAGACTACCCCCCAGAGCAGCCCCTCCAGCAGCATCCCCGTCCACCCAGCAGCCCCTCCAGCAGCAACCCCTTCCCCCCCAGAAGCAGCCCCCTCCTCAGCCCTCCAATGTTCTATTATTTGGTTATTTCTCACCAGTTATCATGCATACTGTTCTCCTATTTGCTTCTACAGTGATTACAGATATTGAAATAAAATAGCACAAACACAGATAGCCATTTGTTAAATAAACAATACAGTCTCACAATGAAGAGAGACTTAGCATGAGCAGTAAACACCTCTGCCCTTGAAACTCACATTCATTGAAATGACAAAACTCACATTCATTGAAGTGGCATGAAAACCCACATTCACAGAAATGCATCTGGCTAGTGGAGAATTGACTTTACCTTTGGGCTGTGTGCATATGTGTGTGGGTTTGTAATTATGTGTGTGCATGTATTTCCATATCAGGGTCATGTAAAAAGCACATCCTATCACTACTCTCCACTTAGTGCAAGGAACTAATCTTGAGCAGAAATCACCACATAGTATGCACACTGCCCTTCGCCCTCACACAGCATGCAGACCTATAGCCAATTTTGATGAAATACCTGTCCACTCATGGCACATCTTTGGGATGTGGGATGGAACTTAAGCACACACAAAAACCAATACAGCCACTGGGAAAATGTGCATATCCCACATATAATGCACCCCAACGAAGAACTAAACTAAAGATCCAGATGCTAAACCCTACACCACTGACTGTGCTGCCCTAACTAATTTGCAGTGACAATACTTACTTTATTTTCACAGAATGTCACATCTTGAAATAATGGAAATATATTTATACATATATGTATGCGTAGATGACTTACATGCATGTACACACACACACACACACACACACACACGCATACATATATATATATATATATATATATATATATATATATATATATATATATATATATATATATATATATATATATATATATATGGTTTCAGCTGACTAGGTTGACGCACAGTTATGTAATGCAGCAGCTGTAATAAGTGAGTGAAAAACTTGGACAAGTTCTGGTTGGTTGACAAAAGTAAGTGGTAGGGTAGGGTGTTTGTGTCCTACCATATGTTTTTTAGGGTTAGTGTAAGGGTTAGGTAAGAAGATAGATTTAGTGAGTGCATGACTGTAAGTGTTTTAGGATTAGTGTGTGTGGTAGTATGAGTGTTATGGGTAAGATGTGGAGTGCTGTGTGTGTGTGTGTGTGTGTGTGTGTGTGTGTGTGTGTGTGTGTGTGTGTGTGTGTGTGTGTGTGTGTGTGTGTGTGTGTGTGTGTATGATGAGTGTATGATCTGTCTTGTGAAGTGATAGTGTTATGGAAAGGGCTTTTATAAGGTAAAATATACTTTAAGGTTAGGGGCAGGGACAGGGGTAGGGTTATCATGTAATACTAAGGTGGAGCATTGGGGGCCATAGATTAAATCATGACATACATTTATCACGTGTCACTTTTTTTGGTAATTTTTGTTGTTGGTGCAAGTGGTCACATTATACTACAATTGAACTGCAGCAGTTTGACTGTAATATAATGTTAGGAGAGATCCTTTTTCTCTGTAGTTGTGCGACAGTGGAGTTACTGTATTTAATTTTCTGGGGTGTGGGGGCAGAGCACCCATGTTGGGAATAGTGGGGATGAAGCCCTCCCAGGTAAAAGAAAACTTTCTGTTTTTTTTTTTTTAGGTGATCATCAAATTGAATAAATAAATAAATAAATAACTTACAAATGTAATGCATTTGTTTCATTCACTATCACCTTACTTCAATTTTGTTTTTTTCAGATGAAAGTGATTGCCGATGAACTTGTTTGATGTATTTACTGCTGTTGATGAAATTTTATCAGTGATTTCTCTCTCTCACTCCACAAAAACACAAATGCATTCACCTCCATGAAGGTATATACCCAGAAACACTGAAACATTAAATCCATTTACATGGAGATCACATTTAGAAACTGCTCCTAATAAGTTTTTTTTAATTTATGTATGTATTTATGTATGCACATATATATATATATATATATATATATATATATATATATATATATATATATATATATATACACACACACATATATACATACATTTTTTTTCTTCCTTTCTTTATAGGAATTTATAGGAAATGTTATGCTTTCCTTTCAAAAACTGTCACCATGGAGACTGCCGTTACTCAGGTGACTGCTTTTTCAGTACTATCTACTTAAGATGCAGTCTAAAATCTAAAAAAGTCATAATTTTAATTCATAAAAAAAATATACTTGGGAACGGGCGTGTAATATGCACCCCCAAGAAATCTGGAGATTTTTTCAGAACCCCATTTATAATACTCCCTATCCACCCTTACATGTATGTATGCATGTATCTTATGAAAATGACTTTCCAAATGTTTGATTCTGCCATTGTATTATAATAATAATAATAATAATAATAATAGTAATAATAATAATAAAATTAAACAGCAGGTAAATGTAACGGAGAATGACGCCTGTTTTGAATTTGTACCTGGACATACCTCTCAACCTCTTAGATCAAGTATTCTGGACAAACTCACAGATAAGGGTGGGACAAAGTCCGAAAATTAGGGACAGATTTTAAATATTGCTTTTATAAACTTAAGTTGCAAGAATAGCAGGTTTTGTATTATATTTTCTGAAGTATACAGAGTCTGAAACTCAAATGTCTGTCATTATTTAATGACTTTAGTTCTCTATGATTTACAAAAAAGCACGCATTTTATAAGGAGCAGACTAACAATATCAAGCAAAAATCTGAACAGTGTGTGAAATTATAGACAATTCAGACTGAGTTATAGTCGACTATTGGGAGACTCCTACTCTAAACTATGCAAACTATGCAAAATGCTTGTCTCTGTATAGAGTATCTAAACATTTTGGTCTCTTTCCAGCTTCCGTAACCAGTCTAGTCAGATGCTAGTAAGTAAACAGGAAGCATATGCATCTTTTTATGCTGGAGCTTACCTTGTAGAATATTGAAAGATATAGCACAAGATGCTTGGTAAGCAGAAAGGGCAGATGTTTCATTCCAAGTCTACTCTTTTTGTGTATCTTCGTGTCTTTTCATTAACCCTTAGAGGAACAGGAGCAGGAGGGAATTAGGTCTCTTTAGCAGAAGAATAATTTGTCATTTCCCGTTTGCACTGAAAAACATTCTATGAATATGTTGATAAAGTGTGCCTCTGATTTGAATATACGGTTAAACTTGCAACTTTTGTAATGTTTTTTAAACGTGTTTGTGACTTGCATTCTGAAAATATTGCAGTCGTAGAGTATTGGAACATCAGCAGGTGTCATCCAGTTACAATTATTTAAAATATTGGGTGACACACGCACGCATGATGACCTTAACCCCTCTCTTCACTGACGCGTGACAGCAGAATATATATATATATATATATATATATATATATATATATATATATATATATATATATATATATATATATTTATTTATATATGTATATCTATATATATATATATATATATATATATATTTTTTTTTAACTTGTTGAAGCTAGCCTGATGCTATAAAAGTGTGTGGGGGGGGGGATTTCCCTTTCTCTTCACCCTATGGTTTTGTTATTTTGCGATCTTCTCGGCACCCTGTCTCTGAGTGCAGGGCGCCGAGAAGATCGCAAACTAACAAAAGTACATTCATTAAAATAAATAAATAAAAACATAAAATTCCGCCCTTTACGAGGCCAATTGTATGGTGCCCTAGGCAGTCGCCTAGTTTGCCTATGCCTAAGGCTGGCCGTACCTCCAGCACGGTTCTATTTATTGTTGTGGTGAGGTTTAGCTCACTAGAGTGAGTGGCTCACAATGACTTGGATTTCTTTAGGTGGAGCATGTCCATCAATTCTGAGTTGGTCATGGCTTTGTAAGTCATGCAGAGATCACCTCTGAGTAAGCGATATGCCACTGAGTTCAGCTGGAGTTTTTCCAGTCGGGCTGCATAGGACATATGTTTGAGACCAGTAATCCTCTTGGTGAGGTACTTTTGTGGTCTTTCCAGCTGTTGGAAGTGTCTTGTGAGGTACATCCCAAACAGGGCATTGTACTGTATGATGGGTCTGATGAGTGACGAGTAGAGGGGCACTATTACCTCTTTATTTCTAGATGGGAACCCTTTAGTAATTAGATGGGCTACATAGAAGGATTTCCTAACTACTTTGGCAATATGATTGTAAAAGGAGAGATTACTATCTACCTGGGTCCCCAGATCTCTTATTACCTCTTCTGTATTAAGGGGGCTGCTACCTATGTGGTAATTCATGGATGTTTTGTTTTTCCCAAACGGGATGACTATGCATTTTTTGGCATTTAGCTTGAGACCATGACTTTGACACCAGGTGTCCGTCTCAGTAAGGCCCTTTTGGAGAATGTCCGTGTCAGCCGGAGAGTAAATTATGGCTCCCAGTTTGCAGTCATCGGCAAACTTGGTTAGCCATAGTCCTCCTGTGGGTGCCTGTACTTCTGAGAAGTATATGCTGAACAGTAGGGGTTCCAGGACTGAGCCTTGCAGGACACCACTTGTGACTGGTTTCGAGTCGGACCTGGAGCCTGCTATTCTTACAGTGTGAGTTCTATCTGTAAACCAGTTGGCAACCCATCTCGTGACATAGGGGTTTATGTTCAGGCTGGTGAGTTTTTCTGTAATTCCCGAGTGGGGAATGGTGTCAAAAGCCTTGGTGAGGTCAAGGTAGACTGTGTGAACTACCTTTCCCCCATCTATGGCCTTGGTGACTGTCTCAAAGAAGTCAACCAGGTTTAGTAGGCATGATCTGCCCTTAACAAAGCCGAACTGGGTTGGGTAAAGTGTTTGGAGGTTCCCTATGTCTTTGTTAATGAGTTCCATGATGATGCACTCCATAGCCTTGCAGACTAGGCTAGTCAGGCTTATGGGGCGATAGTTACCAGGGTCAGTTGTTGCCCCTCCTTTGTGGAGCATAATAACCGTTGCATGTTGGCCATTCTATGGGCACATAGTCTGCGGAGAGATGGAGGTTGAACAGTGTGTTTAGGTGGGAGGTTAGTTTGTTCTGTAGTTCATGCAAGACACAGCCTGGGACACCATCTGGCCCCATTGACGCTGTGCTTTTGGCTTTTGAAAGGGCTGTTTTCACCTGCGTGTCTGTGATTTCCGGGACAGTACACTTTTCTGGTATTGTTGTGGGCCCTTTTGCGAGTGAGAGGGGGGTGACGTTTGCACTGAATCTATTGCCAGGATGTTGGCAATATCAGTGGGTTCAGTATATTTTGTGCTATTTTGCACTAGCTCAGAGCATATCTGTGAGTTGCCACTTAGATTCTTGAATAGCTAAAGAAGGCTTTGTGGTTATCTTTTGAATCCTTGGCTATTTTTCTTTCGAAGTTAGCCTTGGATGATTTTATGAGGGGACCTTAGTTTCTTACTGATACTGATCAGGGATGTCTTTCCTTCTTGGGATTTGCTTTTTTTCTGAACTAGTTTCCTCCATCTATTGTATAGCCTGTTTATGGCAGGGGTCCACCAGACTGGTTTCCTTCTCTTAGGGGAGTGAGTCTTGGTTTTGCTAGGGATGGCACGATCCATGCATCCTTGCAGGTACTCATAGAGTGCATTGGTAAAGGTTCCTGCATCTTGGACACTGTTATCCTTTAGCGTGGGGGCTGTGAAACTTAGTACCTTTGTCTTAAGTAAGGTGAAGTTTGCTATAGAAAAATGTTTTGCTGTGGTTTCCTTGGTTGGAGGTGGTGGTGTGGTGTGGACATCCAGAGTGATTAGTTTATGGTCTGATCTAACCAGTGATGGGTTGATCTCTGGTGTGGAACACCTGTCGCCCTTGCTGGTGATGACCAGGTCCAATATGTTTTTACCTCTGGTAGGGGAGTTTACCAGCTGATCCAGGACATTTGAGTTGATGAATTCCAGGAAGAGCTGGACCTGGGAGTTTGTACTTGAGTAGTTTTCCCAGTTAACGGTAGGGTAATTGAAATCACCCAATATCTGGGTGTTGGGTAGGAGCTTCATGTTTTCCAATGTCTCCAGAAAGGCAGACTGGTGGTCCTGGGTCATGGAGGGTGATCTGTAGCAGGTCACAATTTGCATTGCAGATTTGCCTGATGTTAGTTGCACATGGATGATCTAGGAGGTATCATGCTACATCAGTAACCTGGAGGTGTAGGTATCCTTGATGAATATGGATACACCCCCTCCTTTTGTGTTTCGGTCCATGTTCTGTGGCCGGAATGTGTGGAATGAGTTGTAGCACGGTAGTGCTGGGGTGCTCTGTGGAGCCTTAAACCAGGTTTCCGTTACTGCATAGATGACAACGTTCTCCATACTGAGGAGTGCTTTGAGCGCATGCATTTTGAGATTTAAACACCTGACGTTAAGTAGCATAACCCTCATTTTTTTATTTGTGCTGTTTACAGAGGTGGGTTTGACTTTTGAGCCTTGCCTAAAAAAGGCACTATGGGGGCAGCAAGAGCCTTGGGCAGTATTCGAAAGCCTAGGGGTGACAGGTGCAAGCCATCTCTTGCGAAGCAATGAAACCTGTCGAGCATGTCATCCCAGGCTGACAGACACTGGATCCCCTTTGAATGACACCAGAAGCTTAGCCAATTGTTGAAATTGATTCTTGGATTCTATCCTTTTATGGTGTTTTGGTGCTTTTTTTTTTTTCACATGTCCTTCGTGCCCTACCAGCTATGTACTGTGACCCTGCTGTGCCTCTGCAAGAAAAGGAATCTGGAGCCATCACTGTGTAGTAGTTATTATACTGTCCAAGAAAACAGTAAAGTACTCCTCCAAACTCCACAAAACAAGGCAAAAGCACGAAAGTGAGGACCAATGCAGGCTGAAAATATATTCCAAATTTATTGACACACAAAGACACGAAGTTGTAGACCACAGAATGAACGCCTTCACACTCACAGCGTTTTCGCCCAAATGGACTTCATCAGATGAAATGCCTTACTACTTTAAAATGTTTTATATATAAAATCAATTTCCACAAGCACCAATCATTTATCCATCACATTATAAACCTACAAATCAACCTACAAGCTACTGAATAATTTAGTATTTCATCTTTAGTATTTCATCACTTCCTATTACAACCATATTTGTTTCTTTATATATATAAATAAATAAATCATTAAATAAACTTTGTTAAATTCATTTAAAACATCCTATTAATGTGTTGACATGTTGTTAAAATTTTTAAAAAAATGACTGTTAAAAATGTTCATTAAAAGGTCTTGTTACAAAAATTATTATACAAATCAAACCTAAGTGTTAAAACAAATGTTACCTTAAATAGAGCAAGGGTGACACCTACTGACAAAATCTGGCAAATGCTTACTGAAATCACACCCTAGCAGATCTAATTTTCAGAAGGGGCAAAATAGAAATATATTCATTTAGCCCAGGCTTTTTATTTGCCTCCAGGGCCACTTGCCACCATAGTTCTTTGTAGGCAATATTTTCTTCCCAAGGGCCACCTCTTATATTCCTTTTTATTTGATCTAAAACAAAGAATTGGAATTTGTATTTGAGTTATTATACTGTGTTAAAGAAAAGAACATCTCATCACTGCTAAAGTAATGAGTTAGAGTAGACGACTGTATTATAGTTTACTATGCAATTAGGATATTTTCAAGGTAGTGTGCTTTTAGCACTTTTTAAAAGAAAAGAATTTAGCGAATGCATGATTTGGCAGGTAAGCAGTTCTGTTTTCTGGGAGTTACTAAGATGGCACTTACACACCTAATTTGTTTAATGGGAAGTTTGTCTATTAAAGGATCAGTCAACCAAAGCAGTCTGGGAACAAGATAAGCACATGTGAGGACATAGAAATCCTGTAAACTAAATGCTCAATCTATGCATATTTTCTGATTTAGTTTAATTCATTCCCAGACTAATAACATCATTTTGTTTATACCACACCCCCTAACCATATTTCTTGGTACTGCTCTATATGTTTAAACATTACTACCACTTTCCTCATTGTATGTCAAAACCTGATGGAAGAAAACAACACTGAGGTGTGAAGGTACGTTTCATGGAGATAAGTGATAATGACTAAGTGTTCCTGGCAGTATTAAAACTGGAGGTATAGTATTGATGCCAGTGAGGTACAGGGTTGTAGACCAAGAAACCAAAACTCTATGGTACAAACAGAGGCACAAGGAACTGCACAAATGGAAACAGGATGGAAGTCAGTGATACTCCAATGTGGCTCAGAAAATTAAAGTGAGGAGCTTTTTCTTGAATTTGTGAGTTGCTGAACTTGTTTGATGGTGATGTCAATTAGCTATGGAGAATCCTTGGCAAAACCTGTGTATTGAAGGGCAGTTATAACACTCTTATTGTAGCACATTATAAAGGGTAAGGAAAGAGAGAATGATATGAGAACACACTTTGGTATCAGTCTAAGAGAAGAAGGAAGGAAGCTTGGAAGCATGAATCATGAGTAAGAAGGCTACTGGATAATGCTAGTAAGTAAGCAACAAGGAGACAATACAGTTGATGACAATAAAGTAAAAGTTAAATATCAGACTAAAAATCAAAAACAATGAATAAACTGAAACGTGGCTGAGAGGTGCCAAGGAGGTAATATGTCAGGGAGGATGGCAGTGAAAGGAAGAACTACACAATGATATGTATTGAGGACAAAGAAAAGGAGAGCTGTCTGAAGAAATGGCAAAGTAAAAAAAATAAAATAAAATAAGCTTGGATCACAAGAAGGAATCACAGAATAATGACAAAGTGGGGTTATATGGGGAGGATAAATATGTGAGTGAAAAAATTGGGCATCATTGAATTAAGTCTTATAATTGTATTACATGATTGTCTTATATAAGGTATCAGCTACAGAAAAGAAGATTTCTTAATTACATTTATTTTCTTTTCTTTTATTACATAGCTTATCAGAAGCATAGTTAGCTCAACTGGCTCCCTGTGCCAGTCCCAAGAACTAGTATGATACTTCCTGCAGATAGTACCACAGTGCCCAAGCTGCACACAACCCCCCCCCCCCCAAGCTCTTCAAGTGATGAGCAAAGGAAAAAAAAATCCATTCCTTCTACCAGATGTATGACATACTCCTCGCTTTTTGCCCCAGCCATTATAATTTCTTCCTTTAAAATGTAGCAAACAGTTGATGCAGTTTTGTACCCTGCCTGCACAGAGTGCTATGGCACTTAGTTTTTTGTTAAAAAATAATCTTTTCTCCTTTGAAATGTAGCAAACTGATTGCCACATTGCTATAGTGTAGACCACACATAGGGTTCTGCAGCCCTCAGGGCTGACACTAAATGCAATACTGACTTTTACAAGACAACATTGCACTAAAGACCAATCAGGATTATGGATGGCTAATCGGGCCCCCCTTACACATTGCGCCAGGGCAGTTGCCCCCTCACCCACCTTGGCTATGCTGCTGCACCTTATTAATGTTGGTATTCCATTAAGGTGGCTAATTTTTTACACTCACCAGTAACTGGAACTGTTAGTTTATGTTATTTACTAGATGGCTGTAAAATTTGTTGATGTAAGTGACAGCTATGGGGGGGGTGCTGAAAAGTTCTAAGCTGATCCAGCTTTCTAAATTCTGAGCTTTATTTTGCCCATGTAGCTGAAAAGAGGGTAATTTCATCTTGTAAAGTGCCAATATGCAAAATCATAATGCTACGTTTTGACATTGTTTCAAATCATTGATTGAACCATGTCAACAAAAAGTGTGGAATTTTCAAGTGTGGAACTCCGAGCTGTCATGAAATTCCTGCAGAAGAAGACACCAAAGGAAATCCATGAATGTATGATGCACACATTGAGTGACAAGATCCCTTCTTACTCAATTGTAAAGAAGTGGTGTGCAAACTTTCAGCAGAGATTTTGAAACCAAAGATGCAGCAAAGTCTGGGAGGCCTCAAACGGTGTCACCTCCTGAATTTGTTGGCCATGTTCATGACCTGATTTTGGCAGATTGGCAAATATCAGCTAAAACAATTACTGAGACATTAGAGACATCCAGGGAACATTTGGGGTTTATAATCTATGAGTAGCTGGATATGCAGAAACTGTCAGCCAAGTGGGTGCCCAAATGTTTGAATGCTGACAAGCAAAGATGTCAGTGGACACTTCCAGATTGATTTTATGGCATTTCAATCAAGCTGGTGCCAACTTTTGGAATGACTAGTTACTATTGATGAAACATGGTTATACCACTATGATCCTGAGACAAAACAACAGTCCATGCAATGACGGCACTCAGGTTCACCAAGGCCAAAGAAGTCAAGACCCAAAAGTCATCAGGAAAGGTCATGGCCACAGTGTTTTGGGATCAGGAAGGTGTTGTAATGACTGATTATCTTCCAAGGGGCCAAACAGTTAATGCAGAATATTACTATAACTTGCTGTGCCAATTAAAGGAGGCATTGAAAGAAAAAAGGAGAGGGAAGCTGCAGAAAGGAGCTCTGTTTTTGCAAGATAATGCAAAACAATGGAAGCTTTGATGAAATTGGGGTTTGAGTGCATAGACCATCTACCCTACTCACCAGATCTTGCTTCATCTGACTATTTCCTGTTTCCAAACCTTAAAAAGAATTTGAAAGGGTAGCAGTTTTCAAATGATCAGGATACCTAGCACAATGCCTAGCTAAAGCATTCTCCACTTTCCCTTTATTGATGTTGTACATGTGCTCATACACCCTTTCTCTGAGCTTTCTGTCAGTTTTACTGACGTAGAATGCTGGACAAGTTTGGCACTAAGCTAAGTACACTACGGATTTTGAGTTACAGTTAAACCTTCCATCAATCCTGTAGGTCCTATCCCTCATCAAAAAAGTGTCCCAGGGGCCATAAATTTACAAAAATTGCATGAGTCACATTTAAACATACCTGGCATTTTGTATGCTTTGTCCATGTGTCCCTCCAATATAGCTTTCATGTTCCTACCCCTCTTTAATATCAAGGTTGGTTTGACACCATTTTTTTCTTCAAGTGCCTTGTTAGTGAGTAGGAGGTTCCAATTCCTACACAAAATGTTTTTAATTCCATAAGCATCTATACTAAAAGGGGTAATAAAACTCACTGAGTAATCTCTTTGTTGTATATTATGTGTAATAGCATCATACCCCATTCCCATGGTGTCTGAAGTGTTGTCGTAGGAGGATTCTAAATGTGTCACTCCCATGTCTCCCACCTGATGTGTACACAAAATGGGTTTATATAACCCTTTTCATCTTTTATACTGAACTTCATGTAAAAGTTCCAAAATTAAAGTTTCAGGATATCCTCTGTGGAGAAACATGTTTTTCAAGAATTCACATTCTATTAGAAATTCATCCTCCTCAGACACCATTCTTGCTGCTCACACTGACTGGCCTTTTACAACAGATCTTTTTCTGATGGATTGGATGTGAGCTAGTAAAATATAGTAGGGAATTTGAGTAAGTTTCCTTACGATAGATTTTAGCAACATATTGTTTCCCCACTTTGTCTTTCCCCAATTCCACATCTAAATAGGCAATATTGTCTTCCTGGAAGTTACTAGTGAATTTTAAAAAGCTAGTAGTATCATTGAGAGTTCTTAAGAATTGTTCAGCATCAGTACGGTCCCCTTTAAACATTAAAAAAATGTAATCCAGGAATCTAGTGTCTAGACCAATGCTGGCAACCATGTCCTCACAACTTGAAAATAAACTGATGTTCCCAAATTGGCCATCACCAAATTAGCAAAGCTAGCTCTGCATGATGAGTCCATCTCTACCCCTAACTTCTGTAAAAAAATTTCTGTGTTAAACAAGACAAAATTGTTTGTCAGTACTTACTATATCCAGTAGGTCCTCCATCAATCTCAATTCAGTTTTTCATGCCATCTCATTCTCTCAAGCACCCATTCTATACCAGTTGTCCAAGGTATGGAAAAATACAAATCAGTAACATCAATTGTTAAAAATTTCACTTCTTCGTGAAATTCACATTTGTTTATAGCAGCCAAAAACACCCATGAGTCTCTAAAATTTGTTCTTCTTTGCTGACATATTTCTTTAATGTAAAATCTACCAACTTTGCTATCGCATAGGTAATGGAAGCTCTAGCATCAACAAGTGCCCTCATGGGGGGATTCTGGATGTTCTTGTATATCTTGGGTATTCCAAACAATGAGGAATTTTTGGGAGATAGTGAAGAATTGTAGTTAAGTGTCTGAATATCTATCATACCATCAATTAGCAAATCATTTAAAAACATTCTTATACGAGTGTATGCTATATGCAGTTCATTCACACTTGCTTTTACATATGTTTCACTTTCCAACACTACCTTCATCCTTTTATTATAATCCTCAATGTCCATCAACACTAATCCCTCTCCTTTGTCTGGCTTTAAACTTCTAATGGGCAAAGATGTAAATAGTTGTAATGCTTCCTTTTTCTTTTTTGAAATGTTCCAGTCATTCGTTTTCACAGGGCAGTTAAATAAATCTCTTACATCCAGTTCACACAAGTGCTCAAACAGTAGTAACAAAGGGTGCAAGGGTGGATTATATGTACTCAACACCTGTGTATTAGAGTGTTGGTTTACTGACATTACCAAACATAATGTTCAAATTCAGTTTACGGGTATGCAGTTTTAAATCCACTAAAGTAGATGACAAATTAAACTGAGCTGATGGCACAAATGTCAACCCTTTTGCAAACAGTTCAATTAAGTCAGGGTCTATGTCATGACTAGATAAATTATAGATTTTAAAGTCTCTATTCTTGTTTGTAACTACCCTGCATCCCTTACAGTCACTATTGTGTAAAACCCCACCAGTTACCTTCTCTTTCTGTTGTCGTTGTAAAACTTTGTAGCCATATTGTATGGCCATTGGTGGTTCTGTCCTCTGACTGTCATGAGACAGCAGATCAACTGATTTCTTCTGCACACAGACACTACATGTGAGCACCACATCTTTGAAGCACACCAGCAGTGTTTTACATATGAAACAGTGGAATTGGAAAAACAAAGGGCTATAATATTCTCAGGTTACACAACTCTCAGAAGCTTGAGGTAAATAAAAGTTAAAATTCTTTATCCCAGACGTCTACGGATATATAGTTCAGCTTGTGCTCATGATCACAGCTCAGCTTCAAAGTGCAGTTGTAGAATCAGACCAGCTAAAACAAGTTAATGACATACATACCTTAAATTAACGTTAATGTGGGAAAAAGAGTCAAGCTTCATTCATGCATTTGAAAAATGTAAAACAATCAGTGGTGTCACGATTCTTTGTAGTTCATAGAGCACTTTCGTTGCTCTAATGTAATTCAAGATAGACAAAATAAAAAAAGGGAAGAAACTATAGGAGTGCAATGGGATTTCAAAGCAGTAACATGGAATTTTATGTCAGAAAAATGATTAACAAGTTTGATATTTTTTTCTGCTTTTGGAACATAATCATTGTGCTGCATGTGCAACAAAGCATTTTGAAGTTAGGTCAGGAATTCTAGATCTGGAAGTAGTTTGCCGCTTTGCATGAGAAAAACTGGTAGCATTATATTTGATAGCAAATATATGTGAAATACATTTAGTGACATTTTTGTTGATAATCCTGCCATAGCAAGTAGAACTACAGGTGATCATCTACACAGCTGCAACATCCAGCTGTCTATAAGTAGTAAGGAATGGGTACAAAAGTTAATTAGATGTATTAAAGACAACTCAGCCACTGGTCCTGAAAAGGTACCAAGGTATTTTACTGCAAAATTAAGACAAAATGTAGATTCTGTACTTCAATACCAGGCTTAAATTCAACACCAATGACTGCCATTCTTATGCACAGTTTAAGAGTTCTGCATTTTATCATCAGGATTGCAGTATCGTGGGGATTTGTCCTTTCCCTGAGACATAGTATTCTTGTAATTGACATCTTTAAGTAACAGAGATGTGGGTGTGCAGCCCTCTACAATGGGGACACAAGGGGACTTGCCTCATGCAAAAACACGTTTGGTGTATTTTCATTATTTTCAAAGGTGTCTTTTGTTGGTAATTGCAATTATTTAGTGTACTTATGACTATCAATCACAAAAGCCTTCCACTTTAGTCATGGAGCCTTATAATTCATCTTCTTTTTCTAGAAAATCCTTTCTTCTATGTTAGAACTCTGGGAGCCAGCTAGAGTTTCCAGTTTTTAAAGCTGGTGATGTTCATACAGAGATGTAACTAGAGTAGGGGAAGGGGGAAGCTGCCCTGAGTGTAGGTTGTTAGGTGCATGATTGGTAGTTGCCAGTGGGGTGAGAGTGCAGTATAGATATGTGATCAACAACTGCAGATAGGGTGCATGTGCATTACTGATATTCATTTAAAAAGCCACGGGCAATATTTTGACTTTAGTAGTTTAATGTCAGTGAAATTGAACCCTAGACTTAGGATCTATGGGCCTCTATTGCACACTGCTCCCCCAACTCACCATTGCCCTTCTCCTGCCCCCCCCCCCCCCATCCTAGCAGCATACCAAGCAGATTGATTGTTTCTTTCTTATTTTTTCACATTTTTTCCTTCTTCATTTAGGTTTTTACTCCTCCATTTTAACATACCCTAACCAGCTAAGATTCTGCATAAGTGTGAAGGAAGTAACTGATTTAAGCTGAAATCCTGGCAGCTGCTAGGCACCCAGAAGTCATACTTTTCTGGATACTCTAAGATGCATCTTAAGAGCTTTTTTATAAGCTTTTCATCCTGGAATGGCCTGAACATAAATTATAAGTAAAAAAAAAGAAATTCAGTCTTATTTATTCTTTAAAGGAAAAATAAGCTGTGTTTAAAGCTCAATGTTCAAAGTTAGCAAATACTATTTCCCAATAAAATGAGATGATAAATGCTTGCAAGGATATCTAAAGTCTGTCTGGGAATAGAACCAGCCCCCCTAACCCTCCAAAAAAGATGGTGACTTTCTATGTGCCTTTCTGGTATTAGATTGGGATGAAGGAAATATCACAAATGGCAACAGACATCATACCTCTCAACTCTCCAGATTTCACAGAATGTCCAGTTTTTTATCTCATATTGTTGGTCTGTTCTTCACAAAATGTGTGGTTTTATGGCAAATCAGTGAGGGTTGAAATCATAAAATAATGACATACATTTGAGTTTCAGACTTCATACACTTCAGAAAATGACAGAGCCTGTTATTCTTGCAACTTTCTATATGTGAAATCTATCCCTATTTTCTGGCTTTTGTCCCCCCATTATTTTAAATGTTGTCCAGATTTATTGCACTAAGAGATTGAGAGCCATGACAGGCATACATTATACACCTGCATTTCTGGACAGGAAACCAGAGAATCTGGATAAAATCTACACACAGTCAGGGAATACACATATACTGTGCAATGAAGGATCACAACCAAAAATTCCAAGAACAAAGTGCTTGTGAGTTGCCAATTCTGCTTGCTGTGTAATTGTGCCAGTGATCAGTTGCTATCACACACATCCTCTTCAGACTGTCACTGCCCAGCCCCCATATCCAGCAATTAAAGCCACATTCTAAACTGTACATCACTGATAACAGACTGTAATAATATAAAACTATCAATTGTCCACAATAATTTTAACACACACACACACACACACACACACACACACACACACACACACACACACACACACACACACAGTCATATACTAATATAAGTAAACAAAACATATACTAATATAAGTACACTCCAGTACTTAGTAATAATGACCAGCCCTCCTGGCATGTCTAAAGGTTAGTTCCCTGTGCTTTCTCCTATTAACCTGGTGAACTTGGGCATTCTGAAGCACTGTAGCAACTGTCTCATATACACAGACAACACTCTCCTCTTACCACCCAACAATCAGACCTGTGAGATATGCACTTATATATCCAAATTGGAAGCCATGCACTCTCAAGCCAAGACCAGAATAGCTGGTCAAGAGGAGGTCAACACCTGCACCACACCACACCACATCCAACACATAGCCCTCCAGAACACCCACCATCACAGGTCTCATATAAAAACACAAAGCACATACCCACCTTTGAGGAGGCTCTCAATATAAATCTACACAGACAGCAGAGACCTCGAAGGCAGAAATGCACTTGACCATTACAACACAGTACAAACCACAAGACACATAGCTCACCTACACAGTGTGCCCCTCAACCTAAGTCCCTAAGGCAAAACAGCTTGCCCAATACACTAATCATAGGTGACTCATTAGTGAGGCACACTGATGTCCCACTGACTAGGTTGAATAAGGAGAAGGTAACAGTCAGCTGTCTATCAGGTGCCAGAATCCGACACATAACTCACACACTCAGGTCACTCCACAAGTACAAGTATGACTCTGTCACTGTCCATGTGGGTATGAATGAACTGAGACACACCTCCCAGAACTACATGAAAAGAGACATGGAGGAGCTCTCAGATTATGTGACCCAAGCAGGTATGACCCTAGCCCTGAGCAGCATCCTACCGTCACCCAGAATGATACCGCAATATAAGCAGAAAATGACTGACTTCAGCAATTGGCTAAGTTTTTGGTGTCATTCTAAGAGGATCCAGTATCTGACTGCTTGGGATGACATGACTGACAGACCTCGATGCTTTGCCAGAGATGGCTTACATCTGTCACCCCTGGGTTTCTTCCACTCCTATAGTACCATCTTTAGTTGATGTTCCAAAGACCAAATTACCACCGTAACAGCTATAAATAAATGCAATCTGAGGGTCATGCTGTTCAACTCTAGAAGTCTAACTCTCAAGATGCACTTGCTCGAAATACTCTTCAAAATGGAGAACATTGACATTTGTGCTGTAATGGAGACCTGGTTTAAAGCAGCAGAAAGCACCCCTGTGCTACCAGACTATAACTCATTTCACACCTTTCAGCTCCAGAACATGGACCAAAGCTCCAAAGGTTGTGGTGTCTCCATATTCATAAAGGATATGCTTGCCTCCAGGCTAGTAGCCCAGCAAAGCACATCTGAGATACTTCAGGTACAACTAACATTGGGTAAGATGATGATTCAGGTCATAGCCTGCTACAGGTCCCCAACCATGTCCCAAGACTCTCACTCCATGTTCCTAAGCACTCTGGAAACTATTAGGGTCTAACCCAACACTCACATACTTGGAGACTTCAACTACCCCTTCATCAGCTGGGAAAACTACTCATGCACCAATACACTGGCCCAACACTTCCTGGAATTCATCAATTCCAATGCCCTGGACCAGCTTACTCTTACCCGCAATAGAGGAAGCAACATCCTTGACCTGGTTATTACTAACATGGCCAACCGTTGCTCTATACTAATAGTCAATTCCTCCCTGGTTAGATCCGACCACAAACTAATCACCATGGAAATCAACATCTCATCCACACCCCCCAAAAAGGTGACCACCATGAAAAACTTCTCCAAAGCTGACTTTGGGTTCATAAAAACAGAGGTGACTAACTTCACGGCACCCATGTCAATGGAAAATAGATGCATGACTGCCGAATCATACACCAATGCACTGTATGAGCACGTACATAAATGCATGGAACTAGCCATACCCAACAGAACCAAGACACTCTACTCCAAAAAAGGAAGCCAATCTGGTGGTCTCCTGCTATAAATAAACTCTATAACAGAAGGAAGAAGCATTTGCAGAAAAGGGTGAAGTCCCAAGACTGAAAAACTCCCTTATTAGCCTCAACAAAATGTTGAGATCCTTCATCAAAACCTCTAAAGCCAGCTATGAAGGCAGAATTGCGGGAGACAGTAAAAACAACCACAAAGGCTTCTATAGTTATATCAAGAATCTCCATGGCAATACCCAGGTTTGCTCTGAGTTACTGCACAATGGTATCTCCTATAATGAGTCAACAGATATTGCCAACATACTGGCTGAGAGATTCAGTGTCAGGTTTTCCCCTTTCACCCCCCCCTAAAGGACCAATCACAATACCAGAGGAATGCCACCAGACACCCACCATTACTGCAGCACAGGTTAAAGCTGCATTGTCCAAGGCCAAGAATACAGCTTCCATGGGACCCGGCAATATCCCTGGATGTGTTCTACATGAACTACAAAGTGAACTGGCACCACATCTTTGTGTCCTGTTCAATCACAGGCTCACCTCAGGCTTTGTCCCTACAGAATGGCACACTGCTACAGTCATCCCTCTCCATAAAGGGGGAGTGACTACAGACACTGGGAATTATTGCCCAATTAGCCTGATGAGTCTAATATGTAAGGCTATGGAGCGCATCATCATGGACCTATTTAACAAGGATATAGGGAATCTCCAAACTCTAGATCCCACGCAATTTGGTTTTGTGAAAGGTAGATCATGCCTGCTCAACCTGGTTGACTTCTTTGAGTCAGTCACCAGAGCTGTGGATGAGGGCAAGGCAGTTCATACAGCCTACCTTGATCTGGCCAAGGCCTTTGATACCATTCCCCACTCAGGAATTATTGATAAACTCACCAAACTAGGCATCAACCCCTATATCACTAGGTGGGTTGCAAACTGGCTCACAGATAGAACCCACAGTGTGAAAGTAGCAGATTCCAAGTCAGACTGCCGACCTGTCATGAGTGGAGTCCTACAGGAATCAGTCCTGGGTCCTCTCCTGTTTGGCATCTACTGCTTAGAAGTCCAGGCCAACATGGAGGGACTCTGGCTGACCAAGTTTGCAGATGACTAAAATCTGGGAGCCATTATTAACTCCCCAAGTGATGTAGACATCCTACAGAAAGGCCTCACTGAGATCAGTGACTGGTGTTGAAACCATGGCCTTAAGCTTAATACCAAAAAAATGTGTCATCCCCTTTGGGAAAAACTCACTTCCCACTGATTAACACATCGATGGGAGCCCACTAAACACAGAAGGCATTATAACAGATCTGGGGACAAAGGCTGACAGCAACTTCTCCTTCAACCACCACATTGCCACTGTGGTCACAAAGTCCTTCTATGTGGCACATCTCATTACCAAGGGTTTTGCATCCAGGAAGAAATAGGTTATCATCTCTCTCTACTCTTCTGTCATTAGGCCAATCATTGAGTATAATGCACCATTTGGCATGTACCTCACTAGACAAATGCAACAGCTGGAAAGGCCAGAAAAGTACCTCACAAACAGCCTAGGCCTTAAAAACATATCCTACACAGACAGACTAAAAAAACTCCAGCTATTCTCTGTCTCATATCATATACCAAGAGGCAATCTCTGCTTGACTTACAAAGCCATGTCTGACCCAGCTCTGTTAGAAATGCTACATCTAAAGAAATCCAAATCCCTCCGCACCACATGCTCCAGAGACCTCAACCTCATTACCACAATCAACAGAACATGCTGGAGGGACAGGTTCATAACCCAGAGACTGCCCATGCTATGGAATACATGTCAAGCAGAGCACCTCACTGGCCCTTTTCAAGAGAAATATTGATGAATGGATGGGAAATAGAAAGTTCACCCCGGGGATCACTGCAGTGGCTCTACTTGATAGAGGCACTTGGAATTAATGTTGGGTGGCATAATGCCAGGACACTTCTATGGGCTAGGCTTGTAAAGGCTCCAAGGCCATTAGCCTACTACGCAACTATGAACCTAAACAACACTACCACGTCCTGGCTGAAAATCTCATCCACGGCACCCGCACAACAAGGAACATATCTTAATAAGCTAGATTCCTTCCTAATTCACCTAAACACAATCTTTGAAGGGGAGTTTGACTACCCCTTCATAAACTGACACAAATAGGTTCATAGGTTCATAGGAGGTTACTAGACTAGCAGCTGTAGAACCTTCCCAAGCCTAGCCATGTTAATCCCAAGTATCCCCATGTGTTCTTTTTTGGGTAGTTAAGAAATAATTTATGAACATAGTGGGTCTATGATCAACACCAGCTACTCCTGTCCATGAGGGACAAGAGTACCACCTCAGGGGCAAATTTGCAATTTCCTGTCTAATTATTTAAGTTGTGTTTGAATAGGGTCAGTGAGGAGCCCTGTTTTACATGACTAGAGAGTCTATTCTAGAGAAGTGGCAGTCTCTAGGAAACATAGCTGTCTCTCCAGCATGATCTGTTAATGTCACAAGCTAGGATGAGATCTCTAGAGTGAGTGACTCTTGAGCCATTTGACTTGCAGATGTGCAGTATTTCCATTAGGGCAGGGTTAAAGATTGCCCTACAGGCCAGGCACAAGTCACCTCTCAGCAGCCTATAAGATACAGAGTAAAGTAAAAGGGCTTTCAGCCTATCTACATAAGTCATGGTTTGGAATCCCTGTATTTCCTTAGTGAGAAACCTCTGAGGTCTCTCCAGCTGCTGCATGTGTTGAGTGAGATACATGCAAAAGGGTGCATTATACTCTATTAGTCATCTGATGAGAGTCAAGTACAGTGGAGTTATAACATCCCTTCACCTGGATGCTATGCCCTTGCTTATGATGGTGCACTATGTAGAAGGCTTTTCTTATCATTGTGGAAACTTACTGGTAAAAGTTCAGATTGCTATCAACCTGTGTTCCCAAGTCTCGCACCACTGGGTTGGAACTTGGGGGGGGGGGGGGGGGGGTATTATCAATATTGTAATATGTAGGGAATTCTGTTTTGCCGAATGGAATAATAATGCATTTTTTTGCATTTAGTTTTAGACCATGGCTTTGGTACCAATCATTTGTCTGTGTTAGCCCTTCTTGTAATATGTTGACATCACTGGGGGACTCAATGATTGCTCTCAGTTTGCAATCATCAGAGAACTTAGTGAGTCAAAGGCCATCTAATTTGGCCATCTAATTTGCCTGGATGTCTGAGAAATAGATGCCAAACAGTAAAGGGTCGAGCACAGAACCCTGTGGTACTCCACTGGTGATGGTTCTACTGGTGTAGGTGGAGTCACCAATTTTGACATAGTGTGTTCTGCCTGTGAGCTAGTTGGCTACCCATCTATTAAGGCAAGGGTTATTCCTATCTGGGAAAGTTTCTCAATGATGCCAGAGTAGGGAATTGTGTCAAACCTTGGCAAAGTCGAGACAGGATGTGTACATTGTCTTACCTTTGTCCAAGGCTTTGGTGACATTCTCAAAGAAGTCTACCAGGTTTAATAAGCATGATCTACCCTTAATGAAGCCAAACTGGGTTGGGCCAGAGTTTGGAGGTCGTCTATGTCCTTCTTGATAAGGTCCATAATAATTCTTTCCATGACCTTGCAGATGAGGCTGGTTAGACTTATGGGTCTGTAGTTCCTAGGGTCAGTTGACCCCCCCCCCCTTTGTGTAGGGGGATTAATGTTGCTATTCTCCATTCTACAGGCACAAAGCCAGTTCTCATGCTATGATTAAAGAAAATGTCACGTGGGTCTGCTATATCTTGTTTTAGATTGATTAGTAAACAATCTGAGATATTATCTGGTCCCACTGAGGCCATGTTTTTGGCCTTGGTGAGTGGAGAAGCGGCCTGTTCTGTAGCGATACTAGGCAGAGGACTGGTGTCAGGTATGCTTTGGGATATGATAGGTGGGGATAGGGGGTGAAGTTTGCACTGAATCTGTTAGTTTGCAGGTTGGCAATATCTTCCTGCATAGTATGAGTGATCGCATCTACAACCAGTTTGGCACGTAGCTGGGCATTCACTTTTAGACTTTGGATGTAGTTAAAGAATGCCTTATGATTATCCTTGGCCAGGGATGTGATTTTAATTTCATAATTTGCTTTAGAAGACTTTACAAGAGTTCAGATTTTCCTGTTTAGACTTAGGAGAGAACATGTCCTCTGCAGAGTGATATCCCTCTTGCATTTGGACAACAGCTTCTTCTTCTTGTTATATAATCTGTTTATAAGTCCACCATGGTGGCTTGTTTTCATAGGAAGACCTTGTTTTGATCTGGTCAAGCACAGCAGAGTTTATGCAGTCATTTAAGTGTTTGTGTTTGGGCATTTGCTTACACATCTGCATATTGATCATCAGTGTCTGCAATTGTTCGTGGTATGAACTTTTTATGCCATTGCTTAGTACACTGTAGTTAGCTTTGGTTACGTTTTTTTATAAGTTGTGTTCCTTTGAGGGTGTCAGTTCCAGTAGTTACTTCAAACAAGACTAATTTGTGGTCTTACTTAACCAGGGAAGTCGTCACGCATGGGGAAGTACAGCGCTCCCCCATGTTGGTGAGTACTATGTCCAGAACATTAGAGCCCCTAGTGGGGGTGCAGACTATCTGTTCCAGAGCATTTCTGTTAACTAAGTCCAGGAACATTCTGGGTGAGCATATTTTTGCTCATTATTTATTTATTTATTTAACATTTATTTACAAGGAAAGTCCGACTTGGAACAAAGCCAATTTTCAGCAGAGGCCCAGGGAGAAACTCTCCTGATGCATGTCTTTGTAACATGGGGGGAAAACAGAGCACCCAGATGAAACCCACACGGACAAAGGGAGAACATGCAGACAACACACAGAAGGTACTCCAGCCAAAAATCAAACTGGAGAATCTCTTGCTGTGAGGCGACAATGCAACCGCTGCACCACTTTACCCATCCTCGTGTATGTCCCCCAGTCTATGGAAGGATAGTGGAAATCTCCCATGACTAAGGTGTTGGGCTGTATGGTGAAGGATTCCAGTAAACTAAGGTAGGTGGTGTGCTTATCCTGGTTTATGGTAGGGGATCTATAGCTAGCAATAATGTGGTATGGTACTTTCTGAATTGTTAATTGGATATGGAGTAGCTCAAGAGAGTCATGCTGTTTGACCAGTCTTGAGGTGTATTTGGTTTTAATGAAGATGGATACACCTCCACCTTTGGATCCCTCATGCTCAATTTGAGGTCTGAACGTGTGGAAGGCATTGTAGCCTTGCACAGTGGGGGTGCTCTCAGCAGCCTTGAACCATGTCTCGGTAACTGCACAGATGTCAGCATCCTCCAAGGTGAGGATTGCTTCCAGGGACTGCAGTTTCATGTTTAAACTCTTAGCATTAAGCAGCACGACCCTGAGTTTGTCTCAATTAGAGTTTGTTACATTGGAACATTTGTTGTTTTGACATTGCCTAAAAAAGACACTATGAGGGAGGCAAGGATCTTTGCCAGTATCCAAAAGCCTAGAGGGGGACAGGTGCAGACTGAATCTAGCAAAGCAATGAGGTTTGTCTACCATATCTTCCTAGGTTGACAGATACTGTATACGCCTGGACTGGCACCAGAAGCTGAGCCTATTGTTAAAGTCAATCATTTTTTGTTTATATTGTGCCATCATCCTGAGTGATGGTAGGATACTGCTTAGGGCTAGGGACATACCTGTTTGGGACACATAATCAGAGAGTTCTGTCATGTCTCTCTTCATATAGTCCAGAGAGACATGTCTCAAGTCATTCACTCCAACATGGACTATGACAGAGTCATAACAGTACTGTCGTTGAGTGACTTGAGTTCATGTGTGCTTTGTTGGATCCTGACACCTGATAGGCAGCTGACTGTGAACTTCTCCTTGTCCAGTGTGGTAAGGGAGACATCTGCATGTCTCACTATGGAGTCACCTATGACCAAAACATTTGATATGTTTTGCCATAGGGGCTTATTTGTTGAGACACGGATGTGTGTTAATATATGTATTGGTTTCTTTATGCTTAGTGGTGAGTGTGTGTGGTGTGTGTTTGGGATGTCTCTGCTCTTTTGGTAGGCTTTTAGTGAGTGCCTCCATGTATGTGGGTTTATGTGTCATGACCTTAATTTGTGTAAGAGGTGAGGTTTGAGTGAGAGGTTAAGCGTGTGTGCTGACAACCTGTTTGATGTCTAGTTTGTTTTTATGTGAAAGACTTGACTCCAATTCCATGGTGTATTTGCATCTCTCACATAGGGTGTTAGTTTGCTTTAGGAGTAAATGGTTGTCAGTATACATGAAGCAATTGCTACATTGTCTCAAGATGCCCATACCAATCAAGCTGGCAGGAGAAATGATGGGAAACTGCCTATTCATTGTGGCAGGGTTTTTCTGACTGTGATATCTGGGAAGGAAGTGGGCTAGCTGGACTTATTCACAAACAGCAAAGAAATGAAGCAGCAATGCTGTAGTGCTGACCAGGGGTGTAGCTAGGATTTTCAAATTTGTACTGACAGCTCTCAAACTGCTACCCCCCTCCCAGCCAAGCTACGACCATTCTCTTAATTCACGGTTCGCTCTTTTAGTGTCGATGAAGAGGCATTCTCTGTAATGCCTCTTCAGTAATACAATATAAATTCACTCAAACTCGGTTCCTTGAATTGAAAATTAACCTGAAATGTCAGTTCTTTGAAAAATGCAGCATGGTAGTTGGGGTAGAGACTTCATGCTTTTGTTTTCTGTAACTAAGGTACAGGTTTTGAGCTCGAGTAAATTACTAACCACCTGCTACCACTAACTAGGATGTTTCATTCACACACACACCCCTACCTACCTCTTAGTGCAAGAAATATGGACAAAGCCTAAAATAAACAGGGACAGATATTAAATAATGTTCTCTTGAACTTAGAAAGTTGCTAGAATAACAGGATTTGTGCTAGTATGAATTTTTCTAAAGGACATGAAGTCTGAAGCTCAAATGTCTGTCATTATTTAGCAATTTCAGCCTTCAATGATTTTCTAGAAAATCACAAAATTTATGAGGAACAGACATAAAATATGGGGCAAAAATCTGGACATTCTGCAAAATTTGTACAGTTGAGAGGTATGTTACCTACCACACACACACACACACACACACACACACACACACACACACACACACACACACCCTCTCAACCTCTTACAGCAACAAACTCATAAATAAAACTGAGGCAAAGGCCCAAAAATAAGGAAATTTTTTTTTAAATATTGCTCTTATAAACTTAGAAAGATAATAGAATAGTAGTAGGTCTTGCATCAGTACGAATTTTCTGAAAGGTATGAAATCTGAAACTGAAATGTCTGCATTATTTTCTAACTTCAGTCTTTAACAATTTGCCACTAATTTGCCAGAAAACTGCAATTTTATGAAAAACGGACCAAAAATGTGATGCAAAAATATAAAATTGCCAGACAATACAGCTGGGAACCTGTCAAAGGAGGGACACCATTTTAATATGAGCACAGTTAACTTAGAGCAGCTGACAAAATTAGAGAATCTACATGCATTTCTGAAATAAAAGTAATGTATAACTCTGATCATTACAGTTATTTATAAAAGTAAAGTAAACCCTCTATGTTTTCTTCCAAAATTGATATTTTGTGGAGGGATCATTAGGAGAAGAGCAACATTTTGAGCCAAAATCAGGGACAGTTGAGGTTTGGCTATGCCTAATTCTATAAAGCAATTTGCATGTACCTCTCAACCTGTTAATGCAATAAATCTGGACAAGGCCAAATATATTAAGGGAACATATAAACAGTACTAAAAATTGCTCTTGTATAAACTGGGACAGTTGATAGAACAGGTCTTATTTTAGCATGCATTTTTCTGAAGGTTATAAAGTCTGAAACTAGTGTGTCATTATTAATTCCTAAATCATTTGCCAGAAAACCACAAATTGAGGAACAAACCAAAAATAAGAAGCAAAAAATCTATTCATTCTTTGAAAATCTGGACAGTTGGAAGGTATAGTTCAGCTGGGGCTGTCTAAGTTTGCCGCCCTTCCCCCTCACAAAACCATGGTCGAATGGAGCCTCCCCCAGCAGCCATTCCAATGATCCATTACTTTGCTATTTCACTCCATTTACCATAAACACTAATGTGCATACTGATTTACTTCTATGATGATTTAAACTTCATTTGAAAGTTTTATTTTGCATTTTACAGCACAAACACTAAGACATCTGCTAAACAAACTTGGCATTAAAACTTCTCTGCCCTTGAAACTCACATTCATTGAAACAACATTAAAACCCACATTCAAAGAAAAATACATTTTACCCGTGGCAGATAAAAATTAATTCTGGGCTGCTTTTAAATCATAGGCCCCTTGCATATGAAACATACATGTGCTCTCTGATACACCTTCCTATTGCTTTGAACATTTTTCCAGTAAACAATGAAACAAAACTGCCCAATTCAGAACGTTTCCATCATAAAAGTCTAGTCAAACTTCTACAGTCCACCATTATCAGTAAATAATATGCACAAACTCTGAAGTAGTAAAAAAAGTCATCTAAATAATTCCACGTTAAATAAATCTAACTAATGAAGAGGTTGCTGCTAGCAATCACCTTTATATTTCATGACTTCACCAAAAAATAGTGTCTGATGCCCCTGAGGAATAAATTGCCTAAATTACATTAATAAGCTAGTAATATTGCAATAGAAAATGGATGGCAAACTGATAACAGGCTCATAGTTAGTGTCTTAACTTTCAGTACAGCAGTATTCACCCCTTATGGGAGTAGAACCAACAACCTTCTGCATTAAAAGCAAGTACACAACATTTTGTGCTACTAGCAATGTGAGCCGACTTAGCATAATCAGCACTAAACTTCTCTTCCCTGCAGCTCTCAGTTCCTTGTAAAATCTACGCAATACTCAACTACATCTCAACTTCGCAGCACAAGAAGTCTGGAAAAAGCCAAATTTATCGGGGTGGGTCAAAAGGGCAAAAAACAGGAACACATTAAACATTGCTTGTATAATCTTGGAAAGCTGCTAGAATAAAATGCTGTGTTACCATCATACATTTTACTGCCAATGTCACTGTGCAAAATAGTCAGAACAACATACCACTATGCCAAATCACCTGCTTTGTGAAAGAGAGGAAGACTGAAACTTAAATGGCTATCATTTAATGAATTCAGTTCTCACCATAGCTGTCAACCTCTTAGCACAAAACACCTGGACAAACCCAGTAATGAGGGAATACAGCCCTCAAACATATTCAGTGAATTCAGTTCTTGCCATAGCTGTCAACCTTAGCACAAAAAACCTGGACAAAGCCAATAACAGGGTATTACAGTCCCAAAAATAAGGACAAATTTCAAATAGTCATAAACTTAAAAAATTGCTATAAAAAGGTTGTGTTAGTATATATTTATTGCTAGAATAAAAAGTTGTTTTACTATGTCACAAACACAGGGATAAGATGCAGACTCCACACAGAAGGCACCCCAGCTAAGAATCAAACCAGAAAACCTACAGCTGTGAGGCAACAATACTGCCACTGCACCATCAAATATGTAAGGAAGTAAACATTCAGAAACCTGAAGTCTGAAATTTAAATGCCTGTCAATTTGTTAATCAGGACAGTCTGACTTGGAACAAAAAAAAACACAATTCTCAGCAGAGGCCCAGGAAAAAATAATGCAGACATGTCTTTGTAACATGGGAGGACACAAAAGCAAACCCACACAAACACAGGGAGAAGATACAGACCCCCCCACACACACAAAGAAGGCACCCCAGCCAAGAACCAAACCCAAGAACCTACAGCTGTGAGGCATCAATGCTACGTTGCTACCACTGCACCATCAAATTCCAAGCATTGCAGTATATTTAAAAACCACAGATACATACAGATATTGATCAGATCAAATATGAGGCAAAAATCTGCAATTGGTATTATGTTACTGGAACATGCCCAAAAAATGGTAATCAGCCACAGAGGACAAACAGCATCAGACCCACCATACTGGTCATTAATACTAATCACTCAGTGGGGGGGGATTTACTGTAGAAGATTAGGGATGGGGTGCACTGCTTAAGCCAGAACAAATGTTAGCTTCTTGTTATCATTTAACTTAAAGGTGAAGACAGCTGGTATACTGGGATTACTTCCTACGCAGGCGTATTCTTTGGAGAATGTAATGCAAAGTATCGTCAGAAAATATATTTCTCTTAGCACATATCTTAAGTGTGTGGAATTTCATCTATAATCAGTTGTGACAGGAGTTCTTATTTTCTAGAAATCTCAGTCATCAGATTCATATGTCTGAACTCAGGAGTCCCAGTACACAATTTCCAGCAGTGGTAACTATAATGCAAAACAAATACATCAGATTTAATCCAGTGTCTGCATCTTTAAAATGTTTTTCAATCTTAAATACATAGTTGTGACACGTAAAACCTCTAGTGTTATTCAGATTCATGCTGTTTAAATTAATTAATCATAAATTATGAGATATAGACTTTTAAACACACAGAAGTGTCCCGTCACAAGACAAAAATTCTGTAGTATTGACAAAAGAGGCTCCACCAAAAAATAACAGCTAAAGGAGGGGGTTCCTGAGTGGGCTGACTCCAACTGTCTTCCAGTTATGTCTCATTTAACAGATAATGTCTAACATCCTGTCAAGGACTGTGGATAAGTAAATGTGTTTAAGTTGGTGATTCTGATCTCTCAGAGCTCCAGTGACAGCTTTTAGTTATCTTTAAGTAGCTTGTCAGTAACTAGTCTGCAGTATCAGTAAATCCAAAGGATTAGTATTTTACTCTTATTAGCTCTCTCACTTCAATTGCAATCTACAGCATGAATCTTACAAAGCACTATAAACAGAATGGAACCAGATTTATACCTGTTAAGGTTATATAGTTATTTGGTCTAGTTCATTGCTTTGAATAGACAAATACCTAGCTTTAGATAAATGTTACTTCTGAGTACTGCCCAGTTGATCAGGGTTTGATTAGTGGCTTGGACAACTTACAAAGTAGCAGGGAGTGAAGGAGGGATGGGTGTGCATATCCTGTGTGAGGCAGTGCTCATCAATAACACTCCCAAAGGAGAGACATAGTCCAAAGAGGGAGTTACCCTCAAATGTAGAGGATGGGGGTACAGAAATGGAGTAAGTACTGTATATTAAAAGAAAAAACTCAGGTGTTGGAAGTACAGATGGCTGAACCCATAGGTTGCCTTAGGATCTATGACTGGCCCCAGCAATACCAGAGTAGTCCAGGTGGATAAGAAGATGACCAGTAGACCAAGGGTGGATGTAGGGCACTTGGGGCTGGGATGTCAGGATAAGCTAATCCTTTTAACATTATACCCTACTCTGCCATTATTGAAAACTGATAAAACTCAGTATAAATCCATATCTAATCATCTGACTTACCAAATGGCTCACTGACAGATTATGTTCTGTTAGCACTAATGGCACAATACCCTTACAAGAGACTTGCAAGAAGTGGTGTACCCCAGGGCTCTGGCATCCACTTCTATGATGTCCAGCATGGCATGATATTAAAAGCTTCTGGGTAATCAGTTTTATGGAAGACTACATGATTGGAGCTCTTATTAAAATCTTTTGAAGACACTCAGATCCTCCAAGTGAGTATAACTTGAAGAAACTCTTGGTGTCAGCATCATGACATAAAGCTGAATTCCAAAAAATGTATTATCATACAGTTTGGCAAACAGGAACTCACGCACCTGCATGTAAATAACTTCCCTCTTAACATAGGCACCACTATTACAGACCTAGACACCTTCATGGATAACAATCTATTCTCTGACCACCAAATATTCACTGTCATTATAAAAGCCTTCTGTCTGACATAACTGATTATAAGTGGCATCTTTTCTAATGTGGTCATCATGCTCTTCTAGTCAGGTTTCATCAGGTCCACACTAGAATATAATGCACCCTTCAGTATACACCTGTCCACACATGTAAACCAACATGAAAAGCCTCTGCAATGGCTCACCAATAAAATATCAAGTCATGGGTTTCCTGTGATAATCAGAGCATTTACAAACCCCATATCCCTTTTCTGTCTCCTATAGATTCCTGTGGGGTCTTCTATGCCTGGGTTATAAAGATGCAAATAACCCAGTCCTACTTGATCTATTGCATATCTGCAAGATTGGTAGCAATGCAATTACAAGAACAAGGGGCCTAAATCTATATTGTAACATAAATAGGTCTTGTTGGAGGTACAGCTCTTGATCGTAAAGTATTTCCCCCCAAAATTACTTAATTTCTACCTCTGTTTGCATCACACTTCATTAGTGCCCACCACAATAATAAGCAAGTATTTTGTTAGTTGAGGAATAGTGCCCCATTTGGTACTGTTGATGTCAAAATAGTTACATTTAGTCAAGTGAAACTGAGTTCCTAAAAAACACACACACACACACCATGAAGTGAGACCAGCTCGGACCAACACACACTTCATCATATTACTCACCAACCCTCCATGAAGTGAGACCAGCTCGGGAATCCTCCTCCCGCTCGGAAAGCATTTGGAGCTCCATTCCCATGAAGTGAGACCAACATAACCACTCGGACCAACATAACGAATCCTCCTCCCGCTCGGAAAGCATGGAGCTCCATTCCGACTGGCTGCCTAAAGCGCACATGTGCGGTGAGCTCCATTCCGACTGGCTGCCTAAAGCGCGCTGACGTCATCGTCAGTAAAGCGGGAAAAAAAGAAAATTTAAAATGCTACCCCCCCCTTCTACATAAGTTGTGCTGAAATCAGTACAGTGCGTATGCGTCCCGACGTCCCTGGTGCTGACTTAAAATATACTTTTTTTTTTTTTTTTTTTTTTTAGTGGATGGCTTGGATTTCATTGCAGATGCACTCCAGACCTCTGGCTCAAGTTTTCAAATGTTGAGCAGCTCTAGTAAACTGCATGCATACTCATGCAAACATAAGGCTTATATACAGGCACATTTAAACAGTTTTAACACAACTACCAATGGGAAATCCCCAAACTGAACCTTTCTCCAGCAATCCCCAACTCAGGTGGGCCCTGACCTACACACCTCTGCCACAAGAGTGCAGAGAGGCACTCAATGTAAGATGGCTGATTTAAGAGCACAGTGATACCAAACAGCTACATTTAGCAGGTTTGAATCTAGCCTATGTTATATAAGGCAATGAAACACAATTTCAAAGTGCAGAAGAAAAAGCAGTCACAAACCCCATACAATGAAGCAGTAATTCAATTAAATACAGTTAATATAGTTAAGTGCCTGCATAAAATATGCTTATTTTTCTTTTTTTTTTTTTTTTTTTTTTTTTTGGTGGATGACTTGGATTTCAATGCAGATGCACTCCAGACCTCTGGCTAAAGTTGCCAAACATTGAGCAGCTCTGGTAAACTGAGCACAAACCCGCACAAATGAGAAGCTTGTATACAGGCAAATGTAAACAGTTTTAACACAACTACCAATGGGAAAACCCCAGACTGAACTTTTCTCCAACAATCCCCAACTCAGATAGGTCCTAATTTACACACTTCTGCCACAAGAGTGCAGGGAGGCCGTCTTAATCTAAAAAAGCTGGTCTAAGAACACAGTGAAATTAAACAATCTAGATTCAGCAGGTCTGAATCTAGCCTATGCTATGTAAGGCAAGGAAACAATTTCTTGATGGGAAGGAATAAGGGAGAGTCACTTAAACTGCAAAATGAGAGCGTTTAGTAGTATACTATTAGATGACTTGCAGTGGTACAGCCCTCTGCGCAAACTGGAAGCTCTTTGGGCAGCTGTGAACAGTGGGAAACTATGGAGAGCATTTCCTAGAGTGGATTTTAAACTGGAAAGGTTTGCTCATGTGTAAACATGGGAACCATGTTTAATGTGTAAATGCAAGGCTTTTATATGAGCAGGATGAAAGAGTTTGATAAGTTTAAATGCTCAGGCCAATCAGATAAAAACACAAAAAGCTATCAACCAGTAGTTCCCACATTGGATGGGCTGAATTTAGCTCTCTGCTCCCACCAGAGTGCAAAATTAATCCTTCCAATGTAGATCAAAGTGGCTTTGAGCTCAAGTGCAGTAACAACTGTTGTACAACAGAAGTAAGAATTCCTGCAATATCAAGATTCCTTGGAAATAAGTTCACTAAACCTGAGAAATATTCACAACACACAAAAAATATTCAAATCTTCCTTGATTTCATCCATTAAACACTCCCATAATCAAATAGCACTCTTCCCCACTAGAGATGTCAACATACTCTATCCTGTATTTATGAACACTGTCCCTGTCTGGTCCTCACCCATTGTCATGCCCTCTCTGATCAGATCAGATTGCCACAGTGTTTTATTCATCATGACTGATCTATTCAGGTTTTCTATAAGTTCTATAAATTTTTAAAATTAACATCACTGATCAATTCAACCTTTTTAGAGACTTTTCCAAAGCCTATTTATTTGTGCTTTATGATAACACGAAACTGTTGAACAGTCTCCTAGACCCTAATAACTCTATAGCAAATATGATTCCAAAGTTCATATTCCAGTCTCAACCCTTGCATAGACTCTCATGCTCCTATTAACAAAAAAAAAATTATTAAATTTAAAAACATAGCCTTCTGGTGGAGCTCAGCTGTAAATGATTGCTACATTAAAAGAAAAAAACACATAGCCCTAAAGAATAGACTAAAACATCATTACAAATCAACTTTAAAAATGTTAACACTCAAGAACAATAACAAATCCTGTAGCTCTAATTATGAAGTAAAAGGTTGATGCATCGACAAAAGATAATGACAAAACATTTTTTTAATATGTAAAGAATATCAGAAATAATGTCCTTCATTGCACCAAGCTTATCTTTAGTGACATCACCCAGTCATACCTTAAGGGTATATTTAATATGCTCAGAGACAAATTCTGCTCCATTCTCCCTCTTCTGCTCTGCAACCTACAAATTTCCCAGTACAAAGCATACAGTTCATACCCTTCCTCCTCACGGGTAATCACGTCTGAGGAGTTACTAAAAGTGGTCTTCATGACCACACATACCACCATTATTGAGCCAAATAACATACTGGGCTGTTTCCCGCTCTGCATAAAACACCTGCTATTAGACTTCCTTAAACGTGTCAACAAAAGCTTCTCTATTTAATACACACCAGAAGCCTGGAGAACAGCTGTAATAATTCTCTTCCACAAGTTAGGCCCTACCACAGACCTGATGTAGGAGGTCCTGCCAGTGACCCTTGCAACTGTAGGCCTAGCCACATCACCAGCATAATCTTCAAGGTGATGGAATGCATTATCATGTGCTTCAGTAAGGAAATAGGAACTATACTCTCTAGACACTCACCAACTTTGCTATGTAAAAGGTAAATCATGCCAATTAAACTTATCTGACTTCTTTAAAAGAGTCACAGATGCACTAGATGAGGTTAACTCCAAATATAGAACCTACATCAATTTAGCATCACTGATACATTGTTTACACTCATTATAAATACCTGTCTAAATGGTTCGTAGATAGACATCTATCTATTAGAGTTAATGGCACACTATCCTCCTAGAGACATCACCATTTGTGTACCTCAGGGCTCTATTTTGGAATTACGTCTCCAATGTCAAACGTGACAAAGTCCTCTGGCTGACCAAGTTCAGGGAGTATAGCAAGTTTTCAAGGATGATTGCAAGCTATCACACACTCCCTGCTTTCAAGTATGATTGTCCACTTGAATCTATCATCATCTCATACTCTTCAACCTGTAAGTGCAAGAAATCTGTATAAAATTAAAAGTAATGGGGGGGGGGGGGCAAAGGACCAAAATTGGGGAGAATTTTTAAAAATTGCTCTTGTAAACTTAGAAAGTTGCCAGAATAACTGTTTTTATTTTAGCATGCATTTAGTGACTTCAGTACTCAATGATTTTCCAAAAAAGCACACATTTTATGAGGAACAGGCCAAAAATATGAGGCAAAAATATGCACACTGGAAAAATCTGGACAGATGAGAGGTATGCTTCAGAAGACACCTGAATTCTCCAAGAGGGCCTATCTTGAAAAAAAGGATTATGGTTTAAAGCCTACTATCAAAGAATGTGGCACCGGCCTGTCTAATAAATAGGAACTCTTCCACACCTACCAAATAAATGATACCTGCCTGAAAACAGGCAGTAGCTGTGCACACTTACAAGACCAAAAAAAAACAAAACAGCGTGCTGGAACACACTGAGGAAACAGATGCTCCACTGGAATATATAGATACTTTAGTAGAATCCATAAAGCACAAGCAAGTAAAACAGTTTAATGCCTCACACAAAAGAACACAGCATTTTTGTCTTCTAATTCAAGACATCAGAACCATAATACATTAGGTTTAAGCAACACTTGAATAACTGCCATAATTAACATACATAGTTAGTTGAGTGATACAATAGGTTAAAATGGTAAAAAAGTAATCATAGGTTTAAAGCCAGAATGCTTCTAAAAACCTAAACTAAAGAATACAAAAACAAAATGCATGTGAAAGTCAAGAAAAAGTTTGTGTCTGTGGCTAAAAAGTTGTAATTAAAAACATATCTATTGAAAAATCAAGATTAATAACATAAAAATGTATATAAGCAAAATCATATAAAGTCATAGACCCTATGAAACAGCAGTAGTAGCCTGTGATGCTTTTTATAAAGTCTGGAATCACTTATAAGTGCAAAGTGTGGAATAAATTAAGTATAATTAAACAGCAGGAGTTAATAAATTCCATGTAGACTTCACGCGAAGCCTGCATGGAGTTTACGTGTTTGCATACTGAGCAGCAGCAGTGATTACATATTCATGGTGTGCGCCATGTTTAAACTTAAACAAGCGTGGATGCAACATAGATAGCACACTTGTTTACCTTAGAGCACATTAGCTTAGTGGGATTACATGGAATGCCACAATGATTACCAGGGTTTATCACATAGCAATGTATATGGTCCAAACATAGTGCAGGATAGTGTATACAGTGCAGAGCAGTGTGTAATCTCATTCCAGTCATTCTCTACCAAAGTTGTGTAAATGATCTGGAAGGGTACATGGACTGCCATGTAAAATAAACAGTCAGGAGAAATGTGTGTATTGAATAGGGACACACAGATGAATTGTAGGAATGAACACAAGGAAAGAGGACAGGTAAAACATCATAATGTATAGCAGATAAGGACATGTAAATGGAAGACAGTTAAAGAAGGAAAAGTAATCACATAGCATGGTACAGTACGGACTGCATATTATGTGACTGTCAGACAAGGTGACATAACAATGGAGAAGACATCTTTGTGATATAAGCATCCTGACATGAACAATGGAGAGGCCATCTATTAGGGATATTATATACAATAGAGGTTGGTTGCGTATTGTGATGCTGTGCAATCTGATTGCGCTGAATATGACCTTAATGTCAACAGACATTTCCAACAAGTGAGACACAGTTACAGACTCAAGGACAACAGTAAAAGAAGTACACACAATCATGGACAATATCAGAATAATACCACCAGTAATCCCATGTCTCTGACACAACATATGTGATTCTGAGTGATCATAGATGGTTCTGCATGAACACACTTATACAACTATTGTGACATGTCAACAATCTATGAGGGTAATCAAGCACATTGATCTAACACTGTAACATCTGCTGGAGGTGTTAGGAGGGACATTGTTATACCTGTATGTGATATTATGATCAATACAGGCTAGCTGACTGGTGTGCATGGCAGATATATATGGCACAATCTACATTGTCACTAATGTTTCAACACATGCCATCAATGTTGTCAAACAACTATATATGTACTGTGTGCATCACTGGAACATGTATCATACATGCATCTGGTATATCACCTTGCTGGGGGTTCCACACCATCAGACAGGAATATTTATGCAATAAAAAGAATACCTAGGTATGACGAATAAGATGTGTGATCGCTCACTGTGGCAAAGGTGATACACTTCAGTTACACATCATTGGAAGATGTGTAGGGAGGTACAAGAAAAAGGATGCATTGTACTCAGTTATTGGTGTGATGATGGCTGTGACCTATGGAGGTATTATGGCCTTTGATGTGGATGTCCTGCACATACTGAGAGGTTGTGTTACATACAGGGGAGTAGTCACCACTGTGGCCATATGCTGGTGGACTTTCCACATGCCATATACTCCAGGGCACAGGTCACATACCAACTGGTCTGCTTATAGGGTGTGATGTTTACATTATCCTTGGGTTGTGTATTTTTTATTTATAACATAAAAAATCCCCCCCATGATTTTGTTACATCTAATGTGTTGTTATGGCTGTGGCAGCAATCTTTGGTGTGTATTGATACTGTCTATATTATACTAATATCACAGTAGGAGTCAATGATTGCCCACAATCTGTAGTCCTCCAGACAGCTGTTTGGACACAGGGCTGTGTATGTCATTCTTGATGCCTGTGACTTAAATAATAGTAAGAAAAAGGGCCTATCAGACAGCCCTGATGTGTGGACCTGATCATTGGACCAGAGATATAGGTCATTTCACACATTTCAACATATTTAGATGCCACACATGTGATCCAGTGGTGTACCCACTTGGTGATGCACATGTTTGTACACACATCTGACAGCGCTGAGTGAATACCTCAGTGTGGAATCTATTTCTTGACAGTCCAGGCTAAAGTATATAGCCTTTGGCTTACCACGTTTGCTGATTCTTGCATATTGGGTGCAGTATGATGTTATACTACAGCAGTGGATAACACAGACAAATGATTGGTGCCAAAGCCACATGGACTACAAATAAATGCAAAATGTGTCATTATTTTGGCCTTCAGAAAAGTGGAATTCCCAGCAAATTACAGCATTGACAATAATCCTCTACACTGAAACCCAGTGGTGCAAGACCTGGGAACACATGTAGAGAGCAATCTGAACCTTGACCACCAAGTGTCCACAGTGGTATGGAAAGGCTACATCATGCACTGTATCCAGATGTGAGGATGATATAACAGCACTGTACTCAAACCTCTTCAGAAAACTAATAGAGTATAATGCTCCCTTTTGTATGTACCTCACCAGACAGCTGTAGCAGCTGGAGAGACAACAGGGGTTTCTCACCAAGAAAATACAGGACCTGCAAACCATGCTGTGATGTATGTGGATACAATAAAAGCCCTGTCACTGTAATCTGTATAGTATAGGATGAGGTGACTTTTCCCTGGCCAGCAGGCCAGGCTCTGACCCTGCCCTGAAGGGAATACTCCACATTTGCAAAACAGCTATAGCTGATGACATCAGTAGAGTCTGGTGAGAGGAAGATAATAATAGCAGTGTCCCATATGCTGTTGTAAAATGCTCTCTCTAATATCACGCAAGTGCACAAACACACACACACACACACACACACACACACACACACACACACACACACACCAGTTCACTGCAGTGAGAACAGATCCCCTACCTATCAATGTACACATGCTACAGAGCTAAATACTTTACACAAGCACTGAGGCACAAGTCTGACTTTTACATAGCTGCAGGACAACTTATAGTGGATGACATCAGCACTGGATGTTGGAGAGAAGATGTTGGGTGGCCTGCATGAAATTGATGTGTATGCATGTGCAAGTATCAAAATATTGGCAATCCATATGATTGGAGTGGTAACTGTCAGATACACATTTATATTCCACTGACTACTGGAATCATACAGATTACCTTGATCTGGCCAATGTCTTTGATACCATTCCCCACTCAGGAATAATAGAAAAACTCACTAAGCTAGGCATAACCCCCTAAATCACTAGGTGGGTTGCAAACTGGCTCACAGATAGAACTCACAGTGTGAAAGTAGCTGACTCTAAGTCAGACTGCCGACCAGCCATGAATGAAGTCCCACAGGGTTCAGTCCTGTGTCCTCTCCTGTTTGGTATCTACTTCTCTGAAGTCCAGGCCAACATGAAGGGACTTTGGCTGACAAAATTTGCAGACGATTGCAAGTTGGGAGTTATTATTAACTCCCCAAGTGATGTTGACATCCTACAGTGAGGCCTCACTGAGACCAACGACTGGTGTCAGAACCATGGCCTTAAGATCAATGCCAAAAAAATGTGTCATCATCCCCTTTGGAAAAAACCCGGTTCCCAAGAATTACCACATTGATGGTAGTCCACTGAATGCAGAAGGCATTAAAAGACATCTGAGAACACAGGTTGACAGCAACCTCTCTTTTGACCACCACATTGCCACTGTGGTCAGAAAGTCCTTCTATGTGGCACATCTCATTACTAAGGGTTTTGCATCCAGGAAGAAAGAGGTCATTGTCTCCCTTTACTCTTCCCTCATTAGGCCAATCATCAAGTACAATGCCCCATTTGGCATGTACCTCACTAGACATCTGCAACAACTGAAGAGGCTGCAAAAGTACCTCACAAAGAGGATCCTAGGCCTTAAACATTTGTCCTATATGGACAGACTCAAAAAATTCCAACTATGCTCTGTCTCATATCGCCTACTTAGAGGCAATCTCTGCTAGACTTACAAAGCCATGTCTGTCCCAGCTCTGTCAGAAATGCTACATCTAAAGAAATCCCAATCCCTCCACACCACACACTCCAAAGACCTCAAACTCATTAACACAATCAACAGAACATGCTTGAAGGACAGGTTCATAACCCAGAGACTGTCCATGCTATGGAATAGACTTCCCAAACATGTCAAAGCAAAGCACCTCACTGGCCCTCTTCAAGAGAAATCTTGATGAGTGGATGGGGAATAGAAAATTCACCCCAGGGATCACTCCAGTGGCTCTATTCAACAGAAGCACTGGGAACTAAGGTCGGGTAGCATGATGCCAGGGTAATCCTATGGGCTAGGCTTGTAAAAGATCCAGGGCCATTAGCCTAATATACACCTATGAACCTATAAACTAAATAGACACACACACACACACACACACACACACATACACACACACACACACACACACACGCACACGCACACACATGCACACACACACACACACACACACACACACACACACACACACACACCTCCCAGTTGACTGCAGTGAGAACAGAACCTCTACCTATCTAAGTACACAGACTACAGTATTCAGTACTTTACAAAAGTGTCACAGCACAAGTCTGACTTTTACAAGGCTGCAGAATAACTTATAGTGGATGACATCAGCACTGGATGTTGCAGAGAAGATGCTGGGAAGTCTGCATGAAATGGATGTGTAGGCATCTTCAGCTATCAAGATATTTCAAGTCCTGCATATTACCAGATTGATGAGTGTGCAATGTGTAGTATTTGGTAGTTATGTTCCAGTGTGCAGGTATACTTTAAGAGACAGCTTTACAAACTATATGCAAACAGGTGGCCACCTTACTAAATGTATTGGGAAATCTGAATGTGTATTGTCATTTTATAGATGTGCATGGTGTGCAACACATTTATTAATTTATGTAGTGCAGGTGATATATTTGTGAACATATACTGAGAGGTCAGGGTTGCAATGTATGCGGGAAGTAACAGATGGCTGCATTATAAATATGTGACATTTTCTTAGATAGGTCCTTCATTCTTTTTTCAGTTTCGACATGTAGTTTCATGTGATGAACACTAAATGGACAATAACAAAAGTAATAAATGCTATTGTCCACTTTGCATAGTGCATCACCAAGCATCAGGTTTGTGTGAAGGTTGGCAAAGTGTTTGCATATGCTATATACACATTTCTAATGCTTTTCCCATCTGTGAATAGTTAAGCAGTGAGCAAACATGAGGCTCATTGCTAAAATTATGAGAGTTAATATTGAAACACACTTGCTGCTTAGCTTACTCCATTGCACCAGGATTAAATGCATTGACAATTTTTTTTCTGAGACCAGATGATATAGGGTTTGAATCCTGGTGTATGTCATACCTTTAAATAAGTAGTGATAATGCAATAAAATTATACTTTATACTACCTTCACCATGTGTTATTGTGTGTTGATGTAGTGCAGTGTGTTTAAGCAGCATTGCTCGGAGGTAATCGCACCAAGAAAGAGCCATTCACATCTCTTGGCATTCGTAAGCAATACCAAACTGTGCCCAGACATAGAGATCACAAAGTGAAGAGCTCCATTGGAATGTGCAGGAAGGAGGTAGGAAAGAACTATAGCTATCCATTTCAACAGTATAGAATATTAGCTGAATTTGGACTGTAATCATGTTGTATAGCCAATTGGACCAAATCAAGTGTGTCAAGAAGATGCATCTGTGAAATGGAGAGCTATGTATGGGAAGGTATTTTTTGTGGGACAGGTGCCCATTTTTTTTTACTTCAGTAAGAGAGGAATGGTACGTAACGGACATTGGTATTTCTGAATCAGGAAATTTGGGTAAGTGAGGAAGCAAATTAAAACAAACAGTACAAACAAGACAAGACACAGGGATGGTCAAGGACACAAAAGGTTGGGGGACACCATGATTCTGGTGAGGAAGGGGGCAACACAAGCTCATGCCCATCAAAAATGGGGACTGTGAGGATCTAGTCCTCACACACAAGCCTGTCATCACTGTCCCCTTACTCCACTGGCTGCTAGAGTGCTTACCATCTTCTCTTCCTACAGACCATGAGGTAGAGCAGCCTCTCCATCTGGCATAGGCATACATCAAAGGTGTGGAGCATGACCCTATGCACCTACCCTGGCATCTCCTGGTAGGTGATAAAATTCCCATATCTGCCAGTACTCCCCAAGAGTACCACAGCAGCAGCTGGGGCAGTGCTACCTGAGCATGCAGGTGGTGAATGAGGAGCAGAGACAGTATTACCAGCTTGGGTCCCAGATGTGCTGGGTATCAGTGCTGGAGCCAGTGGGACAGGGGCAAGCTGACCCACCAGGGCTAGCCTAAAACACTGTGCTGTGAAGCATTTAGAGATCTGTTGCAGATGGATGACATGGAGACATTTTGATAACACATAAAAGAACATAAAAAAGAGATAAGGATTGGGGTGAGAGAAAAAAATAGATACAATTAGTACCATCATATCTGACATACAATGCATTATCACAATTATACAATTATTTTATCTTAAGTATTGCATTTAAGTATACTTCTTAACAATGACAAACTATAATTATGGATTGCTGAAAGTAATCATTGCAATGTGCATATATTGCACATATGCTTGGTCCAATTATACAGATTGCAGTTAAAAGCAGGGCATTTATGCCAGTTGTATATATTTTTATATGCATTATTATTAAAGAATTGCAGCAATGTATAGTTGTTACTTGTGTTATTTGAACCCAAAACCTCTGAATACAGCTTACACCTTACTCCTAACATTGGTTTGCACTACAGACTTACGCATGCATACTTGGTGTTACAGTTAAGATATACATGATTACTTTGCTACTACTGTATAGAAAACAAAAACAGTTTTTCTTTAGCTTTTAAAGCTACAATAATACTGCTCTTGTGCTGCATGCATTCCACTTGCTTCCCTCAGTCTCTCTAGATGATCATCATAAGCATATCTATTCACCACCATTTCAGGATTAGCTGTGAAAAGAAAAGAAAAGAAAAGAAAAAAAAGAAAAGAAAAGAAAAGAAAAGAAGAACATTATGCATACCAGTCTTGCCTATATTTAGCTTTCTGTGTATTACAAATTCTCTTTACTGGCATACTTACACAACTGTGGGATATCAATATGTTTTAAAATCATTCAACCACTGGTTGAGTGTATCCCTCCTGCGCCTTTTTTAGGTCATTGAAGTGGTGCCTACACTGTTCTCCAGCATGTAAGATGCCAGTTACATTGGAAACAGCCTTGGCCAGACTATTCTAAGCCTCAGATGTATACTGGGAGCCAGACTAGTCCCCTTGCAGAAGCCTTTGTCTGTGGCATTTTACCAGGAGTCCAATAAATATTCTGGACTCCTGAACACCCCACCTCTGCACGCTAAATTGGCACTTACCCTCTAACACCAAACATGTCTAATCCCAAAGCAATAACCATAACAAATGATGATTTCCCACCAATTCCTGTTATCGCATTTCCTAGTAGTGGGAAAACCCAAGAAATGATGCCAACTGCATTTGCAATATATTTAGTGGACAACAATAGTGCCAAACAGAGAGGAAAATAATTTTTGAAGCTGGAAGGTTAATCTGACACTTGTTAGTTTGAGGGGTGTCTGCTGCTGTAAGTGCTAGGTGATTTAACTTTGTTGACATGCACTGGGAGCATGAATGCCCTGACCTGACACATGCTTGGCTTTATACACTGCTAAAATTGATCTTTACAATTTGGGATTCAAACCAATGCATAAGGAATAAAACATTTTCTTACACAGCATTGATTTTCCATCTTTGCACAAAAGTACTTCTTAGACATAGTCATGAATCATTTATAAATAGAGATGAAAGACTGAGGTGTTAACCATGTATGTGTGCAGTCCGATATGGTCCTTGTATATACATTCATTTGTGTTTATGTCCTATTTAAGTATGAAGGCCATCCATGTCCAGATAGCAGTATTACACTTATAGAAACCTTGCAGATAGTATACTGTCAGTCATCCATCTGAACATTCATAACATAGTAAGGGTGTCTTATCCCTCATAAATATAATTCATATCAGCTCCAATATTTATAATTATGTATAAAGTGTTATAAGTGATATTTAATATAACGTGAATTGGAACAACAGTAAAAATGTCTGGAATTTCCTGTATTAGATCCCAGGAGCATGTGTATGGTAGTCCTACACTTACACCTGTAGATGTTCATTATTAATAAACTGAACTGTCACCGCAGTAAAAATATGTTGCACTTCTTCTATTAGAACCCAGGACCATTTTTATTATAGCCCTACACTTACACCTGTTGCCATAGGAATGGTTAAATAACAGTTGCATAATTCCCTATTCATTCTTTAGTTCTGTGTGCTAACTGCCACTCAATACCATTAACCATGTATTTGTGATGCCCAACAGAATTAATAGAATGTATTAGATCTGAAATGTTTGACTGTCTTCTTCCTGTCTGCAGGTGTTCGATGGCTGCATGTGTTGTGGAAGCTTGCTAACCACTGCACAATGACGCTTAGTGACATTGTGCAATGGAAAGCAAAAACTGCAACAATGTATCTTTTTTGACCTTTAGACTGTCTATATCCTATCTACAGGTATTATGTCTTGTGCACTGCTAAATGTCACACAAATGAGATAAGCACTGGTAAGCATGGCATTCATTGTGTTTCTCCATTTCCCTTGTTTGCCATAAGCCATGCACTGTGGAAACACTGGCATTAAAAAAAGGGAAAATTAGGAGAAATTAAGAAATCTATTAAATAAACAACACTGCAACATTTAAGTTCGTAGACATGAAATATTTTTTCACAGGTCTGGGTTTCAACTCTCATGCCAATGAACCTTCAAAACAGAGTAAGGGTGTCTTATTCCTCTTTGCCACACAGCTTTGCAGCAGAGAATAAAAACCATTATGTATACAACCAACTGCAACATCACCAACAGTACTAACAAAACATATCACAGTTGTTTATACATGTATTAATTTCAGATGCACTGCACTGAGTTATCACACAACCATTTATGTATTTTGCTTGCATACACACAGTTCTGTCTTATATATCTGCGTTTGTTGTTCATTTTGTCTTATCTGATCAGTAATCTGAGACATACAGTCTGTAAGGTATTCTGTATCATTGTCATTAAAATGTGTGAGGAAATTAAATGGCAATAATATGCAGTTGGCAGGAAATGAAGGGGATGTTGTACATTACTGAAAAGAAACTGTGAAATATGTGCTGCTTACTTTAATGTAAAACCTTGACATAATTGCTTCTGTACTTTGTAAGTCTAACCTGGCTGACGCACCCACTAGATGTAAGGGAGTCTGAATTCCTGTTGTGTTTTGATTTTTCGTAACAGTAATCATTCACAGTTGCAATCTATTAGCAACAAACACCAAGGGAGTGCCTGCACTATGTTTACAACTGCAACATGGAGCCAAGTATTTGGGATTTATCAATTCTAATGAGTTTGCACCTCATTTGCATCTTCAGTGTCCTTACAGCTCTGAATCTACACTATAAAAAGGGAACTGTGTAGCTACAGCACCTGAAGGTGAGGTGATTTGTTTATGTGGATAACACAAAAGAAGATAGTACTTTGGGATTTATCTGCACAGAAGACTACTGATCTTGATATGGTATGCTTATATATTTCAGCTATATACTGAATATTCTGAAATATCAGCAAGATAAATCTGTTTATATATACATATCTATATATATATATATCTATATATATATATATATATATATATATATATATATATATATATATATACTAGTAAATGCTACTTTTATCTGTATGCATTTCTTAAAAGTGTACTGATGGCATAGGCATGTTTGTCAGGGCATATTACTTTCTCAGAAGCACAACCCTATTAACTGTCATCACAAGTGTTAATGTTACCACTGGTTTTCTCCTTAGGCTCTTCTATTGTTATTTCTGAAATCTAAATGTCCTATATTGTCAATGACACAGGGGTATTAGGCTTCAAGGATGGCTCATACACAACTGTATGGGAGTGCTGGCCATAGGTAGACATGACTGGCAATTCCATAAAATGTAATGTTCTTTGGTAAATGTGTTCACATGTTTCATGGACAGTTTATTTGATAGCACTTTTAGCATTTCACTGATAGTTTGTTAGCAAATTGTGTCATGTGCCTGTTGTTTTGGGTGTGAGTGAGCCGAGTTGCATTTCTGAGTTTGCACAAACAAAATTTGCTATTGTTACTCTCCTTGTTTTGGTTCTAACCTTGCATTATGTGTGATAGAATTATGTTACAACCACACAATTCCTTTTTTTATATTTGAATGACTTGACTGATTTATGTTTATCCTGTGGGTAGTAGTGAACTACTACATTTTATGTGTCATACCTAAGCAGGACTTTTATTTATATGATACTTATGTGTAGTATCCTTCTTTTGTGTTTCATGTCACCTAGGACTATGGCACCCAGGTATCCCAATCCCCACAATCGCCCACCCTTTCAGTGACCCTCTGAATAAGCCACTGTGGAAGCATTTAGGCAACATGGTGACTTTCTGCTAGAGGGGTTGTGGGGATATGTCTGGCAGAATGCAAGTTTGGCAGCTGATAGTGGCTGAGGTAAACATAGTAGGTGGCCAGAACAGGACATATGATCAGGTGTGCCATATGGCTACTGACATGATTTCATCGGCCTAGAGGAGAGCAGTTGCAGGTGAACAGATGGCTACTTGGGGAGCCTGCTACAGAGCCACCACTGACACCAAATGAGAAGTTCCTGTCATCTGTCAGGGATCCAGACAGCTCAATGGAAAGTACACAATAGCATGTCATTGATGTTAGTGCTGCTCTTTCATGGAGGACAAGTATGTCCCATGAGAAGCTTACAGATAAGCTTACCTATCTCAGTTGTAAAATATTGACAGCAAAACTTTAAATTCTGTGTAACATTAAATTTCTTTTGGGAATAGTTGTAGATTGATATAGTTAGCAACACATTTTGGTTGAATATACATGGGCTTGGGGTGGATGTGTCATTCAGGTTCTTGTTGAAAGTATTGTTAATTTACATATAAAGGGCAAAAAGTTTTAACCCCCCCCCCCCTGTGTTACTGTTCATTGTGATGATGGTGCCCTTACCTTTTGCTTAGCTTCTTGCAGGACCATCCACCATAGAGAGCTTAAAATCATCTGCACATGGTAAGTCAACATTTTTATGTCAGTACGTATGAGCAGTTTAAAGATATATTTAGTTGATGATGTGGATGCCAGGACTATTGTGTGTATTGCTGTACTGTTTGTAGTAGTGGCACCACTGTTAGTTTGTTAGCATATATTGGACTATAGTAGTGTAGGTATTGATTTTTTCCTGTGTTTGTTCCTTCTTATCACAGGACATCCTGAAGTGGAAGTTCAGGACGACTACTACCTGATGCCAGAGTATCAGCAGACTCTGATGATGATGGTGGTCAAACAGAGGCACAGCCAAGGGGTGCAGAGGTTGAATCTGACACTGAAGTTGACATTCAGTCATCCCCTGTAATTCCATCAGACGCAACCAGTAGGCCTACAACAACCCATTCCAGTGAGCCCTCAGATACTGAACACATGGAGGGTGAGAAGCTCGATCAGGGTAGTGTGGTTACTGGGCTTCAGTGCCTGTTGACTCTGGCCATTGCCAAAGTATAGGCAAGGTGCCATTCAGGAGAGTTTTTAGGGGTGCTCAGAGGAGGCCTGCTGTCCATCCTTCACCTGATCCAGGTGTGTCTTCCTGTGCCACTCGATGTATGTTTAGAGCCATCATGAAGGTGTAGGCACATTTCAATAGGTCCTCAAAAGAAATACTTTGGGTTGTAGATATGTCACAGGTTGACATGTGTGACTGCTTCCACCATGTTGCCAATTCAATGGATCGAATGAAAGAGACATTGGAATGGGCAGTGTCAGTAATGGATTGTCTGCTGGGAGGGGGATGGCATCTATGTGGGCATAGGTCAGCAACATCTTCTGATGTTAGCAGATGTGGCCATGCTTGATCATGCTTTCATATTGGCACTACTTCCACATCTTCATCCAGGGGTTGAGCTGTCCGCACCCAGACATGGCAGGCCATTGGGTCATGGGCCTAGGTGTCCTTGTGAGGGGAGCTCATCCAGCAGACATCAGTCATGTTCAGGAAGCAGCAGTACATCTTACCATGGGAGTGGGTGTGCCAGTGCAACTCTTGGCAGAGCCAGTTCTCATGGTCGGGTATGCCAACAATGAACTGCCACCTCTACCATGCAAGGCTCACACCTGTCCGACATACCAAGACATAGCTAGCACAGAGCTTGAATGTCTTCTTGCAGACACTCACACATGAGTTTCACCTGGAGGCCCCATAGACACACACGCACAACAGTTACATAGTTCAGCCCTGAAGGTTCATTCTGTCTCACTGGCCATTTGTTACTTTATCCAAATGTCTGTCTGTTTCTCTTTCTTACTCACATGCACTCACTTACCTTTTGTGTCCCTAGGCATCCTGCCCCCCCAACACACACACACACACACACACACACACACACACACACACACACACACACACACACACACACACACACACACACACAAACACACACACACACACACACGCACACAACCCCCTGCTGTGCAAGTGATGATAACTGTGCCATATCCTTGCTTTCTATCTTTTGAATTGAGGAATACATAAGCTTTGTGTTTGATGCTCAGTGTGCATAGCTGACTTACTGCTTAGTATATCAGTGTTTGTGATGTAGTTTTGCTAATTATACTTTTGACATATTTTGGTCTTAGAAGGTTAGACAGTTGATAGAATCAAAACAGTTTTTGCATCATTATTTTTAAGAATCTTCTGAGGGTTGTGAAGTCTGAAACTGAAATGTGTCTCATTTTATCTTTGATGATTTTCCAGTACAAAAGTATGAGCCCAAACTGAGGACATTCGGTGACCATCAGTCCTTTTGAGAGGTATGAATGTGTGATTCTGATGTCTGAGGCCAATTACCTGATCAAGGACACATGTATTCACATAAGTCTCTGCTGTCAAATGTTAAATTCACCCCCCTTTTACTTACTTAAATTGCCAAGTAACACGATGCAATGATATGCCATTCATTTGTATTATTATACAATTCTGTTTTAACACTTCGGGTTCAACACTTGACTTGTAAATCCAGAATTTGCTACAGTTTAGTTCAGGGATGAGTTTGTCTGATGCTAGGAGTACACAGCCATTACATGGGTAGGTAAAGGTTGTGAGTGTTGCCCTGGCATCAATGTTATTAAAGGTATGAGCAGAGGATGAAGGTCTTAGCCCCTTAAGTGGTGAGTGAGTGCGGTATGCATTGCCTCTTAGCCAGTGCTAGGGTATATTGAGCGTGCCTACATCTATCTGCCCCCACAGCAGCTGCTGGGTCCCCCTATGACTCCTTACCTGCATGTGGCTGTGGTGACCTTGCCAGTGGTGGTGGGATGTGTGCCCTTTCCCCTTGTTGATCCTGCTGAAGCGGTTTACTATTAAAATGTCGAACGGCACTACATCGACTGTACTATAGTCGAACACGGAAGTTCGAAAATAGTAATGTCGACGACAAAAAAACAATCTAGGACTGTGTTTTAACATGGGTTGAGGTAGGGGAGATGTTTGCAGTTCTGAATAATACTGAACACCTACCTCGACCCATGTTAAAACCATTCCTGGATTGTTTTTTTGTCGTCGACATTACTATTTTTGAACTTCCGTGTTCGACTATAGTACAGTCGATGTAGTGCCGTTCGACATTTCAATAGTAAACCTGCCGAAGCTGTTTTCTCAGGATGATGTTGTGAAGCATGGAACAGACAGTGAAGATTTCAGTGCATGTATGTGGATTGTACTGCAGGACTCCCCAAGATGTATCTAGACACTGGAACTGTGACTTCAGCAGCCCAAGCACATGCTCTATGATATTTCTGGTTTGAGCATGTGCCTCATTATGGTGTTCTTCAGCGTGTGAGTGTGCACGTATGATGGATGTCATCAGCCATGGTTCCAGTGCATAACTTGCATCCCCCAGTAAATAACCCTGTGGGATATCACCCCTAGTGAACACCTGATACAGCTGGGAGTTGTGCCAAATACGTGAGTCATGGTAGCTACCTGGATTGCCAGCACACACATTCAAGATGATTTCCTTAGCATTACACACAACTTGGCTGTTAATTGAGTGGAAGTTCTGTCATGTAGACCCTTCCCTGTTCCCCAGGTAGTGGCTTGATTTATATATGTGTACAATCTATGGCACCCAGTAATTCAGTGTAGTAAATAACAGGGTAGAACTCTTGCATACTTGTGGGCCTGCCTTCAGGAGTATGGGGAAAATATATGTGGTCACTGGCATTTTGAAGTATAGCATTCAGGAAGTGATGGAGGATCCTGGATACTGATGCCTGTGATACCCCTAGCATGTCCCCTGTTGATGTCAGAAAGGTTCCTGTAGCTAAAAGTCTTTGTGTAGTGTGTCTCTATCTACCCTGTAGCGTACCACAATTTCCACCTCATGCAGACTGTGATAAGTTAACCAGGGTCTGAAAACTCTTCTCCTCCTTGGTTTTGATGAAGTCATCCTGAGATTTAGTAACTCAGGTAAGTGCAATTTCGTTCTTCTGAAGGAGACCCCAGATAATATTTAACTAGAATAGTATGTCACACTAAATTCCACAGTGGCATGCGTGCAATATATTATGTGCTAATCCATCATATGCATGCATTTCTTACATTTTTGTGAAGATGTTTTCAAAAGAAAAAGGCAAATTTACTCTGGTGATTCAATTTACTTTTTATGTAACAGACCACTGTGAGCTCGGTGAGAAGTGTAAAAATATAGTGGCTATTTTCAATTCATATATGTGCACGCGTGCAAGTGCACATGTGTGTGTGTGTGTGTGTGTGTGTGTGTGTGTGTGTGTGTGTGTGTGTGTGTGTGTGTGTGTGTGTGTGTGTGTGTGTGTGTGTGTGCATGAGAAACAGATAGAGTGGGAGAGAGCTACCACCTACATACCTGGGTACTCTTTGGCTTTGGAAAATGGAGATCATAGTTTTTTAAAAATTTCCATGCAGGATCCTGAGACCAATGAAGTAATAAAATAGCATTACATTTTCTAATTATCCTAATTTGCTAAGCACTTCCTTGATAGGTTACTCACATTCTATATCTGATTACTAACATCTGGATATGCATAATCATAAATGAGTATGGAGATAAGAATCTCTGTCTTGTCTCAAAAACGATAAATTTATTACCAGTAAGCAATGTTGTCATGGTTAAGGCTTTATAATCTTCTGTCAAGTCATAATTAAAATTCAGTCTACGTTCCTTACTGCGATGATATGACTACATAATAACTTTCACCGCACATTTCTTTCTATATTATTGATATGACATTGCAGTGATAGCGTGATGTGTTTTTAAACTTACAGAATATGAAAATGGCAAACTCAGACATTGGTAGTCTTCTAAAACCATCTGCACAGAATGATTGTGCCACAAGCAACATACTGCAAAGCAGTGCTTTTCTTTGTATTTGATGTCATTCACAGTTTGTTGTTGGGGTTCCCACTGTCTTTATTAGAAAGATAACTTTTCTGTCTTCCTTGGCTGCAACATGGCAGTATTGGTAACCTTTGCAACTAGAGTATTGTTCTACATTTTGCCTTATCTCTATAAATGCTGGCTTCAATAGCACACTGTACAGTTATGCAGTTAGCACCAAATGTACTACGAGTAAGGTGACCATCCTTCACAACTAGATCTGAACCCACTCAGGCACCACTGTATCTTGATCACCAAGGTAGCTGTTCAGCAGGACACCGGGCATTTCAAATGACATTGTTCCCGATTTGATCACCTGAGAAACACTCCAAAGTTTTATTACCTTAAAAGTAACCCAGAGGTGCTACTTATATGAGTAGGGCAAAGAAATGTGCATGTTAGATGATTTGGTTTGGATTTAGTGCAGAGTTTACTAGTAAAGACCTTAAAAATCTTAAGTACTTTCCATCACATTGCAAATCACCTCTTCCTTCTTAATTTGAAGCCAGTGTAGGATTTCAGTGGCTTGACTATTAAGCAGTTAGTAACTAGAAGTTAGGATAGTAATCCTTCACTACATTCAAAGTGATAAGTTATGCAAGGTTTATGGATGGTGAAAAAAATACTTTTCTACTTTGATCCAGTGTTTTAAATACCTGTATTACTGGTATTATTAATGCACTGATGCAGTTTAATAAAGCTATACAATGAAATTCTTGAGCACGTACTTTTAACCATTACTCTTAATATTCCTGCATAGCAGTTCCGGAGCAGACAATTTTTTTTGTATGGCAAGTAGGGAGAGCATCTAAGTACAAGCAATGATTGCAGTCACACTCAGAAGGTACCAGATATGAACCACTATTTAAGGGCTTTAAAAATCATAGTAGAATGTCTTCATGAGGTTTGTTTAGTTAATAGGAAACTATTCAGATTTTAGAAATATCTTGCTAGATCCAGTGACATGAAAGGCCAAAACCCCAACTACAGCTCACGTGTCTCAAGTTCAGTTATCAGTTCTGGTACCTGATGGAACTGGCCATGGAGGATGGAAGTGAGCAGTCACTGCTGCTTTGTCAATCCTAGGGGAGGGAGATGATTCAGGCCTGCCATTTCAGTGATACCTAGCTAGGGCTTTAGGAGTTGCAGCTGTGGAAAACAAGCTTAGCTGGTCAAGCTGCCCTTGTGCACATGCATATAACAGAACAAGAATATGGAGGCATGCGTTCTGTGGCCAACAGCACACAGTGATGCTCAGTACACGGTTGCAAAGGATGGTGTGCTACACCGGGGGAGGGACAGACAATTGTGCAAGACCAGCAAGGTGGCCTGCTGCCTACAACTTGCCTCTCACTGTTGGGAAAGAATAAGTTGGTCTACCTGGGCAAGAGCAAATGAGCAACAGGATTCTTCACTTAGCTTGAGGATGCCTGACTCTTGCTCTCATAGAATGAATGGGTCAGTTGGGTGAAGGTAGAGAACACATCAGAAATGTCCTGAGGTGAAAAAAATGAATAATTTACACAAAAATCACACAAGGTAAATTACATCTTACCAAAAAAAGGTACAAACATTGTCTTACAAATGGCATATTTTTTGTCCTAGCTAAAAGAGATGGTGCAGTTAGGATTCTTGACTGAATTAATAGTATTTATTTATAAACTGAATTTGATTTGTATTATCAAATTTATTCCAGTGAGATCAGTTAATAACACAAGGCTTTGGAAAATGCATACTTTTACCCACTCCCCAATTCCAGCAATTTGTGTTTTTTGAGAAAGCAGCACCAAACATTCTCCCAAAATGACCTGTGAAAAAAAAAAATCAATAAATGAAGAAAACATGTATTCTGATGAAGGGGGTAATTCAATAAAGCTTACATGGAGCTAATCTCCATGTAAGCATAGTGGCATGGCTCGAACACAGAGTTTGGAGCCTGTGTGTTCCAGGAAACAAGGCTGGGGGCATGCACGAGCCTCCCAGCACTATTCCAGCACAGAGGTGATGGAATAATGCAAATCACCTCATTTGCTGGTGAAAGTGGAATTCCCAGCAAATTACAGCATTGACAATAATCCTCTACACTGAAACCCAGTTTTGCAAGACCTGGGAACACATGTAGATAGCAATCTGAACCTTGACCACCAAGTGTCCACAGTGGTATGGAAAGGCTACATCATGCACTGTATCCAGATCTGAGGATGATATAACAGCACTGTACTCAAACCTCTTCAGAACACTAATAGAGTATAATGCTCCCTTTTGCCTGTATCTCACCAGATAGCTGTAGCAGCTGGAGAGACAACAGGGGTTTCTCACCAAGAAAATACAGGACCTGCAAACCATGCCATGATATATGTGGATACAATGAAAGCCCTCTCACTGTAATCTGTATAGTATAGGATGATGTGACTATTCCCTGGCCAACATGCCAGGCTCTGACCCTGCCCTGATGGGAATACTCCACATCTGCAAATCAGCTATAGCTGATGACATCAGCGGAGTCTGGTGAGAGGACGATAGTAATAGCAGTGTCCCACATGCTGGTGTAAAATGCTCTCTTTAAAATCACACAAGTGCTCAAACACACACACACACACACACACACACACACACACACACACACTCACACACACACCAGCTGACTGCCATGAGAACAGAACACCTACCTAAGTGCACCCACTACAGAATTCTATATTTAAGGAAAGCTCCACAGCTTGAGTCTGATTTGAAGAGTGACAGACAACACTTTATAGGTGATGACATCAGCAGTGTCTAGTGGGGAGAAAATGATAATAGAAGTATCCCGCATGCTGGTGTAAAAAGCTCTCTCTAATGTCAAGCAAGTGCACAAACACACACACACACACACACACACACACACACACACACACACACACACACACACACATCCCAGTTGACTGCAGTGAGAACAGATCCCCTACCTATCAATGTACATATGCTACAGAACTCAATACTTTACACAAGCACTGCGGCACAAGTCTGACCTTTACATAGCTGCAGGACAACTTTCAGTGGATGACATCAGCACTGGATGTTGGAGAGAAGATGTTGGGAGGCCTGCATGAAATTGATGTGTAGGCATGTGCAAGTGTCAAGATATTGGCAATCCATATGATTGGAGTGGTAACTGTCAGATACACATTTATATTCCACTGACTACTGGAATCATACAGTCTACCTTGATCTGGCCAATGCGTTTGATACCATTCCCTACTCAGGAATCATAGAAAAACTCACTAAGCTAGGCATAAACCCCTAAATCACTAGGTGAGTTGCAAACTGGCTCACAGATAGATTTCACAGTGTGAAAGTAGCTGACTCCAAGTCAGATTGCTGACCAGCCACGAGTGGAGTCCAACAGGGTTCAGTCCTGTGTCCTCTCCTATTTGGTATCTACTTCTCTGAAGTCCAGGCCAACATGAAGGGACTTTGGCTGACAAAATTTGCAGACAATTGCAAGTTGGGAGCTATTATTAACTCCCCAAGTGATGGTGACATCCTACAGTAAGGCCTCACTGAGACCAACGACTGATGTCAGAACCATGGCCTTGATGAGTGGATGAGAAATAGAAAATTCACCCCAGGGATCACTCCAGTGGCTATACTCAACAGAGGCACTGGGAACTAAGGTCGGGTAGCACGATGCCAGGGTAATCCTCTGGGCTAGGCTTGTAAAGGATCCAGGGCCATTAGCCTAGTACACACCTACGAACCTATAAACTAAATAGACACACACACACACACACACACACACACACACACACACACACACACACACACATGCACACACACGCACACACACATGCACACACACACACACACACACACACACACACACACACACACACACACACACACACACACACACACACACCTCCCAGTTGACTGCTGTGAGAACAGAACCTATACCTATTGAAGTACACAGACTACAGTATTCAGTACTTTACACAAGTGCCACGGCACAAGTCTGACTTTTACAAGGCTGCAGAGTAACTTATAGTGGATGACATCAGCACTGGATGTTGCAGAGAGGATGTTGGGAAGCCTGCATGAAATGAATGTGTAGGCATCTTCAGCTATCAAGATATTTCAAGTTCTGCATATTACCAGATTGATAAGTGTGCAGTGTGTAGTATTTGGTAGTTATGTTTCAATGTGCAGGTATACTTTAAGAGACAGCTTTACAAACTATATGCAAACAGGTGGCCACCTTACTAAATGTATTGGAAAATCTGAATGTGTATTGTCATTTTATAGATGTGCATGGTGTGCAACACAACATTTATAAATTTATGTAGTGCAGGTGATATATTTGTGAACAAGTACTGAGAGGTCAGGGTTGCAATGTGTGGGGGAAGTAACAGATGGCTGCATTATAAATATGTGACATTTTCTTAGATAGGTCCTTCATTTTTTTCAGTTTCCACATGTAGTTTCATGTGATGAACACTAAATGGACAATAACAAAAGTAATAAATGCTATTGTCCACTTTGCATAGTGCACCAAGCATCAGGTTTGTGTGATGGTTGGCAAAGTGTTTGCATATGCTATATACACCTTACTAATGCTTTCCCTGTCTGTGAATAGTTAAGCAGTGAGCAAACACGAGGTTCAATGCTAAAATTATGAGAGTTAACATTGAAACACACCTGCTGCTTAGCTTACTCCATTGCACCTGGAGTAAATGCATTAACAATTTTTTTTCTGAGTCCAGATGATATAGGGTTTGAATACTGGTGTATGTCATACCTTTAAATAAGTAGTGACAATGCAATAAAATCATACTTTATACTACCTTCACCATGTGTTATTGTGTGTTGATGTAGTGCAGTGTGTTTAAGCAGCATTGCACGGAGTTAATCGCACCAAGAAAGAGCCATTCACATCTCTTGGCATTGGTAACAATACCAAACTGTGCACAAACATAGAGGTCACAAAGTGAAGAGCTCCATTGGAATGTGCAGGAAGGAGGTAGGAAAGAACTATAGCTATCCATTTAAACAGTACAGAATATTAGCTGAATTTGGACTGTAATCATGTTGTATAGCCAATTGGACCAAATCAAGTGTGTCAAGAAGCTGCATCTGTGAAATGGAGAGCTATGTATGGGAAGGTATTTCTTGTGGAACAGATGCCCATTTTTTTTTACTTCAGTAAGAGAGGAATGTTGGGTAATGGACATTGGTATTTCTGAATCAGGAAATTTGGGTAGGTGAGGAAGCAAATTCAAACAAACAGGACAAACAAGACAAGACACAGGGATGGTCAGGGACACAAAAGGTTGGGAGACACCATGATTGGGGTGAGGAAGGGGGCAACACAAGCTCATACCCATCAAACATGGGGACTGTGAGAATCTAGTCCTCACACACAAGCCTGTCATCACTGTCCCCTTACTCCACTGGCTGCTAGAGTGCTTACCATTTTCTCTTCCTACAGACCATGAGGGAGAGTAGCCTCTCCATCTGGCATAGACATACATCAACGGTGTGGTGCATGACCCTATGCACCTACCCTGGCATCTCCTGGTGAGTGATAAAATTCCCATTTCTGCCAGTACTCCCCAAGGGGACCACAGCAGCTGCTGGGGTACTGCTACCTGAGCATGTAGGTGGTAAATGAGGAGCAGAGGCAGTATTACCTGGTTGGGTCCCAGACATGCTGGGCATCATTGCAGGAGCCAGTGGGGTAGGGGCAAGCTGACTCACTGGGGAATGAAGCATTTAGAGATCTGTTACAGATGGATAACATGGAGACATTTTGATAACACATAACAGAACATAAAAAAGTAGATAAGGATTGGGGTGAGAGATTAAAATAGATGGAATTAGTTCCATCATATCTGACATACAATGCATTATCACAATTATATAGCTATTTTATCTGAAGTATTGCATTTAAGTATACTTCTTTATGATGACAAACTATAATTATGGATTGCTGAAAGTAATCCTTGCAATGTGCATATATTGCACATATGCTTGGTCCAATTATACAGATTGCAATTAAAAGCAGGGCATTTATGCCAGTTGTATAGATTTTAATTCATGCATTATTATTAAAGAATTGCAGCATTTTATAGTTGTTACTTGTGTTATTTGAACCCAAAACCTCTGAATACAGCTTACACCTGATTCCTAACATTTTTTTGCACTACAGACTTATGCATGCATACTTGCTGTTACAGTTAAGATATACATGATTACTTTGCTACTACTGTATAGAAAACAAGAACAGTTTTTCTTTAGCTTTTAAAGCTACAATAATACTGCTGTTGTGCTGCATGCATACCACTTGCTTCCCTCAGTCTCTCTAGATGATCATCATGACCATACCTATTCACCACCATTTCAGGATTAGCTGTGAAAAGAAAAGAAAAGAAAAGAAAAGAAAAGAAAAGAAGAACATTATGCATACCAGTCTTGCCTATATTTAGCTTTCTATGTATTATAAATTCTCTTTATTGGCATACTTACACAACTGTGGGATGTCACTAGTTTTAAACTCATCCAACCACTGGTTGGGTGTATCCCTCCTGCACCTTTTTGGGTCATTGAAGTGGTGCCTACACTGTTCTCCATTAAGTAAGATGCCAGTCACATTGGAAACAGCCTTGGCCAGACTATTCTAAGCCTCAGACTTATACTGGGAGCCAGACTAGTCCCCTTGCAGAAGCCTTTGTCTGTAGCACTTTGCCAGGAGTCCAATAAATATTCTGGACTCCTGAACACCCCACCTCTGCACCCTAAATTGGCACTTACCCTCTAACACCAAACATGTCTCATCCCAAAGCAATAACCATAACAAATGATGATTTCCCACCAATTCCTGTTATTGCAGTTCCTGGTAGTGGGCAAACCCGAGAAATGATGCCAACTGCATTTCAATATATTTGGTGGACAACAATAGTGCCAAACAGAGAGGAAAGCCATTTTTGAAATTGGAAGGTTAATCTGACACTTGACATTAGTATGAGGAGTGTCTGCTGCTGTAAGTGCTAGGTGATTTACCTTTGTTGACATGTACAGGGACTCCTGATCTGACACATGTTTGGCTTTATACACTGCTAAAATTGATCTTTACAGTTTGGGATTCAAACCAATGCATAAGGAATAAAACATTTTCTTCCACAACATTGATTTTCCATCTTTGCACAAAAGTGCTTCTTAGACATAGTCATGAATCATTCATAAATAGAGATGAAAGACTGAGGTGTTAACCATGTATGTGTGCAATCCGATACAGTCCTTGTATTCATTTGTGTATGTGTCCTATTTAAGTATGAAGGTCATCCATGTCCAGATAGCAGTATTACACTTACAGAAACATAGTAGACAGTATACTGTCAGTCATATATCTGAACCTTCAAAACACAGAACGGGTGTCTTATCCCTCATATATGCAATCCATATCAGCTCCACTATTTATAATTATGTATAAAGTGTTATAAGTGATATTTAATATAATGTGAATTGGAACAACAGTAAAAATGTCTGGAATTTCCTGTATTAGATCCCAGGACCATGTGTATGGTAGTCCTACACTTACACCTGTAGCTGTTCATTATTATAAACTGAACTGTCGCAACAGTAAAAATATGTTGCACTTCTTTTATTAGAACCCAGGACCATTTGTATTATAGCCCTACACTTACACCTGTTGCCATAGAAATGGTTAAATAACAGTTGCATAATTCCCTATTCATTCTTAAGTTCTGTGTGTTAACTGCCACTCAATGCCACTTACCGTGTCTTTGTGGTGCCCAACAGAATTAATAGAATGTATTAGATCTGAAATGTTTGACTGTCTTCTTCCTGTCTGCAGGTGTTCGATGGCTGCATGTGTTGTCGAAGCTTACTAACCACTGCACAATGACACTTAGTGACATTGTGCAATGGAAAGCAAAAAACTGCAACAATGTATCTTTTTTGACCTTTAGACTCTCTACACTCTGTCTACAGGTATTATGTCTGCTTCCTGTGTGGGCCACTAGTCCAGGCTTGTGCACTGCTAAGTGTCACACAAATAAGATATGCAGTGGTAAGCATGGCATTCATTGTCTTTCTCCATTTCCCTTGTTTGTCATAAGCCATGCACTGTGGAAACACTGGCAATAATAAAGGGAAAATAAGGAGAAATGAAGAAATCTATTAAATAAACAACACTGCAAAATTTACGTTTGTAGACATGAAATATTTTTACACAGGTCTGGATTTCAACTCTCATGCCAATGAACCTTCAAAACACAGTAAGGGTGTCTTATTCCTCTTTGCCAAACAGAGAATGAAAACTATTGTGTATACAACCAACTGCAACATCACCAACAGTACTAACAAAACATATCATAGTTGTTTATACATGTATTAATTTCAGATGTACTGCACTGAGTTATCACATAACCATTTATGTCTTTTGCTTGCATAAACACAGCTCTGTCTTATCTATTTGCATTTGTTGCTCATTTTGTCTTATCTAACCAGTAATCTGAGACATACAGTCTATAAGGTATTCTGTATCATAGTCATTAAAATGTTTGAGGATATTAAATGGCAATAATATGCAGTTGCCAGAAAATGAAGGGGAGGTTGTATATTACTGAAAAGAAACTGTGAAATATGTGCTGCTTACTTACATTTAAAACCTTAATATAATTGCTTCTGTACTTTGTAAGTCTAACCTGGCTGAAGCACCCACTGGATGTAAGGGAGTCTGAATTGCTGTTGTGTTTTGCTTCTTCATACCAGTAATCATTCACAGTTGCACTCTATTAGCAAAAACACCAAGGGAGTGTCTCCACTATGTTTACGACTGCTAGATGGAACCAAGTATTTGGGATTTATCAATTCTGAGTTTGCACCTCATTTGCATCTTTAGTGTCCTCACGGCTCTGAATCTACATTATAAATAGGGAACTGTGTAGATACAGAACCTGAAGGTGAGGTGATTTGTTTGTGGATAACACAAAAGAAGTTAGCACTTTGGGATTTATCTGCACAGAAGACTACTGATCTTGATAGGGTATGCTTACATGTTTCAGCTATATACTGGATATGCTGAAATATCACCAAGAAAAATCTTTATACATACACATATATATATATATATATATATATATATATATATATATATATATATATATATATATATATAATTAGCAAATGCTACTTTTATCTGTATGCATTTCTTAGAAGAGTACTGATGGCATAGGCATGTTTGTCAGGGCATATTACTTTCTCAGAAGCACAACCCTATTAACTGCCATCACAAGTGTTATTGTTACAACTGGTTTTCTCCTTATACTCTTCTATTATTATTTCTGAAATGTAAATGTCCTATATTGTCAATGACACAGGGGTACTAGGCTACAAGGATGGCTCATACACAACTGTATGGGAGTGCTGGCCAGAGGTAGACATGACTGGCAATTGCATAAAATGGAATGTTCTGTGATAAATGTGTTCACATGTTTCATGGACAGTTTATTTTATGGCACTTTTAGCATTTCACTGATGGTTTGTTAGCAAATTGTGTCATTTGCCTGTTGTTTTGGGGGTGAGTGAGCTGAGTTACATTTCTGAGTTTCCCAAACAAAATTTGCTATTGTTAGCCTCCTTGTTTTGGCTCCAACCTTGCTTTATGTGTGATAGAATTATGTTACAACCACACAATTCCTTTTTTTATATTTGAATGTCTTGACTGATTTATGTTTCTCTGGTGGATAGTAGTGAACTACTACCTTTTATGTGTTATACCCAAGCAGGACTTTTATTTATATGATACTTATGTGTAGTATCCTTCTTTTGTGTTTTATGTCACCTAGGACTACGGCACCCAGGTATCCCAATCCCCACAACCCCCCCTTTCAGTGACTCTCTGAATGAAGCCACTGTGGAAGCATGTAGGCAACATGGTGACTTTCTGCTTGAGAGGGGATGTGGGGATATGTCTGGCAGAATGCAAATTTGGCAGCTGATAGTGGCTGAGGTGAACACAGTAGGTGGCCAGAGCAGGACATATGATCAGGTGTGCCATATGGCTACTGACATGATTTCATCGGCCCAGAGCAGAGCAGTTGCAGTTGAATAGATGGCTACTTGGGGAGCCTGCTACAGAGCCACCACTGACATCAAATGAGAAGTTCCTGTCATCTGTCAGGGATCCAGACAGCTCAATGGAAAGTACATGATAGCATGTCATTGATGTTGGTGCTGCTCTTTCATGGATTACAAGTATGTCCCAGGAGAAGCTAACAGGTAGGCTTACCTATCTCAGTAGCAAAATATTGACAGCAAAACTTTAAGTTCTGTGTAACATTAAATTTCTTTTGGGGATAGTTGTAGATTGATATAGTTAGCAACACATTCTGGTTGAATACACATGGACTTGGGGTGGATGTGTCATCCAAGTTCTTCTTAAAAGTATTGTTAATTGACATATAAAGGGCAAAAGGTTTTAACCTCCCCTTGTGTTACTATTCATTGTGATGATGGTATCCTTACCTTTTACTTAACTTCTTCCAGGAACCTCCACCATAGGGAGCCTACAATCATCGGCACATGGATAAGTCAAACATTTGTATGTCAGTACCTATGAGCAGTTCAAAGATATATTTAGTCAGTGATGTGGATGCAAGGACTGTTGTGTGTATTGCTGTACCGTTTGCAGTAGTGGCACCACTGTTCGTTTGTTAGCATATATTGGACTATAGACTAAACATGCTGGAGGGATGGGTTCCTGACCTAGAGACTCCCCATACTCTGGAATAGACTGCCCATACATGTCAAGCAGAGTGCCTCCTTGGCCCTCTTCAAAAGGAACCTTGATGATTGGATGGGAAATAGGAAATTCACCCCGGGGATCATGTCAGTTGCCCTGCTAGACAGGGGTCCAGACAAGTAAATATTGTGGGAAGAAATATCCAGGGAATTGTTATGGCTAGGCTTGTATAGGCCCTAGGGCTGATAGCCTAGTACCAACCTATTAACCTATGAACCTATAGTAGTGTAGGTATTGATTTTTTCCTGTGTTTGTTGCTTCTTATCAAAGGACATCCTGAAGTGGAAGTTCAGGACTACTACTACCTGATGTCAAAGTATCAGCCAACTCTGATGATGATGGTGGCCAAACAGAGGCACAGCAAGGGGGTGGAGAGGTTGAATCTGACATTGAGGTTGACATTCAGTCATCCCATGTAATTCCATCAGACACAACCAGTAGGCCTACACCAACCCATTCCAGTGAGCCCTCAGATATTGAACACATGGAGGGTGAAAAGCTTGATCAGGGTGGTTACTGGGCTTCAGTGCCTGTTGACTCTGGCCGTAGCCAAAGTATAGGCAAGGTGCCATTCAGGAGAGTTGTTAGGGGTGCTCAGAGGAGGCCTGCTGTCCATCCTTCACCTGATCCAGGTGTGTCTTCCTGTGCCACTTGACTTATGTTTAGAGCCATCATGAAGGTGTAGGCACATTTCAATAGGTCCTAAAAAGAAATACTTAGGGTTGTAGATGTGGCACATGCTGACATGTGTGACTGCTTCCACCATATTGCCAATTCAATGGATCGAATGAAAGAGACATTGGAATGGGCAGTGTCAATGATGAATTGTCTGCTGGGAGGGGGGGGTGGCATCCATGTGAGTATAGGTCAGCAACATCTTCTGATGTTAGCAGATGTGGCCATGCTTGATCATGCTTCCATACTGGCACTACTTCCATTTCTTCATCCAGGGGTTGAGCTGTCCACACACGGACATGGCAGGCCATGTGGTCATGGCCCTAGGTGTCCTTGTGAGGTGAGCTCATCCAGCAGACATCAGTCATGTTCAGGTAGCAGCAGTGTATCTGACCATGGGAGTGGATGTGCCAGTGCAACTCTTGGCAGAGCAAGTTCTCATGGTCGGGTATCACAACAATGAACTGCCACCTCTACCATGCACGGCTCACACCTGACCGACATACCAAGACATAGCTAGCACAGAGCTTGACTGTCTTCTTGCAGAAACTCACACACAGTTTCAGCTGGAGGCCCCATATAGACACAAACACACACAACAGTTACATAGTTCAGCCCTGAAGCTTAAGGTTCATTTTGTCTCACTGGCCATTTGTTACTTTATCCAAATGTCTGTCTGTTTCTCTTTCTTACACTTGCACTCACTTACCTTTTGTGTCTAGGCTTCCTGCCCCCCCCCCCACACACGCACACACACACACATGCACACAACCCCCTGCTGTGCAAGTGATGATAACTGTGCCATATCCTTGCTTTCTATCTTTTGAATTGAGGAATACATAAGCTTTGTGTCTGATGCTCAGTGTGCATAGTTGACTTACTGCTTAGTATATCAGCATTTTTGATGTAGTTTTGCTAATTGTACTTTTGACATATTTTGGTCTTAGAAAGTTAGACAGTTGATAGAATCAAAACAGTTTTTGCATCATTATTTCTAAGAATCTTCTGAGGGTTGTGAAGTCTGAAACTGAAATATGTCTCATTTTATCTTTGATGATTTTCCAGTACAAAAGTATGAGCCCAAACTGAGGACATTCGGTGGCCATCAGTACTTTTGAGAGGTATCAATGTGTGACTCTCAGATGTCTGAGGCCAATTACTTGATAGAGGACATATGTATTTACATACGTCCTTGCTGTCAAATGTTAAATTCACCCCCCTTTTACTTACTTACATTGCCAAGTAACACCATGAAATGATATGCCATTCATTTGTATTATTATACAATTCTGTTTTAACACTTCAGGTTCAACACTTGACTTGTAAATCCAGAATTGTTACAGTTTAGTTCAGGGATGAGTTTGTCTGTTGTTAGGAGTACACAGCCATTACATGGGTAGGTAAAGGTTGTGAGTGTTGCCCTGGCATCAATGTTATTAAAGGTATGTGCAGAGGATGAAAGTATTAGCCCCTTAAGTGGTGAGTGAGTGCGGTATGCATTGCCTCTTAGCCAGTGCTAGGGTATATTGAGCATGCCTACATCTGTCTGCCCCCACAGCAGCTGCTGGTTCCCCCTATGACTCCTTACCTGCATGTGGCTGTGGTAACCTTGCCAGTGGTGGGGGGATGTGTGCCCTTTCCCCTTGTTGATCCTGCTGAAGCTGTTTTCTCAGGATGATGTTGTGAAGCATGGCACAGACAGTGAAGATTTCAGTACATGTATGGGGATTGTACTGCAGGACTCCCCAAGATGTATCTGGACACTGGAACTGTGACTTCAGCAGCCCAAGCACATGCTCTATGATATTTCTGGTTTGAGCATGTGCCTCATTATGGTGTTCTTCAGCTCTGTGTGTGTGTGTGTGTGTGTGTGTGTGTGTGTGTGTGTGTGTGTGTGTGTGTGTGTGTGTGTGCACGTATGATGGGTGTCATCAGCCATGGTTCCAGTGCATAACTTGCATCCCCCAGTAAATAACCCTGTGGGATATCACTCCCAGTGAACATCTGATACAGCTGGGAGGTGTGCCAAATATGTGAGTCATGGTAGCCCCCTGGATTGCCAGCACACACATTCAAGATGATTTCCTTAGCATTACACACAACTTGGCTGTTAATCGAGTGGAAGTTCCCCAGGTAGTGGCTTGATTTATATATGTGTACAATCTATGGCACCCAGTAATTCAGTGTAGTATGTTGCAGGGTAAAACTCCTGCATACTTGTGGGCTTGCCTTCAGGAGTATGGGGAAATATATATGTGGTCACTGGCATGTTGGAGTATAGCATTCAGGAAGTGATGGATATTGGATGCTGATGCTTGTGATACCCTAGCATGTCCCCTGTTGGTGTCAGAAAGGTTCATGTAGCTAAAAGTCTAAGTGTCTTACTGGAATTGGTTCCCCTCGATTTCCCCTGAGTCTGAGTTGAGGATGACAGAGATTGCACTGTTCGTGTAGTGTGCCTCTATCTACCCAGTAGCATACTACAATTTCCACCTCATGCAGACTGTGATAAGTTTACCAGGGTCTGAAAACTCTTCTCCTTCTTGGTTTTGGCAAAGTGATCTCGAGATTTAGTAATTCAGGTAAGTGCGATTTTGTTCTTCTTAAGGAGACCCCAGATAATATTTAACTAGAATAGTATGTCACACTAAATTCCACAGTGGCATGTGTGCAATATATTGTGTGCTAATCCATCATATGCATGCATTTATTACATTTTTGTGAAGATGTTTTCAAAAGAAAAAGGCAAATTTACTCTGGTGATTCAGTTTATTTTTTACATAACAGACTACTGTGAGCTCAGTGAGAAGTGTAAAATTGTAGTGGCTATTTTCAATTCATATGTGTGCGTGCATGCAAGTGCGCGCGCGTGTGTGTGTGTGTGTGTGTGTGTGTGTGTGTGTGTGTGTGTGTGTGTGTGTGTGTGTGTGTGTGTGTGTGTGTGTGCGTGAGCATGTGTGTGTGTGTGTGTGTGTGTGTGTGTGTGTGTGTGTGTGTGTGTGTGTGTGTGTGTGTGTGTGTGTGTGTGTGTGTGTGTGTGTGCACATGAGAAACATATATATATATATATATAGAGAGAGAGAGAGAGAGAGAGAGAGAGCTACCACCTACATTCCTGGGTACTCTTTGGCTTTGACAATGGAGATCATAGTTTTTAAAAATTTCCATGCAGGATCCTGAGACCAATGAAGAAATAAAATAGTATTACATTTGCTAATTATCCTAATTTGCTAAGCATTTCCTTGATAGGTAACTCACATTCTGGATATGCATAATCATAAATGAGTATGGAGATAAGAATTTCTGTCTTGTCTCAAAATCGATAAATTTATTACCAGTAAGCAATGTTGTCTTGGTTAAGTCTTTATAATCTTCTGTCAAGTCATAATTAAAATTCAGTCTACATTCCTTACTGCGATGATATGGCTACATAACAACTTTCACTGCAGATTTCTTGCTATATTATTGATATGGCATTGCAGTGATAGCGTGATGTGTTTTTAAACTTACAGAATATGAAAAAAGCAAACTCAAACATTGGTAGTCTTCTAAAACTATCTGCACAGAATGATTCTTGTCTTTGCATCTGATGTCATTCACAGTTTGTTGTTGAGGTTCCCACTGTCTTTATTAGAAAGATAACTTTTCTGTCTACCCTGGCTGCAACATGGCAGTATTGGTAACCTTTAATCAAAAATAATAACCTTATTTGCTAGGAATTCTTCTACAATGGGCAATACAAATTGCAACTAGAGTATTGCTTCTATATTTTGCCTTATCTCTATAAACTCTGGCTTCAATAGCACACTCTACAGTTATGCAGTTAGCACCAAATGTACTATGAGTAAGGTGACCATCCGTCACAAATAGATCTGAACCCCCTTCAGGCACCACTGTATCTTGATCACCAAGGTAGCTGTTCAGCAGAACACTGGGCATTTCAAATGACATTGTTCCCCATGTGATCACCTGAGAGACACTCTAAAGTTTTATTACCTTAAAAGTAACCCAGAGGTGCTACTTATATGAGTAGGGCAAAGAAATGTGCATTTTAAATGATTTGGTCTGGATTTAGTGCAGAGTTTACTAGTAAAGACCTTAAAAAGCTTAAGTACTTTCCATCACATTGCAAATCACCTCTTCCTTCTTAAATTGAAGCCAATGTAGGATTTCAGTGGCTTGACTATTAAGCATTTAGTAACTAGAAGTTAGGATAGTAATCCTTCACTACTTTCAAAATGATAAGTTACGCAAGATTTATGTATGGTGAAAAAATATTTTTCTATTTTGATCCAGTGTTTTAAATACCTGTATTACTGGTATTATTAATGCACTGATGCAGTTTAGTAAAGCTATACACAGAAATTCTTAAGTACGTACTTTTAACCATTACTCTTAATATTCCTGCATAGCAGTTCCTGAGCAGACAATTTCTGAATGGCAAGTAGGGAGAGCTTTTAAGTACAAGCAATGATTTCAGTCACACTCAGAAGGTACCAGATATGAACCACTATTTAAGGGTTTTAAAATCATAGTAGAATGTCCTCATGAGGTTTGTTTAGATAATAGGAAACTATTCAGATTTTAGAAATATCTTGCTAGATTCAGTGACATGAAAGGACAACACCCCAACTACAGCTCATGTGTCTCAAGTTCAGTTATCAGTTCTGGTACCTGATGGAACTGGCCATGGAGGATGGAAGTGAGCAGTCACTGCTGCTTTGTCAATCCTAGGGGAGGGAGATGATTCAGGCCTGCCATTTCAGTGATACCTAGCTAGGGCTTTAGGAGTTGCAGCTGTGGAAAACAAGCTTAGCTGGTCAAGCTGCCCTTGTGCACATGCATATAACAGAACAAGAATATGGAGGCATGCGTTCTGTGGCCAACAGCACACAGTGATGCTCAGTACACGGTTGCAAAGGATGGTGTACTACACCGGGGAAGGGACAGACAATTGTGCAAGACCAGCAAGGTGGCCTGCTGCCTACAACTTCCTCTCACTGTTGGGAAAGAATAACTTGGTCTACCTGGGCAAGAGCAAATGAGCAACAGGATTCTTCACTTAGCTTGAGGATGCCTGGCTCTTGCTCTCATAGAATGAATGGGTCAGTTGGGTGAAGGTAGAGAACACATCAGAAATGTCCTGAGGTGAAAAAAATAAATAATTTACACAAAATCACACAAGGTCAATTACTTTTTACCAAAAAAAAGGTATAAACATTGTCTTACAAATGGCATTGTTTTTGTCATAGCTAAAAGAGATGGTGCAGTTAGGATTCTTGACTGAATTAATAGTATTTATTTATAAACTGAATTTGATTTGTATTATCAAATTTATTCCAGTGACATCAGTTAATACAACAAGGCTTTGGAAAATGCATACTTTTACCCCTTCCCCAATTCCAGCAATGTATGTTTTTTTGAGAAAGCAGCATCAAAAATTCTTCCAAAATGACCTGTGATAAAAAAAAAAATCAACAAATGAAGCAAACATGTATTCTGATGAAGGGGGTAATTCAATAAAGCTTACATGGAGCTAATCTCCATGTAAGCATAGCGGCATGACTCGAACACAGAGTTTGGAGCCTGTGCGATCCAGGAAACAAGGCTGGGGGCATGCACAAGCCTCCCAGCACTATTCCAGCACAGAGGCGACGGAATAATGCAAATCACATCATTTGCTGGTGAAAAACATGCAAATGAGGTGAATTTGTGATCCAGAAAGCAGAAAAGCATCCATGTAGGAGCTGTCTCTGCTTTAGAAATGTATGCGGTTACGAACTGTGTACAGGACTGTAAAAATAAAAACTGGGCCATGACATTTAATGTAAAGCATGTATTATGTGCATTAGGCATGCCAATGGACAAAACTATGGCCATTGGCTGGCAAAAGTGTTGCAAAATATTTAAAATCAAAAGTTTTTTTTGGCACATTTCAGCTGTTTAAGCAGAGCGCAGCACCGTGCAAACATGCAATCATACAAAAAAAAAATAAAAAAAAAATAGTAAAAAGACAATATAAATGGGTAACTTAGGTTTTGCATTCTACTGGCCAGCATGCAGACCCATAACAATGGCAGGTTATAGTGGTTGCTAAGGAGATAGGCTCTGGTGTAGTGGTGTAACTAGGTTATAAGCAAGTAGATATATGTAAATGAGCTAAGTTTATTGAACAGCAAAATGGGACAACATGACCATGGGTAACTAACCATGTAGGGGTTGTAATGTGATGGTGTAGGCAGAAGAAGCAGCTGACATGAAAAGGGGGTGTGTCACACATTCAGTAAGCACACTGGAGCTTACAAACCCTTCAGTGTCCACAGACACTGAAAAGAAGATCTGTGAATGGAATAGAATGCAGGGGGTGTGTGACAGGAACTGTAACACACCCCCTGCATTGTGAAAATGCTGTAAGACACTTTGCAATAAAATGTGTCCTCAGGCACACACCTCAGAACCTCATAGAGCAAGAAGTCTGGACAAAAGCAGTACAAAAAGTGGGGAAAAAGGCCAGAAATAGGGACAGTTTTTGAATATTGCCCTTAGAAACTTAGAAAGTTGATAGAATGACAGTTTTACATTAGCATGGGTTTTCATGAAGAGTATGTGGCCTGTTACTGACATGCTAATATTTTCTATAGTGATATATATAAATTTAAAATGGTTTCATGTTTTTTTTTCACTGTATTTGAAGTTTAAGCATAGCTGAGCGGGTTTGCACACCACAGCACTTTGCTCAGCAGTGCTTAAAATCATCTGATGTGCTATATAGAAATGTATAGCAGAAATCTTTGCTGGTGATTTAGTCCAGTGGTTATAGTTCTAACTTTGTGTATAGTAGGTGCATGGTTCAAATCCCAAGACAGGTAATTCAACTTTTACATGGGAAAACATTGTTAAATTGCTTTTTTTTATTTTTAATGATGTAGTAATTGATATTTGTTAACCAGGGTAGTGTAGCTGGTTCAAAATGCCATTGTCAGTGGATATATGATGTGAAATTCCCCATGTAAATACAAGTGTCCCATACAGTACAGTCACACCCGAAATTAATGTAATCAAAGCACATAGGGGGACATCATGTTAATTAAAATATATACATGTAATAATATGTCAGTAATGAGTAATTAATGTTCAATCATTCATTTTTTTAATGAAAACTGAGCAATGCTAGGCAGTTCGTAGCTCTGCTTAGCTGGTTTGAGTATTGCTAAGAAGTATAATTCTAAGCAGCATTCAGCCCAGCTATGTGGATCTGAGCAATGCTTAGCACTGCTCAGCATTTCTGACACCAGCTAAGCAAGGGGGTGTGTCTGAGCCTGCTTAGCTATGCTTAGCTAGTTTCAGAAATGCTGAGCATGTTCATGTCCAGGAGAGGGCCCTTTCTACTCAGCACTGTTCACACTGGCTGGAACAGTTTTAAAGGCCTAAAACAGGAGGAAATGTGAACAAAATAAAAGGAAATACCAGACAAAAGGCAATCAACTATAAATGAGTAATAAGGCCTCTGCCACTCACAGTGGCCCATTCAAACCTCTCAATAATGTAGCTGGCAGGTGGAATGTATCATAGTCAGCCAATCACACAGGCTGCATCTGCAGCACACCCGTATAAAGTATGCAAACACCCTTCAATCTGATTTTCCCAAATACTCAGCACCATTGGAGTACACACTTGGGAATTTTAACTGACATAATGATAGGGGCTGCTGCTGCTTTGCTACATCTCTACATGCTACAGACTGAGGGCGGTGATGACAATGATACTGGCAATATGCCCAGACTGAGGAGGAAAAGAGTGTTCAGACCCAGGGTAACCTTTCAGGGGCTACATGAGCTGGAGATAGTAGAATGCTACAGGGTGGACAGGGATATCTTCAGCAAATCACTGAGCTCTGCCCCCTCACCTCAGACCCAGATTCAACAGAGAGGAACCCATCCCAGTGGAAACAAAAGTATGTGTAGCCTTAAGAATACTAGCTACAGGTACTTTCCAAATACCTACTGGGGACATCATGGGGGTCTCACAGTCATCCGCATCCAGGGTCCTCCACCAGTTCCTAGATGTCATGCTAAGACATGCCAGTGAGCATATTAATTTCCCCAGCACCCCTGAGGAGAGGACCAGCAATATGTGCCTCTTCCACCATACAGCAAACTACCCAGAGGTACTGGGTGCCATAGACTGCACTCATGTCCACATCAAAGCACCCCCCAGTGAAGAGGGTATGGTCTATGTCAACTGCAAAGACTATCACTCCAAGTGCCAGGTCGTGTGCAATTCCCAGGGCATTATCATCAATGTGTGTGCTGGCAGCCCTGGCAGTTATCACGATTCCTGCATCTGGCATGCCGCACAGCTGTACCAGGCATTTGCCAGGGGGGACATCTCATACAGCCATCTCGTGGGGGATGCTGACTACACACTGAAACCATGGATGATGACACCCATTAGAAATGTACACACACACACACACACACACATGCGCGCACACTGAAGAATGCCATAATGAGGCACACACACAAACTAGAAACATTGCAGAGCATGTGTTTTGGCTGCTCAAGTCACGGTTCCACTGCCTTGACATATCTGGTGGAGCCCGACATTACTCTCCAGCCACATGTGCACACATGTTCATAGCATCTGCCATGCTGCACAATATAATCCTGCGGAAACAGGTCTGGCAGGAACATCACAGGGAAGGGACATAAAGCCCCTCACATTGCCAAGGTCCCCACAGGCATAGGGGGACTCGGAGGAGGAACCCTCTGAGCCACTCCCTGTAGGCAGATGTAGTACACCCTGGCCTTGGCAAACATGCAATGCATAGCACATACACTGACACACTAGGAACCCAAGGACTGACACATCTCTCTGACTTGCATACACAGTAAAAAGGATGCCACACACATCACACTACCTGTGATTCAGCCATTAAGCACTGTCCTCACAACTGCCGCAGGCACAAGGTAAGTCACTCTTCTTAACAACAAATCAGTGGTGCATTACGTTGTGGTAGCATATTTGTGGTATCGCAGCATATATGCAAAGGAATGGGTGGCCTACCAGGATAGCAGCAGACAACTGACAGCTATGTGGGACAACAGGAAATGTCTGTCAAATGCTGGCTTACCCAGAATATGCAGTAGTCCCCTAGGTGAAAAAACTCACTGCAGTATATGTGGGGAACTAACAAACTCCGGGGGTCATAGGTCATATTCATAGATCTCAATGTTGGAGTCCCATACACACCTCTCAGCCTCTCACAGCAAGTCAGCTGTACAAACCCAGAAAGAAATGTGTGGCAAAAGCCTACAAATAAGGACAATGATGAAAAGTCCACTTACAAACTTACACACTGAGATCACAGCAGGTCTTGGAGTTGCATTAATTCTCAGAAGGGTAAGAAGTCGGAAACTCAAATGTGTGTCACAACTGTCTAACCTTCGGTCTCTAGTGATATGCCAGTATTTTCCAAGACAAGTACAATACTATGCTAAATGGAACCAAAATGTAAAGCAAACATCTGGACAGTCTGTGGAAATGTGTATAGTTGAGATGTAACACAACACACCTGTCTTCCTATAGAAATGCAGGAACACTTATGTCTGTAGCGTAATAGCAGCAGAGCACACATTCCTAGGTCTGTTCCAATCAACTTGCTAACTTTAGCATGTTCACAGTATGCAGGGGGTCAATGAGCTACATATATGCATGGTTGATACTGTCAGGAAGTAGGCAGTACTTACTGCTGGCTGTTGTGGTTTAGTGGTCTAAGTACAGTACTGTGGTTGACAGGGTCCATGCTTCAATATAGTCTGTGCAAACTATGTTGCATGTCAGGTACACCTATGGTGTGAGTAGTACACACCATCCAGAAGTCAATATCCATTACTGCAGGAAAGCTGGACAATTCAGGGACAGGGCGCCACATATCTGGACATTACACAGCTCAGAGTAACCTACACAGTGCCTAGTATAACAGCAGGTGTCTGAAAGTCAGTGTAGTGCCAGGTTACAAATGTCTGCCTTCTTACAGTGTCAGTACTGACAACAAGTCACTGGGCACCAGCCATACCCCTGGAATGACAGGGTGTCACAGAAGGACCACAAGTATGCTTTGTATATCTGTTCTGCTTGTCATAGCATTGCATTTGCCTGTCGAACTACTTGCAAAACAATAAAGGTTGATGTGAAAACATCAATGGCAGACAGTGGAGAAGCAGACGTCATACCCATAAAAAAAAGCAAGATAATACCAAACCATTCTCCAAACTGTCTACGTTTGGCAGACCAATATCAACACCCTGTCCCCATATGTGGGCCTGTGTCTGACTGTTATATATGGGCCTGTCCAGATGTCACTCTGTGATGGTTTGACAGCTATGGCTGACATTTAGCCTTATAATAACATTGTAACACAAACAGTCTGAGGACCATAGCCAATGTAGGGGTGTAATGATGGACATCCTGCTAAACAACTTCTATTCAACTGACCTCTACACCTCAAAAACTGATGACAACCTTCTAAGGGTGGGTATCAGTAGCTATACACCATCGCCCCCCCCCCTCACAGGATGCAGACAAGTCTACTGAACAGTATGCCAATGCAGTATACAAGTACCTGTACAACTACATAGACTCAGACATACCCAACAGAACTAAAACCTATTCCTCAAGGAAACGCAAACCTGTCTGGTGGACATCCTCTATCAACAGGCCTTACAACAAAAGGAAGAAACTGTAGTCCATGGGTAAAAAGGCACAAATTCCTAATTGGAAAAACTCCCTCCTTAACCTCAACAAGCAAAGCAGATCACTAGTGAAATCCTCCAAAGGCAATTATGAATTGAAACTAGCCTCTGAATCAAAGACTAACCACAAAGCCTTTTTCATTTACATCAGAAACCTCCATGTCTAAGGCCAGGTTTGCTCTGAATTGCATCCTAACAGTGCCACTTACACTGATCCTGTTGACTTAGCCAACCTGCTAGCACATAGGTTCAGGGCAAACATCACCCCCCTGTCCCCACCCAAAGGCACAGCCCACATCATCAATACTTGGCCCGCACCTCACATCTCTATAAATCAAGTGTTAAAGTACCTGTACAAGCCAAACAACACAGCTGACTTGGGATCTGATAGTATCCCGGGTTGTATTCTGCAACATCTCCAGCAACAAGCAGCCTCGCCATTGAGTGCCCTACTCAACCATAGCCAAAGTACAGGCCTCATTCCAGCAGAGTGGATAACTGCCAGTGTCATCCCTTTGCACAAATGTGGTGCCACTACTGACCCTGGAAACTATCGCCCCATTAGCTTGACAAGTCTGATCTGTAAGGACATGGAGCATATTATTATGCACATCATAAGCAAGGACATAGGCAATCTCCCAGCACTTGACACCACCCAGTTCAGATTCGTCAAGGGCAGATCTTGCCTGTTGAACTGGTTGACTTTTTTGAGACTGTCACCAAGGCACTGGATAAGGGAGAGTCAGTACACACAGCTTGCTTTGACTTGGCCAAAGCCTTTGACACAATCCTCCACTCAGGCATCATTGAAAATCTAACAGAATGTGGTGTAAATCCCAATGTCATCATGTGGGTGCCCAACTGGCTCACTGATAGGACCCACAAGGTCAAAATAGGTGCCACTATCTTTGATAGCAGACCTGACACTAGTGGTGTCCCCCAGGGATTTGTCCTGGGACCCCTGTTGTTTTCTATCTACTTCAAAAGACAAAAGGCCTGTGGCTGACCAACTTTGTGGACAACTTTAACTTGGGTGCTGTCATTGACTCCCCAAATGATGTTAATATAGTTCAATAGGGTCTCACAGCAACTAATGACTGATGCCAAAGTCATGGCCTTAAGTAAAATGCCAAAAAATGTATTAGCATATCATTCATCAAAAACACAACCACTACTGATTAACACATTAGCGGCAAACCCCTAAGCACACAACCTATACTGAGAGACCTGGGTGCACAAGTTGACAACAATCTCACATTTGACTATCATGTAGCGGCAGTGGTCAGAAAAGGCTTTTACTTGATTCATCTCATAAGTAAAGGGATTGCATTCAGAAAAAAAAGAGGTTATTACCTCTCTGTGCTCCTCCCTCATTAGGCCAGTAATTGAGTACAACACCTCGTTTGATATGTACCTCACCAAACACCTGCACCAACTGGAAAGGCAACAGAAATATCTCACAAAGAGTAGCCATGGCCTCCAACACCTGTCCTATGTGGACAGACTCAAATAAATATCACTCTGCTCTTTATCATACAGATTGGTCCAAGGTGACCTGTGTCTCACCTACAAGCCAATCTTAGACCCTGCTCTAGTACAGATGCCCCATAGCTGTACGTCTAACTTCTCGCGTAGTACCCCATCAAAAGTCTTACATCTAATATGTGACATTAACAAACCCTCCTGGAGAGACAGGTTTGTTTCCCAGAGGCTGCCCGTCTCTGGAATACAGTCCCCATAGACGTCAAACAAAGTACGCCACTGACCCTCTACAAGTCCAAACTTTATGAGTGGATGGGCAAACAAAAATCTGTCCCAATGGTGCCACCTGTGTCCCGCATTGAGAGGGCCAACAACTGCTGATTGTGGTTTCTTTTTTGGGGATATACTGTGGCCTAGGCTTGTAAGGGCCCCAGAGCCAGTAGCCTAGTAATCTCCTATGATCCCATGAACAGGTATACTCAGAAGTGTGAAGTCCCTAACCCTGTGTATGATGTTATGACTTCTACCCCACTCACACCAGAAATACAAATACATAACACCAGCAACTGTGGACAAAGCTTGTGACTGCACTACAGAAGGACAAAGAGACACATATAAGGGGAAGGGGTACCACTGACCAGACAAAGAGAGAATGTGCACCCCAGAACAAATTGTGCAGTAACATAGGTTCCCTGCAGTGTATGCAGTCAGTAAACATCACCCACAACTACACAACATACAACCACATATGTGGGGATCCTCAACAAATACAAACCCAAGCAAAGGACACCTCAGAGCCAACAAAAATAAGAATTCCACAAACCTCCACACCACATACCATGTATAGTCCACATACCACTGTCAGGCAACCACTAAGTCCCAACCATAAACCCAACATATTACTCATAGGAGACTCCATTGTGAGACACACATATGTGCCTCTCACCAGGATGCATAAGGAGACAGTAACGGTTACTTCTTTGTCAGGTGCCATCATCTGCCATATCACACATGCACTGAAGTCTCTCCACAACAGGTACTGTTATTAGTCTGTCCCAGTCCATGTTGGTGTGAACAACTTCAGACATACCTCCCTGGACTATAGGAAGACAGACATGATTGAGTATGCTGAATATGTGTCCCATGCAGGTCTTTCCCTAGGCTTAAGGAGCATTGTACTGTCACCCAGAATGATGCCTCAATATAAACAGAAAATGATTGACATTACCAAGTGACTGATTTTCTGGTGTCGTCCTAGGGGGATCCAGTGCCTGACAGTCTGGGAAGATATGACTGACAGACCATGCTGCTTTGCTAGAGATGGCCTGCATCTGTCTCACTTGGGTTTCAGGCATCTGGCAAAGGCCCTTGCCTCCCCCATACTGGCTGTTTTAGGGAAAGTCATGAGGTCGATACTACCAACATGAAACTTTCAACAAAACACAAATTAAAGGTCATGCTGCTAAACGCTAGGAGTCTAAACATGAAAATGCACTTATTGCAAGCATTTTTAACCCTGGAAGATGCTGACATTTGTGCACTCACAGAAATGTGGGCCACAGCTGTGGAGAGCAACCCATCCTTACCTGGTCAGTCATCCTATCATCCAAACAAGACCCCAAATTGTGGGCAGCAAAGTCAAAGGAGGTGGAGTAGAAATATAGGTTAAACAGACACACACCTCCAGGCTGGTCAAATAGTCTGACACACACAAGACACTCCAAGTGCAGTTAACCATTGACAAGACCCATATTCAAATTATAGGTAGGTAGCTATAGGCCAACATATTTGACTCAGGACGCCCACCCCACCTATCTGGCCCTCTATAAATCTATCAAGATTCAACCCTTAACCCTGATCCTGGCTGACTTTAATTAGCCAACCATAGATTGGAAAACCCAACCATGCCAGAACAGAAATGCACAGAGATTCCCCTATCTTATCAATGCTAAATCCTTAGGACAGCTACTTGATACCTCCCCAAGATGTGATAGATATGTTGGAGTTGGCAGTAAGCAACATGATTAACCACTGCAGCACCCCTACAGTATCATCCTCCCTGACAAGATCCGACAAAAAAGTGGTCACATTTGATATCACCATATCTCCTGACCCCCCTCTAGCCATGCTAAAATGAAAATGTCTCCCAAGCTGATCACAACTACCTGAGGGATACTATAAACAGCTGCACAGCCCCCTCTCCCACTGGAGGAACAGGCACCAATGTTCACATGTACACCAAAGTACAATACCATCATATCATCATATATATGTATATATCTTCCATATATATATATATATATATATATATATATATATATATATATATATATATACATGGAATCAGAAAAACCTGACAGGACATTATCCTCAGCAAGGGAGAGTAAACCTGTCTGGAAACATCTCCAATAAAGGAACTATATAACAAAATGATAACATTGCTATCCAGGACCAAGAAGGATCAGGTGCACAACTGAAAGCAATTTCTCCTAAGCCTGAACAAATAAATAAGAGCACCAGTGAAATCCTCTAAAGGCAACACTGAGTCAAAATTGCCCATGTAAGATAGACAGTCATAAGGTCTTCTTCACATATGTCTGCAGTCTCAAAGGAAGCTCCCAGATCTGTTCAAAACTGGTAGTCAGGGACACCACATACACAAATGCTGTAGATATAGCCAATCTACTGGCTGACAGATTCAGCAGAATGTCTCTGTTCTGTCCTCTCCATCAGTAAAGCAGGAAATTCCCAGTACCTGTCCACCCACCCCTTATCACTAGGGAATGGGGCATTACTGCCCACCCAAAGACAAAAAACAGCCTCCATGGGACCTGAATACATCCCAGGCTGCATCCAACATGAACTCAGGCATGAACTGGCAGCACCATTTGAAACCCTAGTCAACCAAAGTCTGGGTACCAGCTTTGTCCCAGCCAAGTTGAGGACAGCCACTGTCATCCCTTTAGACAAAAGTGGAGTGTTCGCCAGTCCAGGAAGTTAAAGATCTATCAGTCTAACTAGCCTGATCTGCAAGGTCATGCAATGGATTATCACAGACCTCATTAACAGGGACATTGGCAAACCCCAAATACTCAACCCCTCACAGTCTGCCTTTGTCAAGGGGAGGTATGTCTGTTAAATTTGGTTGACTTTCCTAAGACAGCCACCAAAGGCATGGATGAGGGAAAGACAGTGCACACCACCTATCTTGACTTGGCCAAAGCCTTACACACTATTCCCCATTTGGCCATAGTAGATAAACTCTATCAACTAGCCATCAATCCATATGTTACCAAATGGTTAGCAAGCTGGCTGATTGATAGAACTCACCTAATCATAATAGGGGTAGCCAACTCAAGCATACACTTGTAATGAGAGGCATACCCCAGGGATCAGTCTTGGGGCCTCTGTTATACAGGATATACTTCCCTCAGATGCAGCAAAAAGCACTGGCCTATGGCTGACCAAGTATACAGATGACTGAAAGCTGGGAACAGTCATCAATTCCAAAGTGATGGGGATGTCCTCCAAGACAGACTCACCAAAACAAATGACTGGTGCCAAAAACATGGCCTCAAGCTGAATGCCAGAAAATGCATTATCATCTCCTTCAGGGAGACTGATGTCTCCAGATATTATCACATTAACAACAACGTCCTATATACACAATCAGTAGTGAGGCATTTGGCCACCCAGGTTGATAGCAACCTGACTTCTGAGCACCATGATGCTTCCATTGTATGTAAAGGTTTCTAGATGGGCCAAATCAAAAGTAAGGGTGTCTCATCCAGGAACAAAGAGGTCATAAGATCCATGTATTCAACCCTTATAAGGCCAATTATTGTGTACAATGCCCCCTTCTGCATGTACCTCACAAAGCAGATGCAGCAACTGGAGAGCCCACATAGGTTCCTGACTGGAAGAATACAGGTCCTCAAACACCTACCCTACACTGATAGGCTAAAAGCACTGCCCCTCTACTCAGTTCCATACAGACTCCTCAGAAGTGAACTCTGTCTGGCATACAAAGTAATCCAGACCCTGCCTTGAAGGGACTGCTGCACATCTGGAAGTGAAGCCCCACTCGAGCAACCTGTAGGCACAACATCAACCTTGTCTGTGATATCAATATGACTTGGTGTGGCAGATACATGTACCACAGACTCCCTCATCTGTGGAATACACTCCCTGCCACATCACGCCGAGTACCTCAATACCCCTTGTGAAGTCCACCCTGGATAACTGCATGAGAAACAGAAAATACAGTCCTGTCATTCCACCTGTGTCCCTGCTGAACACGGGCTCTGGGTGCTGACATGTCTTAACATGGGCTACAGTCTCGTCTGCTAGGGTTATAAGGGCTTCAGAGCCAATAGCCCAGTAACCTCATATGAACCTAGGAACCTATAAACAAATGTCTGTCAGTGGTTCATTGCATTACTGTATACTGCTCTGCCACTCACATACCAGGAAATCACAGTGCTATGTAGAATATACCACACATATTATGGAAATCTGCTCAGTACAATGCCCTCTGTATCCACTCCAGGATATGACTTTCCAGTTAAGAAGGATACCACACAACCAGGAGATCCCCAGCCAGTATATCACTGAGGTGCTTGATTTTTTTACACAGCTTCATCAGCCAATCGCCTGTAGCCACACCTCTCAACTGGTCAGATTTGGTGAGAATGTCTCTAGTTTGGCTCATATTTTTGGTCTGTTCCTCATAAATCTTGTAATTCTCTAGTTAATCACTATGATGATTTGAGGATTGCTGTCAGTAAGTAATGACATATACAATTCAGTGTCAGATGTCATATATGTCGGAAAATGTCTGCTAAAACAATCCCTGTTACTCTAGCAACTTTCTAAGTTTATAAGAGCAATATGTAAAATATCTCCCTATGTTTGTGCCATTGTTCCCCATTTTGGCAGGCTATCCCCACATTTCTTGCAATAATAGGTTGAGGGGCATGGCTGTAGCACACAAAACCCCAGACCAGAGTACAGCTATCTCTGGAATGGAGTCCCACTCATACTATACAAAGTTATACTGGGGATGCTTCCACACTTAGAGAATTACAGCCTATGCCTAAACCCACATTGGACTATACAACTGTATTGTGCATATATGTCTTTGCATACAGGCAGCTATGTACACCTTAACTGTTTCTACTCACACCCATCACACAGGATTACCCTCAGCTGTCTGTAGGTGGCCCATATGTGCTATATCTGCATCTGTTGAGTGTGATACACAAACATATATATGGCCAACATATAAAAATATTGCAAGCATATACACACGTAGACACGGGAAAGAGAGAGACAGACAGTGATAGAGAGAGAGAGAGAGAGAGAGAGAGAGAGAGAGGGAGACACAGCTAGAGAGTGAGTCATAGACAGAGACACCATGAAAGGCATAGAGGGATCACCTGCTGCAGACATCTGCATACCAGTTGTAACCAGTGGCATGTGCCAGCATGAAGGTGAGCTCCATTGTGCAATACTAGTGAGGTAGGGGTTGTAATCTCACATCATCCATATGTGTGTGTGTGTGTGTGTGTGTGTGTGTGTGTGTGTGTGTGTGTGTGTGTGTGTGTGTGTGTGTGTGTGAGAGAGAGGTTAAGGTATTTTGAGGCATTTCCCACCCAGTACACTTCCCATTGCCTTACTTTACAAGGCCTGCTGATGTCATTCACCTTAGAAGTACCTTTGGACACTCTTCAGCCCTATGGTAGGGGCTCTAATCTCAATATTAGACTGTGTGTGTGTGTGTGTGTGTGTGTGTGTGTGTGTGTGTGTGTGTGTGTGTGTGTGTGTGTGTGTGTGTGTGTTAGTTATACCATTTTAAGGCCTGATGACCCCCTCCCCATGGCATTATTTTAAAGAGCCTGTTGATGTCATCCACCTTACAAGCACAGTCACACATTTTCTAACACAATGGCACTGTGACACATACAATGGTCATATCAGTCTGTAGTGTACATTACTAGATAGGTAGGTCATCTAGTAGGAAAAGTGTCAACTCTCTGTGCATGTCTGTTTCAATGCCTGCATCCATGCAGCAGTGTGTTTGTCTTTCAGATGCCTATACCATGTTAAGGGCCTGTGAATCCACCATTGGCAATCCTAACAGCCCCTGCGATTGTCACACCCTTGAATAGTAGTGGCTGACACTACAACACTATAGTAGCTCTGTGGTGTTTATGTTGTATATATAGCAGTATCATTTGTAAAACTAGGCAGTTAGAGATTATGCTATCAGCAAGGGCAGCTCATGACTGTGTGTGTGTGTGTGTGTGTGTGTGTGTGTGTGTGTGTGTGTGTGTGTGTGTGTGTGTGTGTGTGTGTGTATGTACATTCCCTTATAGGTTTATAGGTTCATAGGCAGGTACTAGGCTATCGGTCCAAGGGCCTAAGTAAGCCTAGCTAACAAGATTCCCTGGCTTACACCACCCAAGAAAGTTAATTTCCTGTGCACCTGTCAAGCAGATCTGCAGAAGTGATCCATGGGGTGTATTTCCTATTTTCCATCCACTCAAGATTTTTCTTGAAGAGTGATAATGAGGAACTTGTTTGACATAGATGGTTAGCTTGTTCCATAGTATAGGAAGTCTCTAGGACAGGAATCTATCCCTCCAGCATGTCCTGTTTATTGTGGTGACAAGGTTTAGGTCCCTAGATCATGTAGCTTGGAGAGATTGGGATTTCATTAGGTGTAGCATGTCCAACAGCTCTGGGTTTAACATAGCTTTATATGTTAGGCAGAGATCTTCTTAGAGTAGTCGATATGCCACAGAGTAAAGCTGGAGTTTTTTGAGATGGTCAGTGTAGAGCACATGTTTTAGGCCAGTAATCCTCTTTGTGAGGTACTTCTGTGGCCTTGCCAGCTGCTGCAGATTTCTTGTGAGGTACATTCCAAAAGGGGTGTTGTGCTCTATAATGGGTCTAATGAGTGCCAAGTAGAGGGGAACAATGACCTCTTTTTTCCTGGATAAGAACACTTTTGTGAGGAGGTGTGCCACATAGAAGGATTTCCTGACTACTGTGGTGATGTGATTATCAAAGAAGAGACTACTGTCCACCTGGGTCCCAAGATCTCTTATCACACATTCAGCATTAAGTAGACTGCCATTTATGCAGTAGTTCATGGGTACAGAGTTGTTACCAAAGAGGATGACAATGCACTTTTTGACATTGAGCTTGAGGCCATGCCTCTGACACCAGGCATCTGTCTCAGTGAGGCCCTTCTCTAGAATGTCCACATAATTTGGGGACTCAACTATGGCTCCTAGTTTACAGTCATCTGTGAACTTCATTAGCCAGAGGCCTTCTGTGTTAGTCTGTACTTCAGACATTTAGATACTAAACAGATGAGGTCCCAGGACTGAACCCTGTGGTACTCCACTTGTCACTGGTCTGAAGTCAGATTTGGAGTCTGCAACTTTTACAGTGTGGGTTTTGTCAGTGGGCTAGTTGGCAACCCATCTTGTGATGTAGGGATTTATACCTAGTTTAGTGAGTTTAGCTATAATTCCAGAATGAGTGATGGTATTGAAAGCCTTGGCAAGATCAAGATAGACTGTGTGAACTACCTTACCCTCATCTACGGCTTTGGTGACTGCCTCAAAGAAGTCGATCAGGTTCAGAAGGCATGATCTGCCTTTCACAAACCCAAACTGGGTAGGGTCCAGAGTTTGAAGGTTGCCAATGTCTTTGTTTATGAGTTCCATGATGATACGTTCTATGGCCTTGCAGACCAGGCTCGTCACGCTAACAGGGTGATAGTTCCCAGGATCAGTGGTGGCTCCCCCTTTGTGGAGTGGCATAACTGTTGCTGTGCACCATTCAGTGGGCACAAAGCCTGACATGAGATTATAATTGTACATGGTGCTTAGATGGGGAGCCAGTTCATTCTGAAGTTCATGTAAAACACAGCCTGGGATGTTGGTCCCATGGATGCTGTGTTTGTGGTTTTAGAGACTGCAGCTTTTACCTGCATAGATGTGATTACAGAGACTATGCATTCTTCCTGTATAGATATGGGCCCTTTAGGCGGTGTGAGGGGGGGTAAAGTTAGCACTGAACCTATCTGCCAGGATATTGGCAATATCAGTTGGTTTTGTAATTTTCATGCTGTTGTGCTGTAACTCAGAGCAGATCTGGGTGTTGCCATTGAGATTCTTGACATCGCTATAGAATGCTTTGTGGTTGCCCTTAGAATCAGTGGCGATTTTTTTCAAAGCTAGCTTTGGAGGAGCTTATAAGGGATCTCAGCTTCTTACTCAGGCTGACCAGGGAGCTCCTCCACTCATGGGATTTTAATCTCTTTTCAACAGTTTCTTCCTTCTGTTGTAGAGTTTGTTTATGGCAGGGGACCACCAGATTGGATTCCTTTTTTTTTGGAGGTTAGCGTCTTGGTTCTGTTTGGGGTAGCACAATCCATGCACTAGTGTAAGTGCTTATAGAGTGTGTTTGTGTAGGATTCAGCAATTGTAATTGTATTGTCCATCTGCATGGGTGTCATGAAGTTCGCCACTTCTGTCTTAAGAAGCATGAAGTTGGCACTGGAGAAATTTTTTACTGTGGTTTCCTTAATGGTGTGTGGGGGCGGGATGCAGATATCTAGGGTGATTAGCTTATGGTCGGATCTGACCAATGAGGAGATGATTTCATGTGTGGAACTCATGTTGGTAATGACTAGCTCTAGGATATTGTTGCCCCTGGTGGGGGTGTGGATAAGTTGATCCAGGGTATTGGAATTTATGAATTCCAGAAAGCATTGCGTGAAAGAGTTGGTACATGAGTAGTTTTCCTAGTTAATGGTGGGGTAGTTCAAATCGCCCATTATTAGAGTGTTTGGCTGAACCCTAATATTTTCCAGCAATCAAGAAAAGAGTAGTGGGAATCCTGGGGCATAGTGGGGGATCTGTAGCAAACTACAATTTGAATTGCAGTTTTGCCCAGAGTTAGTTGCACTTGGATAACCTCGGATGCATTATGCTGTGCACTTAGCCTGGAGGTGTGGATATCCTTAATGAATAAGGACACACCTCCAGCTTTGGTGTTCTGGTCCAGGTTAGATAGCCGAAAAGTGTGGTATGAGTTATAGCCTGGTAATGTAGGTGTGCTTTCTAGAGCCTTGAACCAGGTCTCAGTCACTGCACAGATATCGATGTTCTCCATTTTAAGGAGTGCCTCGAGTGAGTGCATTTTGATATTTAGACTTCTAGCATTGAGTAGCATTACCCTCGGTTTTTGCTTGCCTGTTCCTGTTATGGTGGTGAATTTGTCATTTGAACTTTGCCTAAAAAAGGCAGCAGTATACCTGTGTTACCACCACTAGCATACCTCTCTACCCTGCACACAAAGACATCTGGTTAATCCATATGGAAAACTTGGGCAAACACCAAACATGGGGCACAACCTTCACATTTTGTTGTGACAGGCATGGAAAGTAGATAACAGAACAGGTTGTGCATTTCAAACACTCTCCAAAGAGTATGTGTCATTACATGACAATATCCATCATCAATCTGCAATGTTAGTCTGTCATGATTTTCCTACAGTTTGTCAGAAAACCACATGACAGACAGAAAGAAAGTATGTGTCAAACATCAGGACAATCTGCAGACATATGCAGAGGTCACATGTATGGCCACCATCTGTACCACCCTACAGGTTGCAGTCCATGTTCGACAAGGTGTGACCTGTGACTACAACTGAACGAATAATGAGGTCCCAAGAGTGTAGGACAACAAAAATGTCATACAGTTCTGTACTGATTACATATAGCAGTTATTGCACATCAGAAGCACCTTAATGTTATGACAAATAGTGTAAGCTAAGGTAATGTCACACAAAGAAGGTGTCATAGTGGTAAACCAGAGGAAGTCCTGTGTGTTGCACTTATCATGGGCATGGTATGTCCTGCCAACTGTCACTTTACTACAAGCCATGTCCCACACTACACATTTGATAATGTTGCAAACACATTCTGTGTTGCCTATGTGCATGCAATATGTGGACATGTGAAGGCCCTGTGACTACCTGGTGCCCCCAATAACCTACATGTATATAGCTATGAATGCTAATTGGCACCACCCGCATACGTAGGTACAGCCTAAGGCTGTGTGAACTGTAAATATTTTGCAGTCTGTCATTGAGACACAAACTGCTGTTAACATACTGCAATGGGCCATACAGTGGGTATGGAATGCTATCAAGGTCCTAGCCTCAAGCTGTATACAGACAACAGTTTCAGCATGCCATACAGCAAGGACATGTCCCCAGTACTTCCCACATCAGAACCAACCCCGTAAACACACAGACTGCGATTACAGGCCTGAGTACCCAGGATGGCAACATAGTTACATTCAGGGAACAAGTATTGGCAGTCATCAGGAATTGCTTGTATGTGGTTCACCACATAGGTAAAGGGACTGCATCCAGCCAAAAGGTGGACATTACCTCTCAACAGTCCTAAGTCAGTAGAACAATACATTTGCAGCATGGCCAGTCTGTTATGTACTTATGCAAACATCTGCTATGTTAACACCCACAAAGGTAAGCCATGTCCCTCAACACCTGTTCCATGCAGACAGCCTGCAATCAGTACTGGCCCACTGGCTACCGGTCAGATTGTCGACAGGTGTCTGTGGCATGCCAAGATAGCAATGTTGTGCTCAGCCCTTCAACAGCTGGCCCATGTACAAGAGTATGACTCTATGTGCTTTACCAGCATGAGAGGCCTGACTCTCATATGAGATAGCTGACACACATGCTGGGGAGTCAGGTTTGGCTACCAAAGGCTGCTCTGTGTCAGGAATACACTCCCCAAATATGTCAAACACTGTACCATGCATACCCTCATCAACTGCATCAAGGTTGTGTGGATAGAAAAGATAAACATCTGTCCTCGGGGTTCATCCAGTGTCCAGCAGTGGCAGGAGCAACAGGTACTGATGGGTGATTCTGTTGGGGATAAAGTAATGGCTAGGCTTGTGTGGGACCCAGGGCCAGTACTCTAGTAACCTCCTCTGCATCTATGAACCTGTGGTCCTACAGAACACCCAGGTGACATGTATGAAGGCTAGCTGGCTGTGTCAAGGGGTATGTGTGCAAGGTCACACACTCTGCCCCCATTGTCCCTCACACACTTCTGCATGCATACACCCATGGTAAACATGTACATATACAGCCATACCTTGATGATGAAAAGGCCACTGTGTTTCCACTCCACCATATTCAGCTTTGGTAATGTCAGCAGCCACACAGCCTGTAAAAACACAGACACTTAGAACACAAACAGAATATGGTATGTGAGACAACAGTCAGTCAGCAGTACTAATAGTAATAATGCATCATGGCAGAAGGGTACATACACTTCGATGATTACCCATGACAATTGCCAGCAGACAGCACCTTACACAGCCTAACATTACTAAATTGTACTATATTCACCCTGTGCATTAGACCCATATTAGCATGTCCCTGCATTGATGGTATGGATAACAGGGATGTGGTACAGGTATCATCACATGCAAAGGGTGAGGTGTGGGGTTGCCAGAGGCCTAGGCTGGGTCATACAGTTGACATCATACATGTGTGTGACTGGAGGGTTGTTGTTCAAATGGGCCATGGAGAGGAGCTGTGTGTATCTGGTGGTGACCTGCCCGTGATAGTGATGTGTGCATGTGTGTATGCACACAGTCAATCCATGTGGTTGTCCTACACGGGGTATGTTGGACAACCACATGGCTTGACTGTGTGCATGTGGTTGTCCAACATACCCTGTGTAGGACAACCAACATGGCCTGACTATGTGGTTTTCCTACACGGGATATGTTGGACAGCTGTGGACCATATATGGCAGGATGTACAGTGCACCATCTCTAGCCACAGACATGGGAATTGGTTCTGCCAGGAGTGTCACTGGCATCACCAGGCACAAGGCCAGATGTTGTACTACTCCCTGATGGTGACTGCTGTCTGCTGGATCCATGCCCAGATAGGACTGGCCAAGACCAGGTGCCCATGGTCTGCTATGTTGTGGTGTGGACAGCACCCTCCCTTCAGTAGTGTTGGTGGTACTGCCACTACAGGAGTGGAAATGTGCATGGCCATGTGGACTCTCAGTTGATGTTGTTGCTGACCTACATCCACGTGTCTGATGCCCTACTCCCACCACATGATCAAGCACAGACATTGCATGGTTGAGCACTGACAATGTCTCACCCCATCGTCTATCCATGACATCAGCAAAATGACATACGGCATCACCAATGCAGTGGAGCTCCTCATACATACGAGGAAGTGTTGCATTCATGACCCTGAGCATCTGTCTGGTGTAGCGTTCAGAATCTGCCTGTGCCTCCATGATGGACCGAAACATGTGTCGGGTGACACCTGCTGTGACACCTCTGACAGGGGCGGGATGGTCAGCAGTCCTCCGAGTGGCCCTGTCATTCTGCCTGTGTGGGACCTCACCAGTTCTCTGGCTATGGCTAGTGTCTACACTCACAGTTGCCATAGTTGCCATGCAAGCCTGTCTGGTGCCACTACCCACTGACTGTCCATTATCTGTGGCTGCTCTGGACTGGGTATTTGTGGGGATACTGACCATGTGGGGGGACATTGTGGGGGAAACCGGGATATCAACCAATGGCACAGATTCAGCCCCCAACAACCCCACCTGTGCCTCACTATGACCACCATCATCATCAGAGTCCAATAAAACACAGACATCAGATTGTGAGTGTGAGGGACTCCAACCCCCATGTTCACCTGTGAGAGGAAGACAACATATGTAAATTACTACCTGCACTATAATGTTTGCTGATACACACACACACACACATACACACACACACGCACACACACGCACACACACACACACACACACACACACACACACACACACACACACACACACACACACACACACACAAAACCTTCACCTGGTGAGTGACCTGAAGTGGCCTTGTTGGTGGCTTGGATGTATGTCCCACACAATCACCCTGCAGTGGAATGGGCACCCTGTCCACATAAGGCAGGGTAGCTACCTCCACCTTTGCAGGCATATCCTGGTCAACTGGATGGTTAGCAGCACATACACCCTTGGGATACCACCTGGATCCATGTTGGACAGGGACATAACCTGCTGCCCTGCATACACATGGGCTAACATGTGGCCTAGGTATATAGGTTCATAGGTAGGTACTAGGCTATTGGCCCTAGTGCCCATAGAAGCCTAGCCAAAAAATGTAACCTGGCTTTTGCCACCCAAGAAAATTATTTTCCTGTGCCCCTGTCAAGCAGAGCCACAGAAGTGATCTCCGGGATGAATTTCCCATTTCCCATCCAATCATCAAGATTTGTCTTGAAGAGTGCTAATGAGGAGCTCTGTTTGACATAGATAGGTAATCTGTTCCAGAGTATGGGAAGTCTCTGGGACAGGACTCTATCCCTCCAGCATGTTCTGTTTATTGTGGTGACAAGGTTAAGGTCCCTAGAGCATGTAGCTTGGAGGGATTGGGATTTCTTTAAGTGGAGCATGTCCAACAGCTCTGGGTTTGACATAGCTTTGTATGTTAGGCAGAGATCGCCCCTGAGTAGGCAATATGCGATGGAGTAAAGCTGTAGTTTTTTGAGACGGTCTGCATAGGGCATCTGTTTGAGGCCAGTAATCCTCTTTGTGAGGTATTTCTGTGGTCTTTCCAGTTGTTGTAGATGTCTTGTGAGGTACATACCAAAAGGGGCGTTGTACTCTATAATGGGTCTAATGAGTGATGAGTAGAGGGGAACAATGACCTCTTTTTTTCTGGATGAGAATCCTTTTGTGATGAGATGAGCCACGTAGAAGGATTTCCTGACCACTGTGGCGATGTGATTATGAAAGGAGAGACTACTGTCCACCTGTGTTCCAAGGTCTCTTGTCACATTTTTGTCATTAAGTAGACTACCAGCTATGTGGTAGTTCATGGGTACAGAGTTTTTACCAAAGGGGATGACAATACACTTTTTGGCATTGAGCTTCAGGCCATGGCTTTGACACCAGGTATCTCTCTCATTGAGGTCCTTTTTTAGTTTGTCCACATTGTTAGGAGTTTCGATTATGACTCCTAGTTTGCAGTCATCTGCAAACTCTGTTAGCCAAAGACCTTCTGTGTTGGCCTGCACTTCAGAGAAGTAGATACAAAACAGGAGAGGACCCAGGACTGAACCCTGTGGTACTCCACTTGTCACTGGTCTGATGTCAGATTTGGAATCCGCTACTTTCACAGTGTGGGTTCTGTCCATGAGCCACTTGGCGACCCATCTTGTGACATAGGGATTTATACCTAGTTTAGTGAGCTTATCTATAATTCCAGAGTGGGGGATGGTGTCAAAAGCCTTGGTGAGGTCTAGATAAGCTGTGTGAACCATTTTACCCTCATCTATGGCTTTGGTGACTGCATCAAAGAAGTCAATCAGGTTTAGGAGACATGATCTGCCTTTTACAAATCCAAACTGAGTAGGGTCCAGTGTTTGGAGATTACCAATGTCTTTGTTTATAAGCTCCACGATGATATGTTCCATGGCCTTGCAGACCAGGCTCGTCAGGCTAATGGGGTGGTAGTTCCCTGGGTCTGTCGTGGCTCCACCTTTGTGGAGTGGGATAACTGTCATGGTGCACCATTCAGTGGGTACAAAGCCTGAGGTGAGACTATGATTGAACATGGTACTTAGGTAGGGTGCCAGTTCATTCTGTAGTTCATGTAGAACGCAGCCTGGGATATTGTCAGGTCCCATGGATGCCGTGTTCTTGGCTTTGGAGAGTGTGTTTTTTACCTGTGCAGCCATGATTATAAGAAATTTGCATTCTTCCGGTATAGAGATGGGCCCTCTAGGGGGTGAGAGGGGGGTAAAGTTAGCACTGAACCTATCTGCTAGAATGTTGGCAATATCAGTTGGTTCTGTATATTTAGTGCCATTATGCTGTAACTCAAAGCAGGTCTGAGTGTTCCCATTTAGATTTTTGACATAGCTATAGAATGCTTTGTGGTTGTCTTTAGAGTCAGTGTCAATTTTGTTTTCGTAACTAGCTTTGAAGGATTTTATGACGGATCTCAGCTTCTTACTGAGGTTGACCAGGGAGTTCCTCCAGTCATGGGATTTTACTCTTTTCTGCAACAGTTTCTTTCTTCTGTTGTAGAGTTTGTTTATGGCAGAGGACCACCAGATTAGCTTCCTTTTTTTGGAAGATAACATCTTGGTTCTATTAGGGATAGCATGATCCATGCACTCGTTTAAGTGCTTATAAAGTGCATTTGTATAGGATTTGGCAGTCATACCTCTATTGTCCGTCTGCATGGGTGTCATGAAGTTTGCCACTTCTATCTTAAGAAGTGTGAAGTTGGCTTTTGAGAAGTTTTTTACGATGGTTTCCCTAATTGGGGCTTGGCTGCTCAGGCCCCAAAGCCTAGTAACCTCATATGGTACCAGGAATACCATAAATGACCTGACTGCTGCGACAGACTGTGGTGTTATGTGTCCACACATATCACTGCCATTGACTGCTGGGTGTCGTCTATGGGCAGTGTTACAGTACCATGTCATCCAGTCTACATCCTACAAATAGGTGAGTGCTCCTACAGGTGCATTTGGACATTGCTGGAACATCTGAGCTACACAATAACTGAGACCAGTGCATATGTGTTGTAGGGTGACCTCCTCTTAGGTGTCCGACATCTGCAGTGCCCAGATGTTTGCAGAATGTGTACATGTGTCTGATAGATGTAGACACCCCCCCCCCGCCAATCAAATGCATATTTCCAGACACCAGTTGGACAATACGTGATGGTTGTCCATATACTTCAGGGAATGTGTTTGTGACATGCCAAACCCCTGGGGATACAGTCATGGTACCCGAATATCTGGTACTGTATCTGTTCTATTACATTGTATGCTCAGTATGCACGCACTACTGCTGAGCCAGTGCCAGCATCCAGCCACTACTAGTACCTATAACCTGCTGTCTTGCCACAGGGGCTCACCAGGTATGCTAGCCATAGATGTCAGGCAATCAGATACAGGTGTGGATTACATACTCATCTAGCCAGAGTATGTCTGAAATGGTCAGGGAGACCTGGACAATCTGTGAAATAATCCTGTATGACATTGGCAGACTGAGAAGGGGTCAATGACCATACATGATGTGATATGCCAGCTGTAGCCACCAGTACATACTGTCACTGTGACATCCCTGCACTGGCCCAGGTATCAGGGAGTCTCAATCCTCACCACTACCATCAGGGAGGGATGTTCACAATGGGAGGATGACAAGTACTTGCACAGTGTAGCACAATTACCCTTCAGAGCACACAGAGATCACAGTCAGTCTGTGGCTGGTTTCTCCCTCTCTCTCCAGATCCCCAATAACACTCATCACTGGCACAGCTATATGGCTAACATCTCAGCAGAGTGGTCAAGTCAAAACATCTCTTACCCTCTCTGTCCAACCAGTGCTTCAGGTCCCTGCCCAAATAGCTGGCACACACATTTTGAGATTTGATTTATGAATCACACACACACACACACACACACACACACACACACACACACACACACACACACACACACACACACACACACACACACAAACACACACACTCCCTCCTGAGAAAGGTTGTCACATGTTTACTAGCTATGGCCCCTTCTGCCCAGACTTTTAGGTCGTTCTGACTGCCACAATCCAGCTCTTTACCAGCTACTGTAAGGCCCTGACCAAAGGGTGATGAATCCTACTGTGTGATGTGCCTATTAGCAAAATGGTACATGTGATCAAGACCAAGGGTATTGTAGTGGGCTATACACTGTCACGAAATACAAATGCAAGTACTGTAAGAGCTTATTTAGTTCTATACAGACCAGACACAATGACAAGGTTTAACTATATTTAATAATAACTAATAAAGGAACAAGACAATTCTCAATCAATACAGTAACTACACACTTCAGACTTATAGGGAATAATTTAAGACAACATTGCAGGACAGTCTTAAATAAATACAGCAAACATCTAAAGTAATAGGTTCATTGGTTCAACATTGCAGGACAGTCTTAAATAAATACAGCAAACATCTAAAGTAATAGGTTCATCGGTTCATGGGATGATACTAGGCTATTGGCCTGGAGGCCCTTATAAGCCTAGCTAAGATTTTTGGCCGTGTTCCTTTAAAGTCAGCATCTGTTTCCGCTGTCCAGCAGGGATACAGGTGGGATCCCAGGGATGTATTTTCTGTTTCCCATGCAGTCATCCAGGTTACTATTAAAGAGGGCTAGAGAGGTACTCTGCTCGACATGGAGAGGGAGTCTATTCCACAGACGGTGGAGTCTTTGTGGCACAAATCTATCCTGCCAACAAATAGTATTGATGTCTCAGACCAGATTAAGGCCTAGTGTGCGGGTTGCATGAGTGGGGTTTGTCCTATGGATATGCAGGAACTCCATCAAGGCTGGGTCTGAGATGGCCTTGTATGCCAGACAGAGTTCACCTATGATCAGTCTGTATGAGACTGAGTAGAGGGACAGGGCTTTTAGCCTATGTATATAGGATAGGTCTTTGAGAGCCTGGATTTTCCTGGTCAGGAACCTCTGTAGTCTCTGCACCTGCTGCATGTGCTTGACAAGGTACATGCCGAAGGATGCATTGTGCTCAATAATAGATCTGATAACGAAGGAGTGCAGAGATATTATGACCTCCTTGTTCCTGGATGACATATCTTTATTTATGAGGTGGGCCATGTAGACAGCCTTCTGTACAATGGAGGCAATGCAGTGGTCAAATGTCAGGTTGTTATCAACCTGGGTGTCCAAGTTCCTCATGACTGATTGCATGCTTAGTACATTGTTATTACTGTCATAACTGGTGTGGATGGCATTTACCTCAAAGGGGATAATGATGCATTTCCTGGCATTCAGTTTGAGGCAATGCTTCTGGCACCACTTGGGCAAGGGTCTCTTGGAGGATATTCACATCACTTGGGGAATTTAAAACAACACCAGCTTGCAGTCATCTGCAAACTTGGTCAGCCACAGACCACTTGTTTTGGCTTGCACCTCAGAAAAGTATATCCCAAGCAATAGAGACCCAAGACCGATCACTGGGGTACACAGCTCATTACGGGTCTTAAGGACCTGCTCCATGATGGTGGGGGGGGCAGGTGCTGGGGATGTCCTGGATTACAGATGGGGGACAGGGGGTGAGGTTTTCACTGAACCTGTCTGCCAGCAAGTTGGCTATATCTGTGGCGTATGTGTATCTGGTGTTATTGACCACCAGTTCAGAGCAGATTTTGTTGTTGCCTCTGAGATTGTGGACATATCTGAAGAAGGACTTGTAATTGTCTTTGGTGGATGTGGCCAGTTCTGACTCAAAGTTAGCTTTAGTGTAATTCACCAGTGACGTTATTTGCTTGTTCAGACAAAGGAGAGATTGCTTCCAACTTGGCAACTGCTCCTGCTTGTCCCTGGACAGCAAATATTTCCTTCTATTATAGCGTTTGTTTATTGCTGCTGTCTACCAAACAGGTTTACTCTTCCTTGAGGGAGATTTATTTATTTATTTTATTTATTTGCAGTTTGTTTTCCGGGATAGTCCATTAGGCTACAAGGAGCACATTGTTAATGGAGTCCAGTGGTTAAAAGCTCCGGAAAAAACAAATATAAAGTAAATAGGAAGGAAGTATAAAATCCATAGTAGTACAAAGTACAGCCAAGTACAAAAACATATCATGTATATACATATCCATTTTTCGAGTAAATGTTACATAATACATTAAAGAAAAAGATATACATTCCAAAAAAATATTTAACAAGTAACATTCAGTTGGAAATACTAATTTTTTTTTTTTTTTTGAAATTGTGAGGGGGGGATCTTTCAGTTGTAGGTAAATAACATCACAGAGGATGGAGTAATATAGTAGGTAGTGACTGGCAAGAAATGAGTTTGGAAGAATTAAGAAGTCAGAATAGTCTGAATTTAGGTTGGATGAGAGCAAGAGCATTTCCATTCAGAAGTAAAGTGAGAGTGCAGTGAGGTTTTGAATAAGGAAAGACTATTTATGGTGCAGATAGGGGGAGGGAGTTCCAGAGGCGTGCTAGAGAGAAGGACATTAGGTGATCACAGCTGGACGTGAAGGTTTATGCAGTTTAATTAGGTTTTGACAATTAGGTCTTAGTGATCTATCTGGTTTGTGCATTTCAAAGGTGTTTGCTAGGGAGGGGCAGAGAAATGGGTTGTGAATGAGTTTGTGTGCTTGGATAAGCTGGGTGTAGATGAGGAGGTTAGCTAGCTCTAGATAACTTAGTTGGTGAAGGGAATTACAGTGGTGGGAGAAGACTCTATGACCAGCTGCAAATTTTGATATCCTGTTATAACAGGATGAGAGTTTTGTAGTAAGGGAAGAATGAAGGCTAGTTAGGATGGGCACACTGTATAAAACGGATGGGATGAGATATGTATTGGATAGTGTAATCCTGGTGGTGTGAGAGATAAAGCGACTATGATGATAGAGCATACCTAGTTTTTATGTTTTTTTTTATGTTTGCTTGTATATGCTTGTCGAGTTTTAGTTGGTCGTCGATAATAACTCCTAACAGTTTTGTGTCAGAGACTAGTTCTAGGGGGTATTATTTTTGCTGGTAATTATGAAGGATTGTTTGTCTAGGGAAGAGGTTTTAGAGGTGTTAAAAAGCATAAGTTTGGTTTTAGATGCATTCAGGGCAAGATGATTGTCTAGCATCCACTGTTCAGTAGAGGAGAAGGCGACTTGTATTAGATTATTGAGAGTTGTAATTGAAGGTGAGGAACAGATTATAGTGGAATCATCGCCATATTGAATAAGGCTGGATTTTGGGATACCAGGATAGAAATTATTTATGAATATATTGAATAATAGGGGGCCTAGAATGGAACCTTGAGGGATGCCTGTGGAAGTATTGAGAAAGAGTGAGGTAGCTCTTTTCCATTTAACTGCTTGTTGCCTGTTTGTGAGGTAGCTTGAGAAGCACTGGATGGAGGGGGAGGATAGGTTTAGTTTAGAGAGTTTGGAAAGAAGCAGGTTGAGGGAAATGGTGTCGAAGGCCTTAGAGAGGTCAAGGAAAAGAGTAGATACAAAGTTTCCAGAGTCATGGGCTTTGTTGATTGTTTCAAGGAAGGACAGAAGGACAGTGGAGGTACTATGACATGGTCTTAAGCCATATTGCGTGGGGGTTAGAAGCTGGTTATTGATGAGATAGGGTAAGAGTTGTTGGTGGACACACTTCTCAAGTAGTTTAGAAATAGGGGATAGGATTGCGATAGGGTAAAAGTTAGGGATGTCATCGTTATTTCCGCCTTTATGGAGAAGGATAATAAAGGCCTTCTTCCAGAGTTGGGGGAACTGGCATTCTGAGACGGAACAATTTATTAGTATGGAGACAGGGAGGGCAATTACTTGAGCAGCAACTTATAGGAAATAGGAGAGGATGTCGTCAGGGGCATTGGACCCTGGTTTTAATTTTTGGAGGAGTTTGTTTTATAGTGGATATGGAGATGGGATTGATGGAGAAAGGTGGGGGTTGGGGCCATGGGATGTTAGGGGAGGAAGGGGTGGAGGCAGGCTGAAGAGAAGCTGCAGAGTTGTTAGAGAAGGGTAGTGTTAGTTTGTTGATGGAGTCAATAAAGAAAAAGTTAAATTGGGTTGCTAATTCCATGTCACTTGTATCTGGGTTGGGGCAGGGTTTTCTTTTTTCCAGGGTTGAGGAGAGATGTTATTCCTTTCCAAAATTGTTTGGGGTTGGTATTATGGTTTGTTTTGCGGGTAAAAAAATAAGTTTTCCGGTCAGAGACAAGGAGTTTTCTGACTTTGTTGAGTAGAGTTTTATATTCAGTAAGAGTAGAGGGGGGTTTATTTTGGTTCTGTCAGGTATTTCTGAGGCCATACAGCTATGTAGGTGCTCATATAGTTTCTTGGTGTAGGCTTGGATTTTACTGCTAGTTCCATTTGAAGGGATGGTGGCTGTGAAGTTGCTTATACCCGCTCTGAGGAGATTGTAGTCAGCTTTGGACAAGTGATCCTGAGAAGGGGTGGTAGGGGAGGTGGTGACTTCAAAAGTGATCACTTTATGGTTAGATCATATCAAGGAGGATGACACTGTAGGAGTGCTACAGTGGCTATTCATGTTGGTTAGGACCAGGTACAGGATATTTCTACCTGTCGTAGGGGTGTTATCCAGCTGATGCAATGCATTGTCATTGACAAAGCCGAGGAATCTCTGTGCATTCATGTTTGGGTAGAATAGGTCTTGCACTCTATGGCTGGGTAGTTAAAGTCACCCAGGATCAGGGTAGAGGTTTGAATCTTGATGGATTCAGGTAAGTCCATATAGGTGGAGTGGGTGTCCTGAGTCATAGTTGGGAGTCTGTAGCTAGCTATGATTTGAATAGGTGTTTTGTCAACAGTTAACCGCACTTGGAGTGTCTCCTGTTGGTCATACCATTTGACCAGCCTGAAGGTGTGTATGTGTATGATAAATATTGAAACCCCACCTCCTTTGGCTTTGTAGCCCCCTGTTTGGGGTCTGAAAGTATGGTAGGATGAGTAACCTGGCAAGATTAGGGTGCTCTCTACACCTTTGAATCAGGTTTCAGTGACTGCAAAAATGTCAGCATCCTCCAGAGAAAGGAATGCTTGCAATGACTGCACTTTCATGGTAAGACTCCTAGCATTTACCAGCATGACCTGTAAATTTCATTTATAATAAGCTTTCATGCTGGTAATCTTGTGCTCATGACTTTGCCTAAAAAAGGCACTATGGGGGAGGCAAGTGCATTTACCAGAAGCCTAAAGCCCAGGGGAGACAGATGAAGGCCATCTCTGGCAAAGCATTGTAGTCTGTCAACCATGTACTGGCAAGGATTCCAGGTTCTTAATGTGATTGCATCTAATAGATATTGTGTTGCTACTTGGTAGTAGTAGAGGGTTGTCTGTGTACATAACACAGTTGCTACACTGTCTCAGGATGCCCATATCAACCAGACTAGCAGGAGAAAGCACAAGAAATTGTCCATCCATGGTTATCAGAATCTGTGGGTCAGGGATAATTAAGTGAGTACTATCTGAGGATAGTACCTATAGGTGTGACTATGGCTGGATAACATCAACACAGTAGCTGCAGACAAGGGACTCACTCACACAGGAGTACTGGTAAGGGATAAAATGCAACTGAGGTACCTCACAAAGGGTTAAAACAGCACACAAGCACAAACCCATGCACATGCGGGGTTTAAATACCACAAAAACAAAGGTAAAATAAGAACACTGGGACTGACCAGTCAACCCTTGTCCCTGAGCTCTTAGCTCAACACCCTATGCCAGACCAGTACCAACCAGTTCACTTACTCCCAGTAAGTGCAGGCAGGCCCTGTCCAACACAAGATGGCATAGCAGGAAACACAGAAATCACACAAACAGATGTGAATGCAGCAAGACCTGTAACCAGACTATGCTAAAGATATTTAAACTCTGTTTAGGTCAGTTTAACAAAAGTGAACAAATACACACTTAAATATAACAGTTAATTATTAATACTTAATTAAGCAGATGTATAAACCTGAAGAAGCGTACCTTGGCGGTACGTGAAAGCGCTCGTTTTATTAATAAATAGTGTTCATCTACAGCATCGTGGTGACTTCTGTTCAATTTTGTTTTTTGTTAAATATAACAGTAGCAAACTAGAGAAAATTGATTTAAACAGATTAACCAATTAACCAATACTAAAGCTCAAAACTGAACCCTGTTCCAGCATTCTTCATTCACACAGCTTCTAACTGCACACTATTGCCTCTAGGGTCCAGGGGAAGCCTCTCCAAAAAGATGTCCTGGATTAGTGCTCAAGTTATACAAACAAAGCTAGATTCAGCAGGTCAGGATCTAGTCTATGCTACAGCAAAAAAGGTGTACCAATGTCAGAAAGAAACAGTTCAAATAAAAAGTCACAATAAGCCTTTAACCAGCAATTTCTAGCTGATAAGGCCATAGTCTGCCCTCTCCTCCCACAACAGTTCGGACCAGAAAACGTCCTAATGTAAAATAACTAACCTGAAGCCCAAATGCTTAAACCTGATGTAAGACAATATTAGAATAATATATATTAAGCCTTCAACCAGCAACTCCCAACTTAGAATTATACAACAGTGCAGACCACAAATCTTCTTAATGTAAAACAACTGGCCTGAAGCCCATGTGCTTAAACTAAAAGGCTTAGAATAACAGTTACAATTAAATCAGGCTACTAACAAGCAGTAATAAATGCAGCAGAATACATGCAATTGAGTAATTTTAAGAACAGGCAAAAAGCAAATTAAAGCACTGAAGTAGGAAGAAATCAAAATACAGTAAAATGGTTTTGTTTTTAGGTTAAGTGGGAAGGGATAACACACGATAATTTCAGGTTGAGAAACTAAAGGGGGTTCGCCCACCCTTCCCACCCTCCCAACACTTCAAAATTATTGGAACAAACGAAACAAGGTAGGACTGCCAAAGCTATAAAATCATGTTTATTCCAAGAATAAAACCAAAAGGATAAGCACTTTCACTTGGAGTAACGCCGCTTCATCATATCTCAAAATACAAAGTCAAGCACTCAGTTTAAACAACAAAGCTAAATGCTAATTAAAATCAGTTAACTTCAAATTAGGATTAAAAGCATGAGCACATCAATTAAGTGGTTACAAAACCACTACAAGAACTCACTTAAAGGGTCATGCCTCTAAGGCAGGTTTAATACTTGCATAGCTATTCAGACCTGGATAAATATGTGCACGTAACCTAAAAATCCACTTTAATTCAACAGATTCAAGATAATTATTAACATTACCCCCTCTTGGATTATTAAATACCTGTTGCAGCACCTTAAAACTAAAACTATGTGTGCTAAATTCAGCAATATGTTTGGCCAAAGCATTCTGTATATTAAAATTCTTAATATCATAAAGATGGTTATAAATCCTGTCTCTCAACCTTCTGGATGTTTTGCCCACATAGAAACATTTACAACAATTACAATTGGAAAGATGTACTAAGTTGCTAATATCACAGGTGGCATGAAATCTAGGAAGAAATTTAAAATCCAAAATAGGGTGACAAAAGGGCTGTGTTGCATTTATTGCTCTGCATATATTACATCGATAGCATGGAAAAGTGCTAGAGCTTAGGCTCTTGTCTTCCTGAATGCATTGCCTCATGTCTCTACATAAAAGTTGTTTTAGATTTGAGTTATTGCTATATATGAAACTTGGTACTTCTCCAACAATATTAACTGTGGTAGGATCTATAGTCAATATGTGACAATTCCGTCTAATAATTTCAACCATAACTGCATTATCATTGGCATATTTTGTTACAAAACTAAGTTTCCTACCCCTAAAATATCTGTATACCTAGGGTAGATCAATGAGTGTTGTTGTTGTCTTTCGGCTTTTCCTGGTTTGGGGTCGCCACAGCGGAACTCCGGTCAGCTAATGATTGGCAGTAGATTTTCACAGTGCCGAGTTGCCAGCTCGACACCCAACCTTCAACAAAGGCACGCCCATTCATGCATGTCTTTCGGAACACCACTCGACCCGCGGGGAGGACATGCAGACTCCACAGAGAAGGCACTTCCCGCACACTAGCTGAAAATCAAACGGGCGAACCTCTTGCTGTGAGGCAGCAACAATGCTACCGCTGCACCACCATGGATAGGGTAGATCAATGTGTGTAAAGGACCATATTTCATTGAATGTGCAGGGCTATTCATAGTTGGATTCAACTCCTCTAACACATCCTTCTTGGCTCTATCCAATACCATTTGAGTGTAGCCCCTGTCTACAAACAACTGCTCTAAAGTATTGATTTCATCATTCAAAATAGTTTGTTCTCTACAAATCCTCTTCATTCTGTAATATTGTCCCTTCACTATATTAAGGAATATGAATCTGGGATGCATACTGCTAAATTCTAGCAGGTTATTTTTCCAGCATGGTTTTCAAAATAAACCAGTGCTAAGGACTCCAGAGTTGTCCCTAATACTGTGACATCTAGGAAGTCTACCTTCTGTGTGGATGATGTCATGGTAAAAAAAATCAGTCATGGACTCTAGATATTTAATAAAATCCTGCAGGCAAGAAAGCCCACCATTCCAGAACAGAAATAAATGTCATCCACAAACCATCTATATAAAAGGATGCGTGGAAAATAAGTACAATTAAAAACATGCATATTCTCCCAATGGTGGACCACTAAATTTGCATTGGAATTCACACATGGGGTGCCCATAGCGACATCCCATTGTTGCAAAAATATATTGTTATCAAACATGAACACATTATTAGAGAGTACCATTTCCAATAGTGAACAAATTAAACTCATGTCATTATTACTCATGGAGTGCATATTATTCAGAATATCTCTAATAGCATCCAAACCATATTCATTAGGTATAGAAGTGGAGAGACTTTTTACATCAAGTGTAACCAATAAACATTCATAAGAGGAGGAATCATTATGATTATTATATGCATCAATATCATTAAGAAACTGAGTAGTATCTTTTAAAATAGTTGGTATTTGCTTCACTATCAGTCCTAGTTTCTATATAGATAAACATGGTTTCAGTTGCCCACCCACTTCCTACAACTATAGGTCTCATAGGGGGTGGATGTACAAGCTTATGCACCTTAGGTTAAACCTTAATACAAGGAATAAATGGATGTTCTATGTGTAGATAACAATATAGGCTGTAGTCTATTTGTCTACACATCAAAAGGATTGTAAAGGGACATAAGGCACTTTGACAATGCAGGGGGTGTGTTACATTTCCTGTCACACACCCCCTGCATTGCATTCCATTCATAATTCTCTTTTCAGTATCCGCAGACACTGAATGGATTGTAAAATTCCATAAGGCACTTTCACATTGCATGGGGCATGTTACAAATCTGTGAGCACTACTGCAACATGCCCAATGCACTTATTCAGTATCCGTGTTTGCGGCTCCGTCTCAGTAGCATGCCTTCATTAATATGTAAGGTGCGCTGCTGAGAGGGTGATGCGGACACGGACACTATTCACTCCATCTAGGAATAATGCTATTCCTACACAGAATTTACTGAATCCTGGCTGAAGTCTTTTTGATGAAAGTGACTATTAAACAGTTTATGATGCTATCATAATTTTCCTGGTTTTCTAGTCCTGGTGTTTGGTTAATTTTTTTGAGAAAGTAAATGAAACTGAGATTATGTAAATGTTAAATTCAGTGCATCATCAGAGATTTTTTAATCTCTCGGAACAAGAATTCCAAGTGTTGAAAGAACTAAGAAGCAATAGCAACTCGGTCATTAATAAAGCTGATATACAGAGAGAGGGATAGTTTAATGTATGTAGGCAGACATAAAACACAGCATTTTTTACTTTATTGTCAAAACAAAATTATTATAAAGAAATTACATGTCTAACATGCAGGAGGAATATGAATATATTGACAGAGTGTTATTGGAACTTTTGAAAACACTTTAATTTCTCCTGAAATGTATACTTTGACTGTTGAACACAGAGCATCCTGGACTATTTGGCATGCTGACGATACAAAAAACACAATTAATCCTTCTTTTTGACCAATTGTTTCAGCTAGGAGCTCAAAAACTGTGCCTCTGGCTTTCTCTGTGGATCAACTGACTTATACAATAATGGGTCTATATCATATAATGAAAAAAATATTTTTCAAACACTTATTAGTCGAACACTAATAAGCAAACCGCAAATCATCAAACTTCCATTTAAGTGAAACATTTCACTGAGGAAAACAACCACTCGGTCATCATTGGGTATTTTCCCTTTTCCCCACTGTAGTGGAGTCTCAGAGATGGTATATTTAGTTGGGGGGGGGGGTGTATCCCCTCAGTAGAATGGGCCTTATTTGGTGATATTTTTGTGTAGTTCACTGGGTTGACCAATTGGTTTTTAACCCAGCAAAAATTTTCACTTAAACGTAGGTTCAATATTTAGAGTTTTCGCTTATTAGTGTTTGACTAATAAGTGCTCAACAAATAGTTTTTTCGATTCTATGATATAGACCCTAAAATAACAGAGCAGTAACACAAATCATACTATTACTAGCTAAACAACACAACCCCCTCCCCTCCAACCCACACCTTCAACTAGTAATCTCCCCACTGTCTTCTCTTTTTCTCCTGTTCCTACCTCCAACATAAAAAAACTCTTAACTAAACTTAAGTCCACCAAATTAGCAGCAGACAACCTCCCAAGTGAATACCTACAAATAGCAGCTGATGCTCTAGCCTACCCAGTATCCATCTTGATTAACTGATCTCTGTCAGAAAGTTACATTCCCACACTATGGAAAATATCACATATAATTCCCCTCCACAAAGGCGGCCCCTCCACAGAACTAACCAATTACCACCCCATAGCTATTCTCTCTCCTCTCTCTAAAATACTGGAGAGATGCATTCACTCTCAGGTCTCAGACAACCTCCTTACTAACAATCTCCTTTCCAATACTCAGCATGGTTTCCGACCAAATCATTGCACCACCACTGCCTTACTCTCCTTTACTAACACTATCCTTCAGCATAAAAACAATGTCTATCTCTCCTCTGCTACTTTCCTAGACCTATCTAAAGCATTTGACATGGTCCCACACAAACAACTCATCTCTGTCCTCAATAACCTATCCTTCACTCAATCAGTCACCAACTGGTTTCAGAGTTACCTGTCTGACCACCAACAATCCATTGTATGGCAGAATGACATATCTCCCCAACTACCTGTCTCCATAGGGGTTCCCCAAGGATTCATCCTTGGACCCCTACTCTTCTCTATTTTCACCAATAATCTAGCCTCTGCCACCAAACATGGCACACTCATACAATACGCAGATGACTCAACCATCATTTGCTCAGCCCAGTCCCTACCCAAACTGCAAAAAGTCACACAGGAAGCCTTTTCCACTGTTGAAACTTGGTTATCCAATGCCCAATTAATACTCATCCCAAACAAAACTCAACTACTCATTTTCCAACCCACCAAACATACTCAAAACAACTCATTTTAACATCACAGCAAAAGACAACACCATTATACAGCCAACAGTACACATGAAATTGCTAAGAGCAGAAATGGACAATAAACTAAAACTTGGCATTCACATATCCATGACCATAAAAAAAGTCCACAAAAAACTAGAAGCGTTATACAAGCAACTTCTCACCAAAGCAGCAAAGATTTCAGTAGCAAATTCCCACCTTATCTCCATCCTACTTTATGCATCTCCAATATATACCAACCTAAGGCAATGTGATCTAAACAAGTTAAAGATCTGCTACAACAAAATCGCCAAATTCACCACAGGGGGCATCCTACCATTGTCACTACTGTCTCTCACTTGCTGAACTGGGCTGGCCTGAACTCCCTCACCTCCTTCAATGGTATCAACTCACACTCGCCCACAAACTAGTAAACCATCCACTAAAAGTCCCATCCTTCCAAAATCTACTCCAACCCTATCACACCACCAGGCCACTAAGATCCAGCAACAGAAATCACTTACAGGTCACTAAAGCCAATAACTCTGCTGGAGAAGCACTATTCTCTTGCGCCATAGCCAAATTATGGAACTCCCTCCCACCCACAATTACCTCTGTACCATCATGTACCCACTTCAAAACTTTACTAAAATTGCACCTAAAAACATGCTGGCTATGCCCCTGCAACTCCCACTCTAATATCACCCACACCATCCACCCACTACCTTTCTTTCCACCCCACTAACTACCTTGATTATAGCAAGTTCAGATGCTCATAAGCCTAACTACTTATTATACAGCAGGAACTTCTTATTGTAACAATTGTTAATGTCTGTTATGTACTTCACAGATGATAAAGATTCTAGTTGTCTACTGATGTACTATGTTCTTCATCTGTAACTATGTTTGTAATTGCTAATTGCTACATTGATCAAATTCTTAATTGCTATGTAAATCCAATGTAACTACTGTCTGTATATTTCAATTGTGGAGCTTTTCTCCCTGGGCCTCCGCTGAAAATGGACCTACGTCCAGTCGGACACTCCCGGTCAACAAATGTAAATAAATAAAATAAATAAATAATTTTTTTATATAATTACTGACACTTTCTGAAGAAAGTGCGGCAGGTAAAGATCCAAGTGAATGACATTTGTTGGCCATAGATACCAGACTTGTACACAGTTATTTCTTAACATATAGGAGTGGATATGACAGTAGCCTATTTGCTTTTCTTTTTTAACAGATAGCTGACAGGTAAAAATATAGGCATTTGTTATCCTTTATAATTTATTTTAACCTATAACTATTTTGTATTTGAAGAAACTGTTTTCACCAGTCCAAGGATGCACCTATGGGAGAGGCTATAACACCAGCCTTAGCAAATACTGTGCTTAGTGAGTGGGAAAGGAGACATATTTATAGTTCCACTTACAAATCTATGGGCTTCTATGGCAGCTTTTTTCTTTCATCTTTATTGTTTGGCCAAGCACTTTTGAAAAACTTGAGGGGCCTCTGTTGTATACCAGCAATACGTTTGTTTTTCTTGTACTTTCAGGTCAGTATTCGAAAACTCATCTATATTTAATTTTGTATACAGAAGTGGATATTGGTTAATACAATAAGGTTTTCAAATAAGAAAGGACACTTCCATAAATTTTAACTAGCATGCCAGTAATCCCCATCACCATAGGTACTGAAAAGAATTAGTGAACAATTATTAAGAATATTGAGATTGTTTTCTGATTATGACAAGTTAAGAAAGAAGAGAGAGTGTTATCACAATGTTTTGTTGAAAATAAACCAAAATATAACTTAGCAAATGCCACATTGATAAAAGACATAGAGGAGAAGCTTTCAGGGTTACCCTAAATTTGAAAAGTGATAGAAGTCATATAGGAAATGAACAGTCTGAACTTGTTGCTCATTCTAAATGTACCCAGTGCTGTGGTATTGAATTATTTCATATCAGACTAGAAGATTCTTCAGGGTAAGACATGTTTTTTTTTTCAATCAGTAGAGAATGAAACCCTTTTTACTTGTGAAATAGTTTTAATTTCAAAAGTACTTCAGAAACAATTGCATCCACAATTTGTTGAGAATAAACAAAGGTTGGAGCACATACAAATGTCTTTTTTCACCAACAGGCTTTCAGCACAAAAAAAGAATTAACTCAACATCCAAGACAATATGCACAAGCAAGTTTTGTGGTTTAATTTATCTGGTCACTAATGACTGCTGAGAGGCATTCTGTGAGGTAAAATTTCTAGATGTCTGTCCCAAAGGATTTATGAGCGTGTCTATGTCTTTAAGAAAATAGACACTTAATATGCACTGTACAGATTCTCACTTCTTCTTCTGGCTTTTTTCCAGTTAGGGGTCACCACAGTGGATCACCTGTCTGCTCATGATTGGCAGTGGAGTTTTACGGTGTTGAGTTGCCAGCCTGGTGCCCAACCTTCCACAGAAGGCACACACATGCACACACTCACACCCAGGGCCAATTTAGAGTGTCCAATCCACTTACAGCATGTCTTTGGGATGTGGGAGGAAACCGGAGCACCCGGTGGAAACCCACGTGACCACAGGGAGGACATGCAGACTCCACACAGAAGACACCCCAGCCGAGAATCGAACCGGAGAACCTCTTGCTGTGAGGCGGCAATGCTAACCGCTGCACCACCATGGCCGCCCACTGTACAGATACTCACTGATATGCTTAAATGTCAGATTTTTTTTTTTGCTGTTATTTATCATGTTTCTTTCCTTAAGATAGAAGGGATTTAGAATATTTTCTTGACAAATAAGAAATGCAGAATAACAGTTGGTCCTGGATATGCACATTAGTCCAGGTATAAACGGTACTATTGTTACTAAGGTGATTCGCAAATTTAGACCCATAAACTAGCATATTTATATACATTTCATGCCAGCTTTCTATATCAGCTATACTTATTGCTGAAGAGCTTACACTGAGCATCTGCAGTCATATGATTCTTAGGAGAGCTATTTATACTGTTTTCATTGCTTGTTGTAACATTTTGTAGAAGTCTCTGTATTACGACCCAGATGAAAGCACTCTGTTTAAGTATATATATATTCTTATTCTAGTAGCATATTTGCTTTGTCAGATTTGGTCACTTTGCAATAACTCTTAATTCAGTTACATGACACTTCATTCATTCATTGTAAAAAACTATAATTTTTGTACTGAAATCTAAACAAGTTTTTCATACAACTTCTTTCAGTTACAAAACATGCACAGGCACTCATGAGTTTATTAACAAGTGCTTGGGAAGAAGAAATCCAGTTTGAGGAAACACATCCAATGCAACATTAAAGCAAAGCACTTCCAAGAAAGAGATTTAATTATATTTTATCAAAATATCAAATATCAGATTAAACACATTAACATAGCCCTGTATATCTGACCTGATCTCACTGCAAGTCCTGTTTTCTGTAGTTAGTGGTGGTTCCTCTCAATTATTTAAGACTTCTCAAAGGAAACTTCATTAAACTATCTTTACAACTTCAACCTATCAAAATTAAACATTACTGGGAGGCAAACAATATTCTGGTAATCTCAATTAACAGATGGGCAGCCTTTAAGCAATATATTTACACTAAGATAAAAATTATAATTAATCAGATAAAGAAGCTGAATATTAGCACTCATCAATTATCTAAGGACAGATTAGAAATATATATTACACAGTTTCATTAAATTGTGGTAAATATGTGAGGAAGGTTTTAGAGGTCAGTATCAATACATCACTTATTTAACTCAGAAGAAAATTAAACATTATATAACTTACTAAAGCTGTTAAGGGCCTATATTTTTTTCCTTTAGCAATAAAATAACTTAATTCAGTGCAAAGTTCTTACTAGTAGCAGACAAAACAAATTGATTTCCTACAAGACAACATACTATAAGATATTGGTGCAGATTCAATAAAGCCTACATGGTCCTCTAAAACTGTGTGAGCAAAGCATAGAGCACCATTTTGTGTTCAGTAAGTGGCTCTACAAGCTGTGTAGAGCTGCAAAAATACACTAAACATTGTGGCATGCTAATTACAGCATAAGCAGCTGAATTGTCAGTTAACCAATCAATATAAGATGAAGGAGCTATTCAACGGGCTAAAAAACAATCGTCTAGACTCAGTGCAGGTTTTGCCTGCGAATTTCAAAACCTATTGAAATACAGTCAAGGAAATTAGTCTACATGGCAAGAATGTCAGGGCTGCTGTTACTCTTATTCATGTGTATGTGCAACAGGTCAAAGTCTATGCTGCTGCTGCTGCAAATAGACCATGGCCATGAAGGAGAAGAGTGTTTAGAACCTGTTTAACGTTTCATGCTCTGCATGAGGTGCAAATTGTAGAGAGCTACAGGGCAGTTAAAGACACACTACAGGAATTCTGCAACCTCTGTCGTTCTCAACTAAAAGCAAGGGCAAACCAAGGGGAACCAATACCGGTGGAGAGTAAGGTATGTGTACCACTTAGAATATTAGCTGCAGGAACATTCCAGAAACCAACAGGGGACACACTGGTGGTGTCACAGGCATCAGCATCCAGGATCCTACATCAGTTCTTGAATGCTATGATAGAATGTGCCAATGACTACATACATTTTATCCATACACCTGAGGACAGAGTCACGACTATGTAGGAGTTCTACCCTGTAGCACACTACCCTGAAGTCTTGGGTGCCATAGACTGTACACATGTCAAAATCAAAGCACTATCCAAGAAGGAATCAGTACTGCAAACTAAACAAGGATATCAATTTTGAGCCTCAAGAGCAGCAGCACACTCAAGTAAATCTGCAGTCTGCAGCTACCACTCCACCAATACAGTATAAGAAGGAATCAGTACTGCAAACTAAACAAGGATATATATTTCGAGCCTCAAGAGCAGGGTCAGTCCACCAAGGCATTCTACTTGTATGTTTTTTGAGAGTGAAGCTATTACATTAGCAGTATTTCTCAGTAGTTACACTGTTGTAGCCTTGTGTCCTCCCGCTCCCAGGTAGTACAGTAATCCTAACTGTCCAATAGACAGTATATATTTAATTCAGATCCCTGTGACTAAATTAACCATCAAGCAGCCCTTTCAGTGCTTTCTGCCTTAGTTTTTACTTGGACTTCACTTGGAAGCCCACCTGTTTATTTGGTTCTACCTGACGGGTTAAGTGAGTTAGGGTTAGGGAGGGCGAAGCGGGTTAGTTAAGTGGTTAGGGGTTAGGGAGGCGGGGGGGTAGGGTTAAGTGGTGTTAGTTAAGAATTAGTGGGCTTGTAAGGATTTTGGTGTGCTTGTGTTGTGTGTGTGGTTTGTGGAATGGTTGTCGGTGTTGTGTGGTTTCGACTATGTCAGGTAGAACCGTTTATTTGCATCTCTGTACATTCCCCTTCATTGCTAATGTATCTCCCTACTCTAATCTGTGCACAAACTGGTTACTAATCAGCAAGTCAATGTGAAGACACACTCCCAACCTTAATAAACTTTGCTGTCTCTTCTCTCCTTCACTTTACGGGTAGTTTGAATTATTACTTACCCCCTCTGAGGTCTTCACTGATTTCCACTGATTGCCTCTCCGGTTTCTTTGCATTCCACCTGGTTTACACCCCTTGTGCTATCTCCCTCCCCCAATACTAAGTCTATATTGGAATCCTGCTGAGCATGGAGCCATCTTTAATTTTCTAGTCTCCCACTAGGGCACAAGTGCTCTTCAGCAATTACATTCTGCTTGCTGGTAAGCCATTAGACCTCAAAAATTTGTTTAAAGTGTTCAGATTTGTAAAGTAATACATTTTTCTCTTGTCTTGGTGGGCTCTGCCCTGCTCCATTCACCCTCACTAACGCTCGGGCTCTCTCCACTCCCCTGCCCCCCATTTCCTCCTGCCCCCACTACCTCTACATTTATAGCAATCACATTCACACCCACAGCTCACCCACACATCACCTCCACCAATCACAGCTCCTCAAGTCATATCACATTATACCATACCAACTTGCTCCACACAAAATACTCCCAATCACTCTCATTCCCACTAGGCATTTTTACATCACCCACACTACTTCCCCTTCCACATGTAGTGCAACCCTATAATTCCTATTCAGACCCCCCCCCCCCACCTAGAACCAACTTAAACTTTATAACCATGACTATCACACAACTAAGTCTGTCTTCTCATAATTCTTTACACCACAAGTTATCACTCTAGCAATATCCCTAAACTTAGTAGCACAACACTACATTATGCACTCACATATACAGACATCACACATTATAATAATATCTGCCCACAGTTGTTCAAGAACTATATAACAGACCAATTCAGAACTAAACACATATGCTCTCATTCCTACTCCAAAAAAACACAATACTTTCTCACACTCCTCACCAAACTCCAACATCTGTATCACCATTTTAACACCAGGCTCACCATAATTGGAGATATCCACCCCAACCCAGGCCCAAATCCATCCTGTCCAACACAAACTGCTCCAACACAAATGTCAGAACATAACACCCCCACTATCTTCATCCCTGGGCAAATTAACAACAGCAGCAAAACCAACCATCTTTTAATGCTAAATATTATTATTAGAAGTATCAAAAATAAAATACCTGAATTCCAGGCCACAATAACACACTACTCCCCAGACATAGTTGCTTTAACAGAAACCTGGCTAAATAAAAACATAGCTAACTCAGAAGTTCTCCCTACCGGCTACAATATCATTAGACAAGACAGACCACTTTGTAAAGGGGGTGGAACTGCCTTACTGTACAAGTCCAACTTAACTATACATCAATTACCAAACTCTTCCCCTCCCCCAATAATTGGGACATACTTATCTCACAACTTCAACTTCACACTAAAAAAGGCATCACCACAATTGTGATCTATACTCCACCTGGTAATACACCTGCTAGCCTTGAAGACTTCTTATCCTGGTGTTCTTCCACATACTCACAAGAAACCCTTATTCTGGGGGACATCAACCTAGATTGGTTCACCTGTATATCAGAACCACCAAGTAATCTAATAAATCTCCATGGCTACCAGCAGCTAGTCCAAATTCCAACTAGATGTGATAAAAAATCTAAAAGGGAATCCATCCTTGACTGGGTCCTAACTAACAACCCCACATTGTACCCTCACACAGGCAGTCTCCCAGACACCTTAAGTGACCACAACATAATATACTTTATACATAATAGAACACGCATATGCAAAACCACTAACTATATATCCACTAGAAACACAAAAAAATTCTCTCCTGAGGTCCTCAACACTTTACTCTGTAATTGTGACTGGACCCCCCTAAAAACCCTCCCACTTGACCAGGCTGTAGCATATTTCAACAAAACATTTCTACAACACCTAGACACGGTCAATCCATTGCACAAAATCAAGGTTAGAACCTCTACAAACCCCTAGCTCAGTAAAGAAACCAAACAAATCCTCAAGTCCAGAGACACTGCCTGGCTTTACTATCAAAAAAACAAAGAAACACAAAGCCTAACTTAGTACCAAGAACTGCGCAACCGTGTAAAAAAATGCATTAGGCTGGACAAAAAATCCTACTACAGATGTTCCATCATAGACACTGCCTGTTCCAATGTGTCAATCATCTGATTCATTGAATCAGCAACACAGTGGAGGCAGTCATGCATGTCAGTCTGTGCCACATCTACAACCCTAAGCATTTCCTTGTAGGCTTTATTGGAATGTGCCTGTGCCTCCATGATGGCCCTAAACATATGTCAAGTGGCACAGAAGGACACACCAGGATCAGGTGGAGGATGGACAGCATGCCTCCTTCAAGCACCCCTAACAACCTTCCTGTGTGGCACTTTGCCCACACTTTGGCTATGGCCACAGTCAAGAGGCACTGAAGCCGCAGTAATCACACTAGCATGATCAAGTGTCTCACCCTCCACCTGTCCAATATCTGAGGGTTCACTGGAATAGGTATGCATAGGCCTACTGGCTATGTCTGACAGAAATACAGCGGATGGCTGAATGTCAACCTCAGCATCAGACTGAACCTCTGTTCCTCCCAACTGTGCCTCTGTTTGGCCACCATCTTCATCTGAGTCTGCCGATACTCTGACATCAGGTGGAAAGAGTCCTACACTTCCACTATCAGGACCATCTGTGATAATTAGCAACAAATGAAAAGAAATTAATACCTACACTACAATTTAATATATGCTAACAAACTAACACTGGTGCCACCATCACAGATGGTACAGCAATACACACACACTCATAACACCTGCCTGACACATATGGATAAATGCATATTTCTGTCAAATGCTCATCAGTATTCAAATAAAATCTTTGGCTTACTATGTGAAGATGACTCCACATTAGCTAGGGAGGATGGTCGTGAAAGAAGTTAAGCAAAAGGTAAGGACACAGTCACCACAATTTCAATAATACAGGGGGACCATTTTTTTGCCTTTATATATCCATTAACAATATTTTTAACTGAAACATCCACCTACAGCCCATGTTTAATGAACCAGAATATGTTGTTAATTGTATCAATTTATTAATAACCCCCAAAAAATTCATAAAAACTAATGAACGATTACTTTCAATGTTTTATCATACAAGAAAATGTACAGCCCCCCTCCCTGTAGCCAGCTGTCCAGGGGCCACTACAGCTGCACTCCTCTGGCCTGATAAAATCATATCAGTGGCCCTATGATGCAGCTAGCATTGATGTCATTCACTAGCCCCTTCCAAATCTGCATTCTGCCAAACATATCCCCACATGCTCTCTCAAGCAGAAAGGCACCATGTTGCTTAAATACTTGGACAATTACATAGTTTTCAGAGTCAATGAAATGGGGCTTGTGGGGATTGGGACACTTGGGTGCCATAATCCTAGGTGACATAAAACAAAAAAGAAGGATACTACACATAAATATGTAAATAAAAGTCCTGCTTTTTATATATATATAATATATATATATATATATATATATGTATATATTATTTTTCAGTATTACTCACTGGAGAAACACAAAACTTCACATATTAAAATATAAAAGGTTATATGGTTGCAACACATCACAGTCACATACAAACCAAAGTTTGATCTAAAACAAGGAGTAACAAGAGCAAACCTCTTTAAAAAAGTTTTTAGATGCAACAACACGTAAATGAAACGTTGCTCCCCCATCCCCAAAACAACAGTTAAATGACAGTGTGTACCAAGCAAGGAATAACATAACAGTCAATTGTTATAAGTGCTTTCCAAAAAATGTGCACAAAATGTGTATACGTTTACAATAGGAAAGTCATTTTTATAGGATTGCCAGCCTCCTCCACCTATGCCCAGCATTCCCCTTGAGGTGTCTATGGTCCGTTTTAGAAGCCTAGCACCCCTGTGTCATTGACAATATAGAACATTTACATTTCACTGAAATAACATAAAAGAGTGTAAGAGAAACAGTTGTAACAAAAGTTAATAAGTCTGTGTATTTAAGAAAGTAAAATGCCCTGCCAAAAGTGCCAGATAAAAGTCGCATTTGCTAATGTATATATATATATATATATATATATATATATATATATATATATATATATATATATATTCATAAACATTTTCCTAGTAAATTGTGAGCAAATCTAGTATGTAATTGAAAAATTCAGTCATACCTTATCAAGGTCAGATGACTTCTGTGCAGATAAATCCAAAATGATAGCAAACTTCTTCTGTGTTGTCCACATACACAACTCTCCTCACCTTCAAGTTTCCCTAGCTACAAGGTTAGAATTTTATAGTGTAGATTCAGGTCTGTGAGCAAAGTAAAGATGTAAATTAGGTGTGAACTCATTAGAATTGCTGAATCCCAAACATGTGACTCCATGTAGCACGTATAAACATAGTGCAGGTACTTCCACAGTGTTAGTTGCTAATGGATTGCAACTGTGAATGATTAGTGGTAGGGAGAAGGAAAACACAACAGTAGTTCAGACTTCTTTATCTGTAGTAGGTGTGTCAGCCAGGTTACACTTACAAAGTGTATAAGTTATTGTACAGAGGTTTTAAATGGAAGTGAACAGCACACACTTCTCATTTTCTGTTCACTGATAGAAAGACTCCCCTGCCTTTGTTGAAAACTCTATATTATTGTCATTTAATATTCTTGTAAATTTTAAGGACAGTGATACAAAATGCTGTACAGATTGCGTGTCGGAGCTTACAGATCAGTTAAGAGTAGAATGAACACAATTGTTTATGTCTTTCGGCTTTTCCCGGTTAGGGGTCGCCACAGCGGAACTCCGGTCCACTAATTTTTGGCAGTAGAGTTTTACATGCTGGCTTGCCGGGCCTAACGCACAACCTTCAATGAAGGAATGCCCGTTCATGCATGTCGCCACACAGAAGGCGCTCTGAGAATTGAACTGGCAGCGTCTAACTGTGGGGCGACAATGCTACTGCAGCACCACCACCGCAGTATACAAAGAGAAAATAGAGCTGCACTGCTGCAGACAATATTCACAAATGGTTGTGTGATGAGTCATTGCACTAAATATATAATTAACACATGTACAAACAACTGAGAGTATACAAGTGTTATATGTCTTGTTAACACTGTGGGGGAAATGGGACTTGCTTGTATACACATTGATTTGCATTCCTGCTGCAAAGTTGTTTCTGTAGCAAAGAGAGTTAAGAAGACACCCTTACTTACTGTGTTTTGTAGACTCATTGGTGTGGCAGTTCAAATCCAGGTTGTGTATAAAAATCTATAATGTGTACTGAAATTTATTTTGTAATGTTGTTTATGATATTTTTAATATTAATATTTGCACTACCTGCGGCTTAGTGTAAATATGGTGAAACCGATATATCAAATAAATTTCATGCAGCGTACTTCTGTGATAAAGACTGCATAAATTACACCTGTGACTCAAGTATGTGTATAGTACATCTTGTAAACATGATGAACCACAACAGTGTATACTATCTGTATATCAGGGTTCAAGTCCCACATTCATCTTTTAAGGGTGAAACCTAATAAATATTTCTTAGAAGGATAATGTAAGGTGAGCTTTGTCTGTCACATTTGCATGTCGCATACATTCGCACAAACACAGTGCAATGGTTCACACAAAAAGGCAGACATTCTCAATTTCAAAAAGGATACATTGTTACCTCTTTTGCTGACCATCATACAATCCTGCTAAGCAGTGTTGCATGATGGTCAGCAACACCTGAAGGTCCAGAACACCTATAGATAGGAAGCAGACAGTAGTCAATTTTAAAACAGATACACCTTTGCGTCTTCTGCTTACCATCATGCAAATCCACTAAGTAGCATTGCATGACAGTCAGCAAGCTCCACAGCCCCTGCAGGTCTAGAACACCCGCAGACAGGAAGGAGACAGTAGACAATTTCAAAACAGATACATTGTATCATGTGTGATTTGCAACCACACAAACATGCTAAGTGGCGTTGCATAGCAGTCAGCACACACATACAGAGTAATGAATGTGAAATATACAGCTACTGCCTGCAGTAGTTGCAAGCTAAATGTTAGAATACAGGGGAGTCTGGGTTCTAATCAGCTAAGGCCAAATTTTTCATACTGATGTTCCACATGTGCTTCATATAAAAATTAACAGGAGAAAAATACTTACAAATAGGAATAACTATCTATAGCACAGGATATCAGAGATATATTTCATGTGTAACTGTGGGTATCAGTACAATTATGGTCTACAATTACACATTTATTTTCTGAATGTTCATGTCACACATATACGTGGATAAATACTCAACTCTTTAATGTATAACTAATGAGCAGGTCTGACAAACAAGGTCTCATTTGCAATGAGCATTCTCAACTTGTGGCAATTAGTATAAGTTGATGCTCACAATACAGGTGTGACAGAGTTCTAATGTAGTACACTCCCAATTTTAGCATTGTTTGTCCACTCTATTTTATAAAATATAAAGCAATGTAAACATATTTATAAATAACAATAACTGGAGCTCATATTAATTAATGTGTGACGGACAGTATATTAATAATTATGTTTCTGTAATTATAATTGTCTTTTTTAGTCTTGGATGGACTGCAGACTTCAATGATACACACGCACACACATGAATGTTTAAACCAGGGCCTTGTTAGGTCACACAAATATGTGGTTAACCTCTCACTCTGTCATGTGTAGTTATATATATAATTAATGAACATATCTGATAAGCACTTCTTCTGTGACAAGGATGAACTATCACCTATGTGGAAGAATATGTTTTGTCTATTTTGCATAGGACTGAATCCCACATTGTACACATTAATTTTATCTGTGTGTAAAGCCACACAATAAATGTGCCAGGTCATAAAATATATTTCCCCACTACATGTCTGCAAAGTTAAATCAAATAACAGTTACAGCAGCAACCAACTCATAAACTAATGCCAGCTGTTAGATTAGCCTTCCCATTTCAAAAACTGTTTTTCTCTCTGTTTGGCACTGTTGCTGTCTGCTTAATGTGGTGCAAACTTAAATGGCATGGTTGTTTGCGTTTGTGCACTAGCATTAAATGGGATAACATGAATTGGTGAGAAAACACTCTTAACTATTGCTGTTTGACCTGAGTGGACATGTCTGGAGCTAGAAGGGAAGATGCCCAATTTAAGGCTTCAAGATGGGGTGTGGAGGAGCCCATAATCTTTATTGGAATCCTTGCAAAGTGCCACAGATGAAGGCTGCTAAAGGGAGATTATACTGGTTCTCAGTACAAATCTGAGGCTTGGAATAGTCTGGCCAAAGCTGTTTTCAGTGTGACTGGCATTCCTTACACTGAAGAGCAATGCAGTCACTACTTTAATGACCTCAAAAGGTGCAAGCAGGATACAGTCAACCAGGGGCGGGATGAGTCTAAGAATGCTGACATCCCACAGTTGTATAAGTATACAAATTAAGATAATTTAAATTAGATAGAAATCTATATATAGGCAAGACTGGTATGCATAATGCTCATCTCTTGTTCTCTCCTTTTTGTTCTACAGCCAAGCAGGAGATAGCAGCAAACAGGGAAGCCCATGCTGATCATTTAGAAATACTTAGGGAAGCAAGGGGTATGTATGCAGCACAACATAACTATTGTTTTATCTAAGGAATTGTTTTTCTATACAGTAGTAGCAAATTAAGCATACTTATCTTAACTGCAAAATCAAGTATGAGTGCTTCATTCTGTAGCACAAGCCAATTGTCGGAATCAATGGTAATACTGCATTTAGATGTTCTGAGTTCAAATCCCAGAAGTAACAAATGTATAGTAAAATCATTTAAACATATTACATATCAATTTCAACAAAAATGGTATACATGCCATGCTGTTAATTATTTATAATTATTATTTGATGAAGCATGGCGGCCACGGTGGTACAGCGGTTAGCGTTGCTGCCTCACAGCAAGAGATTCTCTGGTTCGATTCTTGGCTGGGGTGCCTTCTGTGCAGAGTCTGCATGTCCTCCCTGTGGTTGCGTGGGTTTCCTCCGGGTGCTCTGGTTTCCTCCCACATCACAAAGATATGCAGTAGGTGGATTGGATACTCTAAATTGGCCCTAGGTGTGTGTGTGTGTGTGTGTGTGTGTGTGTGTGTGTGTGTGTGTGTGTGTGTGTGTGTGTGTGTGTGTGTGTGTGTGTGTGCCTTCTGTGGAAGGTTGGGCACCAGACTGGCAACTCGACACTGTAAAACTCCACTGCCAATCATGAGCGGACAGATGACCCACTGTGGTGACCCGTAACTGGGAAAAAGCCGAAAGAAGAAGAAGAATTATTTGATCAAGCATATGTGAAATATATGCATGGTGTAAGGATTGCTTAGAGCAATCATCAGTTAGAGTTTGTAGCTGTTAAAAAGTATACTTAAATGTAAAAGCAGAAATACATTTTTTATATTGTACTAATTTATTGTATGTCACATATGACGGCACTAATTATCTCATGTTTTCTCTTACCCCAACCCTTGTTTCTCTTTTTTGTTTTTGTAAGTGTAGTCACAACATTTTAATGGCATCAGTTTCTGATAACTCACAAAATGCAGCACATGGAGGTAGGCCAATAAATATGTCTCAACCTGGCCCTGCTCCAAGGGCTCATGCACCAATGCCAAGCACATCTGGGACCTAACCTGGCAGTATTGCCTCTGCTGCCCCTGCACTACCTGGGCCCTCCTCATTAGGTGGCATTACCCATGTGGCTGGAGCAGTGGTACCCTCCTGGGTACTGGCAGAGGTAGGGACTTTTTCATCTGCCAGGAGATACTAGCCATGGTGCATGATGTCATGGGAAGCACCGCTGGTGCACACCTCAGCAGGATGGAGAACATGTTTGCTGGAATGCTGGGCAAATGAAAATGTCATCTACTCCAACAGCAAGCTGAGGCGGGGGGCAGTAATGACAGTTCATAGGTTCATAGGTTTATAGGTAGGTACTAGGCTATTGGCCCAAGGGCCTAAGTAAGCCTATCCAACAAGGTTCCCTGGGTTACACTACCCAAGAAATTTATTTTCCTGTGCCACTATCGAACAGAGCCACAGAAGTGATCCCCAGGTGTATTTCCTATTTCTCATCCGCTCATCAAGATTTTTCTTGAAGAGTGCTAATGAGGAACTTTGCTTGACATAGATGGGTAGCTTGTTCCAGAGGATGGGAAGTCTCTGGGTCATGAATCTATCCCTCCAGCATGTCCTGTTTATTGTGGTGACAAGGTTTAGGTTGCTAGAGCATGTCATTTGGAGGGATTGGGATTTCTTTAGGTGTAGCATATCCATCAGCTCTGGGTTTGACATAGCTTTATATGTTAGGCAGCGATCACTTCTTAGTATGGGATATGCTACAGAGTAAAGCTGGAGATTTTTGAGACAGTCAGTGTAGGGCATCTGTTTGAAGCCAGTAATCCTCTTTGTGATGTACTTCTGTGGCCTTTCCAGCTGCTACAGATGTCTTGTGAGGTACATTCCAAAAGGGGCTTTGTACTGTATAATGGGTCTAATGAGTATCGAGTAGAGGGGAACAATGACATCTTTTTTCCTGGATGTGAACCCTTTTCTGATGAGGTGTGCCATGTAGAAGGACTTCCTGACTACTGTGGCAATGTGATTATCAAAGGAGAGACTACTGTCCACCTGGGTCCCAAGGTCTCTTATCACACATTCAGTGTTAAGTAGACTGCTGCCTATGTGGCAGTTCATGAGTACAACATTTTTACCAAAGGGGATGACAATGCACTTTTTGGCACTGAGCTTGAGGCCATGGCTCTGACACCAGGCATCTGTCTCAGTGATGCCCTTCTGTAGGATGTCCACATCATTTGGGGACTCGACTATGGCTCTTAGTTTGCAGTCATCTGCAAACTTCATTAGCCAGAGGCCTTCTGTGTTAGCCTGCACTTCAGAGAAGTAGATACCAAACAGGAAAGGTCCCAGGATGAACCCTGTGGTACACGACTTGTCACTGGTTTGAAGACAGATTTGGAGTCTGCAACTTTTACAGTGTCAGTTCTGTTAGTGAGCCATTTGGCAACCCATCTTGTGACATAGGAATTTATACCTAGTTTAGTGAGTTTAGCTATAATTCCAGAATGGGGATGGTGTCGAAAGGCTTGGCAAGGTCAAGATAGGCTGTGTGAACCATCTTACCCTCATCTACGGCTTTGGTGACTGCCTCAAAGAAGTCGACCAGGTTCAGGAGGCATGATCTGCCTTTCACAAATCAATCTGGTTAGGTCCAGAGTTTGGAGATTACCAATGTCTTTGTTTATTAGTTCCATGATGATACGTTCCATGGCCTTGCAGACCAGGCTCATCAGGGTAATAGGCTGATGTTCCCGAGATCAGTGGTGGCTCCCCCTTTGTGGAGTGGGATAACTGTTGCTGTTTGCCATTCAGTGGGCACAAAGCCTGATGTGAGGCTATGATTGAACATGGTGCTTAGGTGGGAAGCCAGTTCGTTCTGTAATTCATGTAAAACGCAGCTTGGGATGTTGTCCAGTCCCATGGATGCTGTGTTTTTGGATTTAGAGGGTGCAGCTTTTAACTGCGTAGTTGTGATTATGGGGGCTCTGCATTCTTCCTGTATAAACATGGGCCCTTTAGAGGGTGAGAGTGGGGTAAAGTTAGCACTGAACCTATCTGCCAGGATGTTGGCAATATCAGTTGGTTCTGTAATTTTCATTCCCTTGTGCTGTAACTCAGAGTAGATCTGGATGTTGACATTGAGATTCTTGACATAGCTATAGAATACTTTGTGGATATTCTTAGAATCAGTGGTAATTTTGTTTTCATAGCAAGCTTTGGAGTTCTGAGGTTGAGGACTAGATTCTCATTGTCCCCATGTTTGAAGGCATGAACATCTGGTGTCACCACCTATCCCAAATCATGGTGTCCCCAACCTGTTGTGTTCCACACCATCCCTGTTTCTTGTCTTGTTTATCCTGTTTGCATCTGCTTCCTTAATTACCTGACCCTGACATTCCTATGTCCCTTACCCAACATTTCTCTCTTACTGAAATAAAAAATTATAAATGGGTACCTGTTTCAAAACAAAATCATCCCATACATAGCTTTCCAGTTAACACATGCGTCATATTAACACATTTAATTCATTGCAGTTGGTTATACAACGATTACGTTGTTGTCAACCATCTTTGTTGACTTGACAGTCCAAATTCAGTCAATAGTCTATACATATTTATTGTACACTGTTAAAGAAGTGAATAGCTATACTTCTTTCCTGCCTCCCTCCTGCACATTCCTATATTGCTTTCCCTTTGTTTTTCCCCCTGCTTGCCCCCATTTCACCACTTTCCTATCTACCCCATTTTAACACCTTTGATCTGGTGAAAAAAAAAATTATGCACCACACATTTAAGTAATAAATTCCTAATGAAGCCCTTCACTTTTGTCCTCTGTGTTTGCATGGAGTTTTGCATCGCACACCAATGCTATGTGACAGTGAATGGCTCTTTGTGTCCAATGGTAATGCTGCTTCAACCCACTGCACTAAGGAAACACATAATTAAAGTAGAATAAAGGCACTCATATTAAACAATTCATTTGAAAAAAACATTGTTTTAGTCTGATGCCTGTATTAATATGTAACTCCATATGAGTACTTCTCACATAAATCACTTGAGTACTGTTTGTTTATATATGTTACTTCACTGTAGTCATTCCCTCTCACATTTCAAATAATTATCACATGTAATCATTTAATTACATCATGAATACATATACACAAATACTTTGCCATCGATCACCCAAACCAGCTGCTTGGAGGTACGCTATGGAAAGTGCTTATATTCATGTATTACTTATGTTTGCTGCATAGTAACTATTCATCCCATTAAAGTCCATGGAAAAACACAAGCAAAGGGAAGCCACTTTTTGATGACTGAACACATATTTACACTGTAGTCATGTGTCACCTTCACCTATGCACTTGAAACTTGTGGTCTCAGTACTTGTTCCCAAATATATCAAATACACTACAGAAATAAATACCAAAAATGCTTTGCTATATACCATGCAAATCTTTACAGTAACAATACACATTCAGATTGTCTAATACCTATGCTAATGTGGACACACAAATATGATCACAACAAATGTGTGTCTGTATGTGATAATTTGAGTGTTTAGTATACACAGCATACTGTTTAAAAGTAGAAATGTCAAATTTCTGCTACATGCATTCCTGACAGATGTTTGCATATAGTTTGTAAAGCTGTCTCAAAGTATACCTGCACATTAGAAATACAACAGGAAATATTACATCCACACTTTGCACACAGTTCTCATATAATGATGGCATCATCTATAAAGACAACTCTAACAAGTAAAATTGATACTTTAGTGGTGTTGCAATCATAACATACTGTGTTTTTCAGATAGGAACAAATTAATTATGGGTCTATATCACCACATCGAATGGTGATAAGTTTGAATGCCCTTTGTACAAACCTAAAATTCTGAAAACCCTAAATAGCGAACTCACGGAACAGTGATTTTTTCCAGGGAAAAAAATTGCTGCTCCATGAAAAAAAAATCACAACTTTAAAACAAACTGAAGTGGGGGCTGTGCCCCCACACCCCACTTACTTAAATATACCAACTCAGAGATTGCACTACAGTGGAGAAAATAGCAAAGTCCCAAAGATGGCCCACCAATTTTTTTCCCCTGGGAAAAAATTCTATGTTCTGTAACTTCGCCATTTTGGGCTTTTGGACTTTTGGGTTCGAACAAAGGGCATTCGAACCTACCACCATTCGATGTGGTGATATAGGCACATTAATTACATGTGTGATAGATTAACACACCAGCCACATTATGTGTGTGTCTCTATGTATGTGTAAGTGTGCGTACATAGTCAGAGAAACATCAGTCTATATCCTATCATCAATCCAGTACCATGCAGAACTTTAATATCTTGACATTTGTACATGGCTACCCATCCATTTCATACAAGTCTCCCAACATCTTCTGTCAAGCATCCAGTCATGATGTTATCCAGTATCAATTGTCCAGCAACATTGTAAAAGTAAGACTTGTGCTGTGGCTCTTACATTAAATACTGAATTCTCTAGTATGTATACTTCATTAGGTAGGGTTTCTAGTCTCACTGCAGTCAACTAATGTGGGTGCGTCTTTTCAGAAGAGTGCAACTGTGTATCCCATAGACAGCCATGGAGTGCAAATATTTTGACAGTTGTGTATGTCTACTCATCCATTTTATTCAGGCCTCCCAACATCTTCTCTCTAACATTCAGTGATGATGTCATCCACTATAAATTGTCCAGTAGCACTGCAACAGTCAGAGGTGCTTCAGTGAAATACTGAAGCTTTTAGTAGGTGTACTGTGTTAGGTCACAGTTCTAATCTCACTGCAGTCAGCTGGTGTGTGTCTAGTTAAAAGAGTGTGACTATGTACCTACAGTACCATGGAGTACAAGTATTTTGTCAGTTGTACATGCCTACACATCCATTTCATTCAGACCTCCCAACATCTTCTTTCAAACATTTAATAATGATGTCATCCAATAAAAACTGACCAGTAGCATTGTAAAAGTCAGAGTTGTGCCATGAGGCTTGTGTTAAATACTGAGTTTTCTAGCTGGTGTACTTAGTTAGAGGCAGGTGCTTATCTCACTGTGGCCAAAATGGTGTGTCTGTCTGTATTCACTTGGTTGACATTCAACACCCCATTTCACATAAGCATGTAGGACACTGGTATTACAATCTTCTTCTCACCAGTCACTGCTGATGTCACCAGCTATAAAGTGTGGTCTGACACTATAAAAGCCAGACTTGCACTGTGGTACTTCAGTTAAGTACTATGCTCTTTAAATAGTTAAGTAGGGGGTTTGTTCTCTTCTCACAGTGGTCATCTTGCATGTGTGTGTTCACTTGGTTGACCTTCAAGAAACCATTTTACAGAAGCATGTGGGACACTGCTATTGCCATCTTCTTCTCACCAGACACTGCTGATGTCATCAACTATAAAGTCTTGTTGGACACTACAAAAGCCAAGCTTGTGCTGTGGTGCTCGTGTTAAGTGCTTTATAAGTAGTTAGGTAGGAGTTCTATTTTCACTGTGGTCAGCTGGCATTTGTGTGTGTGTTTGTTTACTTGGTTGACATTTGTGAGACTGCTTTACACCAGCATGCAGGACACTGTTACTGCCATCTTCTTCTCACCAGACACTGCTGATGTTATCAGTTAAAAAGTGTTATCAGACACTATAAAAGCCAGACACTTGCTGTAGTGCTTGCTTTAAGTACTGTGGTCTGTACGTAGTTAAGCAGGGGTTCTGTTTTCACTGCAGTCAACTATGGTGACAATTTTAGAAATATATGAGAGTCCACAGTTATTTTAGATCCTCCCATGAACATTTGTTGTAACATATGCTGATTGTATCATCCTATATAAGATGCACTCTGACAGCATTCAAGACAAAACTGTCCTGTGGAAGTTACATTAACTACTGTAATTCTAAGCTACTTTACCTCACATACAGAGGCTCTAACCTGTCAGCAGACAACTTGTGTGTCTATACATACAGCTATCACTTCTGAGACAATTTAACAAAGGGATGTGACTCCACATCCATGTCCTACACTCTTCCCAACATTCTCTCATCAGCATACAATTATGTTATCATACTCTATAAAGTGCAATGTGACAGTGTTGCAGTCAGACATATGTGGTGTTGCTACTGTGACATTGCATAGCATTTTTCTTTTATACCTACACAGGTGTAATGTTCAAATCAGGCTCAGTCTACTGCTGTGTGTGAATGTGTTCATGTGTTTGGTGCTACATTATGGTCATGGTATGATCTTTGGAATCACTCTTCATTTCACTACCACTTGGGGAACCTTTCACATAACCCCATGCATCCACCATCCTCCATTTTCCTCTGGCCACATGACATCCTTCCTGCAGAGGAATGGAGGATATCCTCATGTTAAATATGCCTGCACACATCATGAAGCAGAGTCTTTCCATGAGCCTCTGCAAGCCATCTCCAGACCACTGCATGTGCTATTGCTAATTCTGTCATGTTGTGGTACACATGTTCCATATGGACAGTGGCAAGATGTAACGTAATCCAACAAATACACACAGTCTTTTCAGACTTGTTGGCTGTTGGTGAAGCACCCACCAAGAGGAGAAAATGCTGAGAGAAGAAAGGAGCCACTTTTGAGATTTTAAGTATTTTTCTTCAGATTATTTGCTAAGTATTTCTGCATAGCCACCTACTTTGAGCATTTTCTGACTTGTTAAACTTGATTTCTGCATTAGTAACTGTATTTAGAGCACAACCTAGAGCTGTTTATTGAATTTCCTGTTTGCACTTATTTTTAAAATCTTTTTTTCTCAAAACTTGCATTTTATCTGTCTCTGGCCTAGCACTCAAGTGTGGGGTCATTTACTGCACTGTTATAACTTGTTGATACTTGTGAACCTCTGTTATCTCTGAAAAAAACAAAAAAATCTTGCTTTTTTCCCACTTTTCTGAGATTTAAAAAAGTTCAGTTACAGGCTTGCTGTTCTGAACTGTTTGTAAATTTCTTGGAGGCCATTTTTTGCTTGGCCTAAAGGGAAGTCTCTCTATTCATCAGTGGCAGTGATAAACATTGAGCAGCCTGCCTGCCCCTGTGGGAGTGGTTACTGACTTGAAACTGTAGTTTTATTGGCCACTTTGGGTCAATTCCAAACTCCTTGATCTTCCTCTCTTAAATCCCGATTGCCTCGTGGTTTTGGCATCTTTTCAGACTTGTTGGCTGTTGGTGAAGCACCCACCAAGAGGAGAAAACGCTGAGAGAAGAAATGAGCCACTTTTGAGATTTTAAGTATTCTTCTTCAGATTATTTGCTACGTTTTTCTGCATAGCCACCTACTTTGAGCATTTTCTGGCTTGTTAAACTTGATTTCTGCATTAGTAACTGTATTTAGAGCACAACCTAGAGCTGTTTACTGAATTTCCTGTTTGCACTTATTTTTAAAATCGTTTTTTTCTCAAAACTTGCATTTTATCTGTCTCTGGCCTAGCACTCAAGTGTGGGGTCATTTACTGCACTGTTATAACTTGTTGATACTTGTGAACCTCTGCTATCTCTGAAAAAACAAAAAAAAAAATCTTGCTTTTTTCCCACTTTTCTGAGATTTAAAAAAGTTTAGTTACAGGCTTGCTGTTCTGAACTGTTTGTAAGTTTCTTGGAGGCCATCATTTGCTTGGGCTAAAGGGAAGTCTCTCTGTTCATCAGTGGCAGTGATAAACATTGAGCAGCCTGCCTGCCCCTGTGGGAGTAGTTACTGACTTGAAACTGTAGTTTTATTGGCCATTTTGGGTCAATTCCAAACTCCTTGATCTTCCTGTCTTAAATCCCTCTTTTGCACGGTTTTGCATGTTTTTGTGCATAGCGCAACAACGGGCAGCACCGCCTAATTGGGTTTAAACTATTCATGGCTCCACAAAGTCTGCTCTTCACTTTTTCCCTTAGAACTGCTCTATCTCTCAATTTAAACACCATATTCTCATTCTAAGGCCCTTCACTGGTCCAAATAAGTAATCTTACAAGTTAGCACTATTAAACCATAAGCACTACTTACTCTTATACTCTCTACGATTACCCTGCCCTCTATTGGTCCGTCTTAAATTCAGTTTCCCTATATCACTCTAGCATGTCCAAAGGTCAGTCAATGGTTTCCTCTCCAGTCCAGCTGGTGAATCTGAGAATTTTGAGGCAATGTTACAACTGTCTCATGTACACGGACAACCCTCTCCTCCTCCAAACAGGTTCAAATATATGTGAGAGATGCAACCATATAGCCAACTGGAGGCTGAGCTCTCTCATCTCAAAATTGGTGAAACCAGTCAGGAGGAGAAGGTAACCTCACACAACACAATTCCAGTATCACATAGTCCCACCACATCAGCGAACCAAACACATAAATACACAAAAACATACTCGGAGGCTCTAAATAAAAATCTACCTAAGCAACAGAGACCTCCAAAGCAGACATCCAAGCAAACGCTACTTCAAAACAAAACACGCACAACACATAGCCCACAAAGTTAGTGTGCCAAGCAGCCACAGCCCTTAAGGCTGAATAACACACCTGATACTCTTGTAATAGGTGACTCTATTGTCAGACACACTGACGTCCTGCTCACCAGGCTGAATAAAGAGAAGGTCACAGTGAGCTACCTGTCGGGCGCTAGGATTCACCACATAATGCAAGCACTCAGGTCACTCCAAAGCAAATACAAATATGACTCAGTCATTGTACATGCTGGTGTGAATGACCTGAGACGTACCTCCCTGGACTACATGAAAAGAGACATAGAGGAGCTCTCTGATCATGTAGCCCAGGCCGGTATGACCCTGACCTTGAGCAGCATCTTACCCTCACCCAGAATGATGCCACAGTACAAAGACAAAATGATCAATTTTAACAATTGGCTAAAATTTTGGTGTCATTCTAAGGGAATCCAGTGTCTGTCAGCCTGGGATGACATGCTCGACAAGCAACGTTGCTTCGCTAGGGATGGCTTGCACCTGTCACCACTGGGCTTTCGGATATTGGCAAAGGCTCTTGCCACCCCCATAATGCCTTTTTTAGGCAAGGCTCAAAAGTCAAACCCACCTCCATAGACAGCACAAGAAACTAAGGGTAATGCTGCTAAACGCCAGAAGTCTTAACCTCAAGATGCACACACTCGAAGCTCTCCTCAGTATGGAGAACATCGATATCTGTGCAGTGACAGAAACCTGGTTCAAGGCTCCAGAGATCACCCCAGCACTACCAGGTTATACCTCATATCATGCTTTTCGGCCCCAAAACCTGGACCGAACCACAAAAGGAGGGGGAGTTTCCATATTTATCAAGGATATCCACACCTCCAGGTTAGTGGCTTTGCACGAAGTATCAGAGACCATCCATGTGCAACTAACAGTGGGCAAGACTGCTTTTCAGTTTATAGCATCTTAAAGACCACCCTCTCAAAGTCATGAATCCCACTCGGCTTTCCTGAAAACATTGGAGAACAAGAAGATCTCTCTGAACACCATTATATTGGGCGACTTCAACTACCCAAACATAGACTGGGAGCACTACTCAAGCCCCAGCACCTTAGCCCAAAGGTTCCTGGAAATTATAAACTCAAATGCTATGGAACAAATAGTCACCATTCCCACAAGAGGGGATAACATACTAGACCTGATCATTACCAACATGAGGACTCTATGCTCCACACCTGAAGTATATCCCTCATTGGTAAGATCAGACCATAAATTAATTTCACTGGATGTCCACATCCCGACCCCACCCCCAGCCCAGAAAACCACAGTGAAAAACTTCTCAAAAGCGAACTTCTCACTTCTCAAAACCGAAGTGGAATCCTTCAAGGCCCCGGGGCCAGTGGAAACTACGGCCCAAACTGCAGAATCCTATATAAATGCATTCTATGGACATCTCCAGGAATGCATGGATCATGCTATCCCAAACAAAACCAAAACCCAAACATCCAAAGGCAGGCGTCCAGTCTGGTGGACCCCAGCCATAAATAAACTGTACAACAGAAGGAGGAAGATACTACATGATAGAGCAAAATCCCTAATAGGGAAGGCATCTCTGATCAGTACTAGCAAAAAATTATGATCCCTCATAAAATCCTCCAAGGCCGGCTTCGAGAGAAAAATTTCTCAGGACACTAAAGACAATCATAAGGCTTTTTTTAGTTATGTTAGGAACCTGGGATGCAACTCCCAGACTTGTTCTGAGTTGATTCTAAACAACAAAAAATACACTGAACCCACAGACATCGCCAATATCCTGGCAGACAGGTTCAGTGCAAACTTCTCCCCCCCCCTCCCCCCCAAAACAGCAAGTATCTATCCCAGCAGAGGGCTGCCTCCCAAACATCTCTGATGCTCAGGTGACGGCTGCCCTCTCCAAAGCAAAAGACACTGCTTCCATGGGACCAGATGGTGTCCCAGGTTGCGTCCTACATGAACTCCAAGAGAAACTAATCCCTAAGCTAAGAAAAACCACAAAGCTGGAACACAGCAACACTTTATTCCGGTACCTCGGCAGAACGCCTTCAAAGGAATAAAATACAGTCACATGTTTCATCTATTTATACTATACATAATATAATAAATCAATTAACATAGTTTAATTTAATTGCAAGAAAATAGCTACCTAAAGCTACAAAAAGAATTAAAGAGACATTACCAATAACAGAATAAATGTGAATTGTGTAAAACTATTTCACATAAATCCATATGGAAAAGTATCTAATGTTCAAAATAGACAATAAATTGCACCATAAACTTTATAAAAACAACTTGAGATGATTAAATAATTAAATAGTGAGATTAACCTCCAAATTCATACCCCTAGGTTTCAGGGTACCAAACTTTAAGATGAATTCACTCTCCAGCTTTAAAAGATTTTGTAAACAATTTACACCATTCTTGAATTTTGGTTTGGCTAAAGCACAAAAAGTTAATGAGTCCATATTACCTCTGTGGACTATATTAAAGTGTTCCGAAATGGGACTATCCAACCTAACATTGCGTATATCGCCCATGTGTTCTAAAACGCGTATTTTAAGTTGGCGTTTTGTTTGACCAATATAATATTTTGGTGGTTCACAACCACAACCAAGAATATATACCACGCCACAAGATTTACAATTAAAATTATCATGGGCGATATATTTAACACCATTGATCATACTACCTTTTGGGATGTACCTTACCCGACACCTGCAGCAATTAAAAGACCCCAAAAGTATCTCACCAAGAGGATCAAGGGTCTCAAACAGATGCCATATGCTGCTCAGTTAAAAAAACTCCAGCTCTACTCAGTTGCATACCGCCTACTTCGAGGCGATCTATGCCTGACATACAAAGCTATGTCAAATCCAGAATTAATGGACATGCTCCACCTCAGTAAATCTAAATCCCTTAGAGCCACACGCTTGAGAGACTTGAACCTCAGCACAGAAATAAATAGAACTTGCTGGAGGGACAGGTTCATAACCCAGAGGCTCCCATCACTCTGGAATAGAATTCCAGTTCATGTGAGGCAGAGCACCTCACTGAATCTCTTCAAGAAGAATCTCGATAGGTGGATGGGGGATCATAGGTTTGTCCCAGGGATTACTCCCGTGTCACTATTAGACAGAGGCACAGTAAACTAAACCTTAAAAAGGGCACAGTATACTCAAATCAAGGGGTGGCGTAAGCCATACAGAATTGGGCTAGGCTTATAATTGCCCCAGGGCAGATAGCCTAGTATGAACCTATGAACCTATGAATTCTGCATAGGTATCTCTTTTCTCAGGGAGCCTGAATTGTTGCCAAGTTGCTGTTTAACAATAGGAAGTTAGCCTTAGAATAGTTCCTAGCCACTACTGGGTTAGGTGGGATCACAAGTTTTTATTTCAAAGGAGACATCTTTATGGTCTGACTTTACCAGAAAGGAAGTTACAACAGGGGGAGTGTAGTGTTCAACCAAGTTTGTGAAAACCAGATCCAGAATATTTGTGCCCCTAGTGTGCGTGCAAACTATCTAACCCAGGGTGTTTGTGTTTCCAAAGTCAAGAAATCTCTGGGCCTGTATGTTTAGAGTTATGTAAGATTCCAATTTATAGCAGGGTCAGTAGCATAGCTAGGGTAGGGTGAGAGGGGTAACTGCCCCATATGCAAAGAGTTGGGGAGGTGCAATCAATCAATCCCAATCTCTAATACAGTAACAACTTTTAAAAGCCAATGTTGCATTTGCAGTCAAACTTGGGTGCTGCAACACTCTGTGTGTAGTCTAAACTGTAGCAACTTCTTGCTACAGATCTACAGATTAAAAGTAAAAAAAAATAAAAAAAAATAAAAATCATTATTTTTTTAAATCAAACCTGAGGGATGTAACTCTTGTGCAGGTAGAGTGTAAACTGCAGCAACTGTTTGATATAATTGTGCAAACAAACATGAAACAGCCTTGGCTTTATTTCCTGCCTGTTTACATTTTTGGCACTTGTCATGTGTATTGCAGTACCCTCTCCATCTCATACTTTTCCAACAGCTGGCCCACAGAAACTTTGCACAAGCCTCCAGTTTATGCACTTTATGCCAATATGGCCTGAAAAATCAAGGCAGGGCTATTACCAGAAGTTCCTGATTGCAGGCCCTTTAGACTATCAGTTACTATGCCACTTTTCTCAGCAACTGTCTTTCAGGAATCAGCTCTCTGATCGATAATCCATTATCCCAGTATGCAGATTCTCCTTGCTAATGAGAACCAGGGGCATCTTTAGCTATGCCTCTCGAGTCTTGTAAGGTATAAGGTATGATCTAAGAGCTGCTTCATCTCATCTCCTTGTTTGTGATCCCTACCTATTATTCTTACAAAGAATTTTTAGGCAAATCCCCCTTTCTGCTTTGGAGTCCAGTCTCTTCACTTTGTTTGAGAAAAATGTTGAGTCCACATAGTATCCTCCAAAGCAAAGTTAGATAACCATAAATGTTCAATTCAAATAAGGTAATACAGCTTTTGACAGGAACTAACAGCTCAAGGACCACAAAGCACTGCTAATGAGTAATTGGGTGAGTGTGTGTGCGTGTGCGTGTGTGCGTGTGTGTGTGTGTTTGTGTGTGTGTGTGTGTGTGCGCGTGTGTGTGTGTGTGTTTGTGTGTGTGTGTGAGCGTGTGCATGTGTGTGTGTGTGTGTGTGTGTGTTGTTAAACACTAGCACTTATCTGTGATGCTATTCAATATTTTTTCACTAAACTCATCTAAGCACAACTGATCTAAACAAACTTCATTTAACACAACATAACTCAAAAAAATTAAGAAAGCCCCCTGCACCGCCACATCCTAAAACTAGTACCATTGATCATAAATCATAAACTTTCCTTATTATCAGTGTTATAACTAGTAAAATATATTGGAAAATATCATTAGACCAGCTGTGATTAGGTCACTTTTTATATACCACATGTGATTAGATAAACTGATAGATCACAGATCACTTTAATGTAACCCATATATACATATATAGGTGTGCGTGTGTGTGTGTGTGTGTGTGTGTGTGTGTGTGTGTGTGTGTGTGTGTGTGTGTGTGTGTGTGTGTATATATATCTGAGTGCAGTACTCTACACTGAATGGACACAATATTGATGTTCATAGTGTCTACAGCAAATTGTCAAAAAGTGGAATGTTGACATGCACTATTCATGCAAGAGTGATTAACCTAGGAGCAAAGAAAACCAAAAACAAGCATTTTGTTGGGGAAGCAAGCCCCCTCTGCATCCTCAAAACCCCATAAATTTCAATGCCCTGGATCAACTAATCCATAGTCTCACCAGGGCTCCAATATCCTAGACCTGGTCATTACCAACATGGGAAATCAATGCTCCACACCTATGGTCACCCCCTCGTTGGTCATGTCTGACCATAAGCTAATCACCCTCAACATCCACATCTCACCCCCACCCCACAGTAAGGAAACCTCCATAAAAACTTCTCCAAAGCCAACTTCATGCTACTCAAGTCAGAAGTTACAAACGTCATGACACCCATGCAGACGGGAACTGAAAGTTCGACTGCTGAGTCCTACACTAAGGTACTGTACAAGCACATCCACTCATGCATGAATCGTGCCATCCCAGATAGAACCAAGATGCTCTCCTCCAAAATAAGAAGCCAATCTGGTGGTCGCCTGCCATAAACAAACTTTACAACAAAAGGAAGAAACTGTTGCAGAAAAGAGGAAAATCCCAGGTTGCAAAAAATTCCCTTACCAGCCTCAGGAAGAAGCTGAGATCCCTCATAAAATCCTCCAAAGCTAGTTACGAAAATAAAATTGCCAAAGATTCCAAAGACAACTACAAGGCATTCTATAACTATTACGAATATATATAAATGCACCCACTGGAGTAAATGCCTCTTCACCAACAAGTACAATAAAAAGGAGCAGTCCAATAAATAAAGCAAGGAGGCAACCACACAGCACCAAAAGATCCAGACTTAGAAATAGAATAATTCAACTAAATATGTTCCATCAGACTTTATTAGTGTGCACCAGGGTAAGCTCTTTCACAAACAGCTTCATCAGACCGTAAAAGTCTATAACTATGTCAAGAATCTCAATGTCAATGCTCAGATCTGCTCTGAGCTACAACAGAATAGCATTAAATATACTGATCCCAAGGATATTCCCAATATCCTGGCAGATCAATTCAGTGCCAGCTTCACCCCCATCTCACCTCCTAAATGGCCCATCTCAATACCAAAAGATTGCCAAATTCCGATAATAACGGCCACACAGGTAAAAAATGCACTCTCCAAAGCTAAGAATACAGCATCCATGGGACCAGATGACATCCCAGTCTGTGTACTACATGAACTACAAAATGAACTGGCACCTCACCTAAGTGTCATATTTAATCATACCCTCACCTCAGGCTTCATGCCCACTGAGTGGCACACAGCTGCAGTTATCCCACTCCACAAGAGGGATCCACCTTGGATCCCAGGAACTAGTGCCCCATCAGTCTGACGAGCCTGATCTGCAAGGCCATGGAACGTATTATCATGGAACTTATAAACAAAGACATTGGCAACCTTCAAACACTGGACCCCACCCAGTTTGGTTTCGTGAAGGGCCAATTTTGTCTCCTGAACCTGATTGACTTCTTTGAATCAGTCTCCAGAGCCATGGATGAGGGTAAGTCAGTCCACATAGCCTATCTGGACCTTGCTAAGGCCTTTGACACCACTCCGCACTCTGGAATCATAGATAAACTTACTAAGCTGGGCATTAATCCCTACATTACTCGATGGGTTGCCAACTGGCTTACTGACAGAACCCACACTGTAACAGTAGCTGACTCCAAATCCAGCTCCAGACAAGTGACAAGTGGAGTACCTCAGGGTTCAGTCCTGGGACCTCTCTTGTTTGGCATCTACTTCTCTGAAGTACAGGCCAACACTAAGGGACTCTGGCTAATCTGGCAGATGACTGCAAACTGGGAGCCAATATTGAATCCCCAAATTATGTCAATACTCCACAAAAGGGCCTTACAGAAACAGATGCTTGGTGCCAGAGCCATGGGTTCAAGCTCAATGTCAAGAAATGTATAGTTATCCCCTTTGGGAAAAAACATGTACCCGTGAGTTACCACATAAGTACACTAAACACCGAAAGTGTGATAAGAGACTTAGGGACACAGGTGGACAGTGGACTCACCTTCAATAACCACATCACCACAACAGTCAGGAAATCCTTCTATGTGGCACACCTCATCACTAAGGGCTTTTCATCCAGAAAAAAGGAGGTCACTGTCCCACTGTGCTCATCCCTCATTAGACCCATTATAGAATACAATGCCCCATTTGGTATGTACCTCTCAAGACATCTGCAACAACTGGAAAGGCAGCAGAAATACCTCACTAAAAGAATCACAGGCCTAAAGCAGATGCCCTATGCTGACTACCTTAAAAACTCCAGCTATACTCTGTCACATATCGTCTACTCCAAGGCGATCTCTGCTTAACATACAAGGCCATGTCAAACCCAGAGCTGTTAGACATGTTACACTTAAAGAAATCCCAATCCCTCAGAGCCACACGCTCCAGGGATCTAAACCTTGTCATCACAATAAACAAAACATGCTGGAGGGATAGGTTCCTGACCTAGAGACTCCCCAGACTCTGGAATATACTGCCCATACATGTCAAGCAGAGCTTCTCTTTGGCTCTCTTCAAAAGGAACCTTGATGATTGGATGGGAGAAAGGAAATTCACCCCAGGGATCACATCAGTCACCCTGCTAGACAGTGGTCCAGGGAAGTAAATAGTGTGGGAAGAAATAGCCAGGGAATTGTTATGGCTAGGCTTGTATAGGCCCTAGGGCCGATAGCCTAGTACCAACCTATGAACCTATGAACCTATGCTAATTATATTTACAAACTCTAAGATTGCACAATACCCACAGAAAGGGAATATTCCCCTACCCAGGGATTCTTGATCTCATGTACATGCTGACCATCTGTTTAGGTCGACCAAATGTTGTTGACCAAACATACATCAATCTTCATTTCACCAAGAGTAACAAACCCACAAACATACACACACACACACACACACACATATATATATATATATATATATATATATATATATATATATATATATGTGTGTGTGTGTGTGTATATGTATAGATATATATATATATTGGGTCGACTTTTCTTTATCAAATTTACGTTTCTCCAAATGTCAGTTAACCGACACCAGTTTTCGAAAAAGTCACTATTCCAAAAGCTTACTATGCCAAACTGCAAAACACTAAAATAACAGCTAATTAAAACACACAAACACAGCAACACATATTCTCTAACATTTTTCAGGGGGGCAAGCACTCCCACTCCCCCTGCAAATAATATATCCCAAATTCGAGATCACACTACAGTGCAACAAAGGTAGAGTTCCTGATCCTTAGTGTAGTGCGATCTCCACTTAAAAGCTATTAGAGCTGTCAAAATACTTCTCCATATGCTGAATATTGGTAAACCTATTGGTAAACCTACTGATGTATCTGCCATGCCACAGAACTCCAACGGTGGACAAGAAGGTACAAAAACACTGTGCACTTATACATCTCCTTCCACCAGCATTACATTAACTATTTCGCTAAAACAACCTTCTACCTACTGAACTTTCAGAATAGTGAATTTTTGAAAAACTGGTGTTGGTTACTGAGACTCGGAGAAATGTAAATTTAATAAAGAAAAGTAGGCCCATATATATATATATATATATATATATATATATATATATATATATATATATATATATATATATATATATATATATATATATATATATATATATATATATATATATATATATATATATATATATATATATATATAATATGTGTGTGTATTTATATCTGTTTAAGCATCTATCTCTCTAACTATGTATTTTAACTAAAAAAGGAATATCAGATATGGGGTACAGCTTGCTCCATGTTCTATCTTCCTTAGGACTCTCTCTTTCATCTCTTGGCTGGTTACACAACTATCTCACCAACAGACATCAAGCTGTAAAATGGAAATGAGATCTGTCCTCCTTTCTGTCTGGCTCTGTTGGAGGGCCTTAGGTGATCTATTTTAGATGCCTTGTTTTTCAACATAGTCACTAATAACCTTCACATACACTGTTAGAATCTCCTTATGTTCTGACTGGAGTGCTTCTCAAACAATCTGGAAATATATCGCTGATAAGTATATTTCTTGGTAATTTTCAGAGTTCTGTATTGTCTTAATTTTTGCCTGACTGAATTATTTTACATATTTGCTGACATTGTTTGCTGTTTTCTCATCTGTTCTGAAACTGGTCCCCCTTGCCCATTCCTGTGGTGGTGTTAAAGTTTATAAAACTGGTCTAACTGATTGTTTTTAAGTGTTTTTCAACTGTTGAACTGTTGAGGGCTACACAGTCAAGTGTGATAGCCAGTTTTCTGCTTTAATAGTGTTTGTTTTACTGTATCTGTTTTAATTTATGAAAAAAGTCCTATCTCTCTACTCACTTCCTGCCTTTCTATAACCAGTAGAGTCCGGTTTTCAGATTTTGCTGAATTCTGGGCTGTTTTGTAGTTTCTGTGTTGTCCAGACCTTACTACGATAGAAGGAAGCTTCTCTGTTCATCAGTGAGAGTGGTGAGCTTTGAGCAGCCTATCTGTCACTGGAGGAGTGGTTTCACCTCAGAATCTGTAGTTTTACTGGTCGTTTTGGGCTATTTCTATCCCTTTTATCTTTCTATTTAAAAACCCGTGTTTGTGCATTTTGTTCATTTGTATTACCTCAACAAGATCCTGCCTGGGTGTCCTGCAGAGTTCTAGAGCAGCACAGGGAGACAAGTGTGTTTTTATTAACTTTGCAACTTATTTGAACTGTTTTTTGAATTCTGATATTGTTTGCACTTTAACTGATCGTTTTTAAATGTTTTTCAACTGTTGAACTGTTGAGGGCTACAGACTCAAGAGCGATAGCCATTTTTCTGATTTAAAAGTGTTTGTTTTACTGCATCTGTTTTAATGTTTGAAAAAAAAATCATATGTCTCTACTAATTTTCCACCTTTCTATAACCAGTAGAGTCCGGTTTTCAGATTTTGCTGAATTCTGGGCTATTTTGTAGTTTCTGTGTTTCCCAGACCTTACTAAGATAAAAGGAAGCTTCTCTGTTCATCAGTGATAGTGGTGAGCTTTGAACAGCCTATCTGTTGCTGGAGGGTTTGTGGTTTGCAGTGGTGGGATACACTTCATATTTGTGGTGGCGGTGGATATCCACATCACATATCAATTAGTTGGCAAATACTAATTGGTTTGTAGTGGTGTGGGTAGAGTAAATCCTGTAGCTTATGTACAGTGAACTTTGAAGGTGTTTTGTACTCTAAATCAGCCACCCAGTGAATACTAAGATTTCAGATCACAATTGTTTTATTTCTGTTGTTAGCTTAGTTAGTCAGGGTGAGCAGGCAACATGTCAGCAGAGGAGTATGGAAAACTGACAAGGAGCCAGCTGGCGGAGATGTGCCAGGCTAGGAGACTGGTGCATGGAAACCTGACTAAGGCAGACCTGATTGCAACCTTGGTTACAGCTGCATCAGAAAACAGCATCCAGGAGGGCAATCAGACTGGCAGTGGAGATACAATATCCTCGGAGAATGGACAGCTCAACCTTTCTGTGAAGGACAATAAGACTGGCAGTGGAGATACAATATCCTCGGAGAATGGACAGCTCAATCTTTCTGCAGTGGACTTAAAAATCCAGCTGGAGCTAAAGAGACTTGAGTTGGAGGACAGGCATTTGGAGATAGAAGCCGAAGAAAAGGAGTGTCATAGGAGGCATGAGAGGGAAATGCTGACTCTTTGCCAGAATCATGGAGGTAATGGAGGAGGGAGTAACTGGACCCCAGAAGCACAACAGGTCAGTAAATTTCTTCCGCAATTTAAAGAGGGGGATAATTTGATAGTTTCATTCATATGTTTGAGAGGGTATGCAAACAGTATAGTGTTAACCAAAGGCTCTGGGTATGGTTCCTGACCCCCTTACTCCATGGGAAAGCTGTAACTTTTTTATCAAAAATGCCTGACTCTTTTTTGATTATACTGCTGTAAAAAAATGTCTTTCAGAATGTTTTAAGCTAACACCTGAAATGTATAGGAAAAAGTTTTGTGAGCAGAGACGCAAGGCATATGAAAGTGTGTATGAATATGTTGCTGAACTGAGCACTTATTTTCATAGCTGGGTGAGGGGATGTCAGATCACCACTTTTGAAGGGCTGGCAGACCTTTTGGTGAGGGAACAAGCCCTTAACATTTGCTTGAGGACATGAGGATCTGGTTAGCTGATAGACAATGTGCTACTTCAGATGAGTTGAGGAAAAAGGGAGACCTATACCTAGCAAGCAAGGCAGCCCTGCAGAGGAAGGAGACACCAGTACTGCTCATGGGTCTGAAGGAACCCATGGTGGGCAGCACAGACTGCCCCAACAGAATCTGCTAGTAGCAGGGGAAGCCACTAGTCCAGGTACATGTCCAGGAGCTAGGGTTAAATGTTTTGAATGCAGCCAGTGGGGCCATGTGGCATACAGGTGTCCATGGAGGCAAGGTGGAGAACCAAAGGTGAGGGAACCAGTAAGTGGGAAAGACAAAATGCCAGTAGTAGGTTGTCTTGAGACAGTGGGGTACCAAACTACCATCCTGCAGATGTCCTGAGAGTGAAGGATTTGGATGAGGCAGTACCATGTACTTATGCAGTTGCATGCAGTGAAGCTAGGAGACAAGCATGTGGGTCTGGTAGCCTGGGGGAGACCCAGACACACTGCATACTTGCAGCCAGGACTGGTGAGGTGGTTACTTCAGGAAGGGAGCTACTCTGCAGCAGTGAGACTGAAGGTGAGCCACAGCTGCTTGTGGGTACTGATGTTCCCTTGGACAGGGTAACTACAAAAGCAGAGGTGAGTATTAGTACGCTGGCTGACAGTGAGGCACCACTGTCAGAGGATGCCAGACTTCCTGTGGAAGGGGAACTGGGAAGGGTTACTAAGAGAGAGCTGAGACACGCTCAGCTCTTAGACCCTACATTGCAAGGCCTGAGGAAAGTAGCTAGGGAGGCACCTGATTCTCAAAAAAAGGGGAATCTGTATACTGGGACAAAGGGTTACTGTACAGCGAGTGGACCACTGAGGGAGGGCTGGAAGAGGAGAGAGTACAGCAGTCGGTAGTGCCTCAAGCCTACCATCTGGTGCTTCTAGCCATAGCCCATGATATTCCCTTTGCAGGTCATATGGGCATAAAACGTACAAAGAGGCATATTATGCAGAACTTCTATTGGCCTGGAATTTCCAGAGATGTAACAGGGTAATGCAGGACCTGTGAGCAGTGCCAAAAGGTAGGCAAGGCAGGAGACAAGGTGAGAGCTCCTTTGATGCCTTTGCCTGTGATTGAGGAGACATTTCAAAGGGTAGCTAATGGATATTGTGGGTCCTCTGAGTACCCTAAGTTCCACAGGGAAAACGTATATCCTAGTGGTAGTGGATTATGCTACATGATACCCTGAGATGGTGGCTTTGTCCTCCATTGAGGCAGAAAAGGTGGCAAATGCTTTGTTAGTGATTTTCAGCAGGGTAGGTTTCCCAAAAGAAATACTAACTGACAGAGGTGCCGATTTCTTGTCAGACCTGCTGGCTTGTCTGTGGAAGTCCTGTGGGGTGAAGCACATGAAGACCACCCCAAGCATCCTCAGACTAATGGTCTTGTTGAGCGGTTAAACTCTACATTCAAGTCCATGCTATGGGCATTCGCAGATCAGTTTAAGAGGGAGTGGGACAAATATTTGCCCCATCTGTTGTTTGCTTACAGAGAGGTTCCCCAGAAATCTAAAGGTTTTTCACCCTTTGCGTTGCTGTATGGGCATAGGGTGAGGGGACCTCTAGATTTAATTCGAGATGAGTGGGAAGGTGAATGTGAGTCTCACACGGAGTCTGTTGTGGTATATGTCCTAAACCTCAGAACAAGGCTCAGGGAACTCATGGGCTTGGCCCAGGAGAACCTGGCAGAAGCCCAACAACAGAAAAAGGTGTGGTATGACAGGAATGCTCAAGCTAGGGAGTATGCTGTGAGGCAGCAGGTAATGGTTCTCATTCCTGTCAGACACAACAAGCTTCCAGCAGCTTGGAAGGGTCCCTACAAAGTGGTTAAAAAGGTAAGTGATGCTAACTACATGGTGGAACTGCTAGGTAGATGGCAGGGGCACAAATTGTACCATGTTAACATGATGAAACCTTACCATGATAGAGAGGCCCTTGTGCTGAGCATTTGCAGTGGATTGCAGGAGGAGTCTGAGGGAGATCTGGGGACTGATCTACTCAGCGAGGCTCAGGCTGACACCTTGGTGGAAGAGGTAGCAATGTCCCAGCAGCTATCTCCTACCAAGGTTCAAGAAATCTGAGCAGTGTTGCAGGAATTTGAAGACATATTCACTGGGAAACCAGGGTGCACCCACCTGGTGCAGCACCACTTGGATACAGGACCCCAAAGGCCTATTAGGCAGGCCCCTTGTAGGGTGCCTGAGACAGTCAAACAGACTCTGAGGGAAGAGGTGCAGGAGATGTTGTAACTAGGGGTGATTCAAGAGTCCAACAGTCTCTGGGCCTCCCCAGTGGTGCTGGTGCCAAAGAAGGATGGCAGCACCAGGTTCTGTGTGGACTACAGGAAATTAAATAGTCACATAGAGTCAGATGCTTACCCCATGCCTAGGACAGATGGGGTCCTAGAGCAGCTGGGTGGGGCTAAGTATCTTACAACCATTGATCTTACCAAGGGTTACTGGCAGGTACCCTTGACTCCCAGTGCTAGAGAGAAGTCAGCCTTTGTGACTCCTTTTGGTTTGTATGAGTTCAGAAAGATGCCCTTTGGGATGAGGAATGCCCCAGCAACTTTCCAGAGACTGTTAGATCATATCCTTGCAGGAGCAGGAGAGTTTGCCCTTGCTTACCTGGATGATATTGGCATCTACAGCCATTCCTGGCCAGATCATCTTCAGCACGTCAGGGAGGTGCTGGGCAGACTACAGAGGACAGGGTTGACCATTAAGCCAAGCAAATGTCAGGTGGGGATGGCAGAGGTCTCCTACCTAGGACATAGAGTGGGGAGTGGTAAGATAAGGCCAGAACCTGACAAAGTGGAAGTTATTCAGGCATGTCCTGCACCTGTTACTAAAAAGCAGGTGAGGGCACTTTTAGGGACAGCATGGTACTACAGAAAGTTAGTCCCCATTTACAGTACCATAGCTAATCCCCTCACAGACCTGACAAGGGAAACAGGCCAGATAAGGTAGTGTGGACCCCAGCATGTGAGCAGGCATTCCAGAAGCTTAAATAAACTTTGAGAGGACCCCCTGTGTTAGCCAGTCCAGATTACAGCAAATAATTTGTTGTGCAAATGGATGCTTCAAACCATGGGGTGGGGGCTGTACTTAGCCAGATTTCTTCAGAGGGGGAAGAGCATCCAGTGGTTTATCTCAGTCATAGGCTCCAACCCAGGGAGGAATGCTATGCAGCTGTAGAAAAGGAATGTCTACCCATAGTATGGGCACTGCAGAAATGTCAGCCTTATCTGTATGGAAGAAAATTCACTGTAATGAAAGATCACAACCCTCTAACATGGTTAAACAGAGCCATCCAGCAAAATGCCAAGTTCCTTAGATGGAGCCTGGGGTTGCAAGCATATGATATGTCAGTGCAGAACTGCAGTGGGGTTAGCAATGCCAATGCAAATGGGCTCTCAAGACAGGGAATGGGGTGAGGTACACTCAGATAGACCTAACCCTCTCAAGCAGTGTTTATCATGGGTCACTTGAAAAACTAGTTTGAGTTCTACAAGGGGGAGAGAAGTGAAGATTAGGGACCTGGGGAGTAAGGGAGCAACCAGCCCCAGACTGACTGTGATCTCTGTGTGCACTTAAGGGAAATTGTACTTTACTGTGTGTATTTGCTATCCTTTCCTCTTAGATGAGACATCCTTTCTGGTGTTAGTGGTGAGGACTGAGGCTCTTTGATTGCTGGGCGCGGGTGTCACAGTTTGCACTTTAACTGATCATTTTTAAATGTTTTTCAACTGTTGAACTGTTGAGGGCTACACACTCAAGTGCAATAGCCATTTTTCTGCTTTAAAAGTGTTTGTTTTTCTGTATCTGTTTTAATGTTTGAAAAAAAACAAAAAAAATCCTATCTCTCTACTATTTTCCACCGTTCGATAACCAGTAGAGTCCGGTTTTCAGATTTTGCTGAATTCTGGGCTATTTTGTAGTTTCTGTGTTGCCCAGACCTTACTAAGATAGAAGGAAGCTTTTCTGTTCATCAATGAGAATGGTGAGCTTTGAGCAGCCTATCTGTTGCTGGAGGAGTGGTTCAGAATCTGTAGTTTTACTGCCCATTTTGGGCTATTTCTATCCCTTTCATCTTTCTGTTTAAAAACCTGTGTTTGTGCCATTTTGTGCATCACACAGTGCCATTTAACAGGGTTAAGCTATTCCCGGTGCCAGAAAGTCTGCTGTTATAATTTTCCCTTATAACTAGCCAGTTTTCTAGTTTTAGCACTCAAAACTGTTTCCTTGTGCTCAGCACTTGTTCAAAACTTGTCACAAGCACTACATAATCTACAGATTACTGCAGCACTCAACTTTCCTCACTCGTTAGGAGGAAAACATTTTTTAGTACTTAAATTAATAAGCACCTATCCAGGCATGTCTAAAGGTCAACTCCCGGTATTTTTCCCTGTCCACCTGATGAATCTGGGCATGTTGGGACAATGTAGCAAGTGCCTCATGTACACTGAAAACCCTCTCCTCCTACCACCCAACACTACAACCTGTGAGAGATGCACTTATATATCCAAACTGGAAGCCAAGCTCTCTCCAGCCAAGACTGTACTAGACAGTCAAGAGGAGAAGGTAAACACCTGCACCACACCACACTCAACACATAGTCCATCAAAACCTACACCACCTAAACCCACACATAGTAACACAAAACACACACCTACATTTGCAGAGGCTCTCAATACAAATCTGCCCAAACAACAGAGACCTCTAAAGCTGAAACGCAAGCAACCACCACCCCCAGTACTACCCAAATGACACATAGCCCACAAAATCAGTGTACGACTGAACCTCAGCCCATAAGACAAAATAACATACCCAACACACTAGTCATAGGTGACTCTATAGTCAGGCACACTGATGTCCCACTCACCAGGCATCAGGTCACAGGATCCACCACATAACACAAGCACTCAGTTCACTCCACAACAAGTGCAAATATGACTCTGTCATTGTCCATGTTGTTGTGAATGACCTGAGACCTCCCTTCCTGTACTACATGAAAAGAGACATGGAGGAGCTCTCAGATCATGTAGCCCAGGCAGGTATGACCCTACCCCTGAGTGGCATCCTGCCATCACCCAGAATGATACCATAATACAAGGACAAAATTATTTACTTCAACAATTGGCTAAGCTTCTGATGTCATTCTAAGGGGATTCAGTGTCTATCATCCTGGGATGACATGATCAACAGGCCACGTTGCTTTGCCAGAGATGGCCTGTACCTGTCACCCCTGGGATTCTGGATACTAACTAAGGCTCTTGCCACCCCTAGAGTACCTTTTTTAGGCAAGGTTCAAATGACAAACTCAGCAGTGTAGCAGGTATAAGCAAAAAAAATCTGAGGGTAATGCTACTCAATGCTAGAAGTCTAAACCTCAAAATGCGCTCACTCGAGGCACTCCTTAAAATGGAGAACATCAACGTCTGTGTAGTGATGGAGAACTGGTTCAAGGCTCCAGAGAGCACCCCTGCATTACCAGGCTATAATTCATACCACACCTTTTGACCACCTAACCTGGACTGAAATGCTAAAAGAGGAGGCGTGTCATTAAGGATATCCACACCTCCAGGCTAGTTGCTCAACATAATGCATCTGAAATTATCCAAGTGCAACTAACACTGGACAAGACTGCAGTCCAGGTTATAGCTTGTTACAGATCCCCTGGCATGCCTCAGGATGCCCACTCCATGTTTCTTGATATACTGGGTAATATTAAGGTACAGCCCAATACCCTAATAATGGGCGATTTCAACTACCCCACCATCATCTAGAAAAACTACTCATGTGCTTACTCATTTGCTCAAAGCTTTCTGGAATTCATAAATTGCAACGCCCTGGATCAGCTTGTCTACACCCTCATCAGTGGCACCAATATCCTGAACCTGGTCATTACCAGTATGGGCAACCAATGTTCCATGCCAGAGGTCAACTCCTCGCTGGTCAGATCCAACTACAAGCTAATCATCCTAGACATCAATATCCCGCCCCCACCCCCACCCCCCCATTAAGGAAACCACCATAAAAAACTTTTCCAAAGCCAACTTCATGCTTCTTAAGACAGTAGTGGCAAGCTTCATGACACCCATACAGATGGAAAATAGAGGTACAACTGCTGAATCCTATACAAATGTACCGTATAAGCACATACACGAGTGCATGGATCATGCCATCCCTAACAGAACCAAGATGCTATCCTCCAAAAAAAAGGAAGCCAATCTGGTGGATCCCTTGCCAAACTCTACAACAGGAGGAAGAAGCTGTTGAAGAAAAGAGTAAAATCCCCTGATTGCAGGAGCTCCCTGGTCAGCCTCAGTAAGAAGCTGAGATCCCTCATAAAATCCTCCAAAGCTAGTTACAAAAATAAAATCGCCACTGATTCTAGAGACAACCACATAGCATTCTACAGCTATGTCAAGAATCTCAATGGTGACACTCAGATCTGCTCTGAGCTACAGCACAATGGCACTAGAAATATAGAACCAACTGATATTTCCAACATCCTGACAGATAGGTTCAGTGCAAACTTCACCCTCCCTCACCCCCCCCAAAAGGCCCATCACTATACCAGAAGAATGCAAAGCCCCTGTAATCATGCCTGCACAAGTAAAGATCACACTCTCCAAAGCCAAGAACACAGCATCCATGGGACGTGACAACATCCCAGGCTGTGTTCTGATTGAACTACAGAATGAACTGGCACCCCATATAAGTAATGTGTTCAATCATAGCCTCACTTCAGGCTTTGTGCCTACTGAATGGCACACAGTGATGGTTATCCCACTCCACAAAGGGAGCACCACCACGGACCCCAGGAACTGCTGCCCCATTAGCCTGATGAGCCTGGTCTGCAAGGCCATGGAATGCATCATCTTGGAGCTTATAAACAAGGACATAGGTAAACTCCAAACTCTGGATCCCACTCAGTTTGGGTTTGTGAAAGGTAGTTCATGTCTCCTAAACCTGACTGACTTCTTTGAAGCAGTCACCGAGGACGAGGGTAAGGTGGTGCACACAGCCTATCTTGACCTCGTCCAAGGCTTTCAACACCATCCCCACTCTGGAATTATAGATAAACTCACTAGACTGAGCATAAATCCCTATGTCAGAAGATGGGTGGCCAACTGGCTCACTGACAGAACCCACACAGTGAAAGTAGCCGACTTCAAATTCAACTTCAGACCAGTGACAAGTGGAGTATCACAGGGCTCAGTCCTGGATTCTCTCCTGTTTGGCATCTACTTCTTAGAAGTCCAGGCTAATATAGCAGGTCTTTAGCTAACAAAGTTTTCAGATGACTGCAAGCTAGGTGCCATAATAGAATTGTCTAATGATGTGGACATTCTACAAAGGGGCCTCACTGAGACTGATGTTTGGTGTCAAAGTCATGGCCTCAAGCTCAATGTCAAGAAGTACATTGTCATCCTCTTTGGGAAAAACACTGTACCCATGAACTACCACATAGGTAGTAGCCTACTAAATACCAAAAGTGTGATAAGAGACCTTGGGACACAGGTGGACACTAGTCTATCCTTTGACAATCACATCACCACAGTAGTCAGAAAATCCTTCTATGTGGCACACCTTATCACAAAGGGCTTCACCCCCAGAAAAAAAGAGGTCATTGTTCCTCTCTACTCATCCTTCATCAGACCCATTATAGAGTACAATGCCCCATTTGGCATGTACTTCGCAAGAAATCTACAACTAGAAAGGCCAAAGAAATACCTCACTAAGAGGATTACTGGCCTCAAACTGATGCCATACTCAGACCGTCTCAAAAAACTCCAGCTCTACTCTGTCACTTATCGCCTACTCAGAGGCGACCTCTGCCTAACATACAAAGCCATGTCAAACCCAGATCTGTTAGACATTCTACACTTAAAGAAACCCCAATCCCTCTGAGCCATATGCTCCAGGGACCTAAACCTTGCCACCACAATAAACATAACATGCTGGAGGGATAGATTCCTGTCCCAGAGACTTCCCATGGTCTCGAACAGACTACCCATTCATGTCAAGCAAAGCTCCTCATTAGCCCTCTTTAAGAAAAATCTCAACAACTGGATGGGAAATAGGAAATCCACCCCGGGATCACTTCTGTGGCTCTGCTAGACAGGGGCGCAGAAAAATAACTTTCTTGGGTGGTGAAAGCCAGGGAACTTTTTTGGTTAGGCTTATATAGGCCCCAGGACTGATAGCCTAGTACCTACCTATGAACCTATGAACAAAGCTACCAAAAAAGCCTCTATAGTCCAATACACAGACAATGCCACACTCATATGCTCTGCACCAAGTCTACCGCTACTCCACCTCTCCTTTTCCTCTACAGAGGCCTGGCTAGATGACTACCAATTACTTTTAAATACTAAAAAAAAATAATAAAATTAGTGTTGTTTTTACCTAACTCTCTGACAGCACAGAAACAAGCTTTCAACAGCACGTCAGCAAATAATACCACAGGTGAAATAGTTTTCAGTGCTAGGCTTCCTGGTGTCATAACTGCCAATAACTTAAAATATGATCAACACTTACCTCAGGCCATCAGAAAAATCACCAAAATCAGGGGTTTCTCTATCAACACAAACCCTTTCTCATTCATCTAGAAATTCTTTAACTTCTTACCTTCTCCCTTTACTTTTCTATGCAGCACCCATCCTGACTAATATTCCCCCACCTTAAAAATAAACTAGAGGTCTGCTACAGTAAAGTAGCTTAGTTTGCATCCAACTTACCAAACCATTTATATCACTGCCTAGCACTAAATTGCCTACACTTACTCGATCTACTTAATTACCATACCAACTTCTAACTGCTTACAGCCCACAAAATAATACATAAGCCCAATACCTGCCCATCACTATAAAATGTCCTCAAAAATTACTCCCCTCCTTGGAATCTTCTGTCACAGAACAAATGTTTCCTGAGCAGGACCACATCACATTAACAGTGTAGGTGACACACTTTACTCAGCCTATCTTGCTAAAGAACAGACAACATTTTCACAAGTTTCAGGCACAACCTAAAACAACACCTAACTTCCTTGTGGCTGTGCTTATGCTCCCATCCTGAATAAAACCACCCTTCTTCATGTTCTGCTTCCATTACCAACCTCGCTAACAATTACCCTGGCTCTCTCCCCTTTCTTATCCCTTATCCCTTTTTTGTCTCTCTTTCACCAGCACTACTGCTCCTTTAACTAACCTATATCCTTACTCCTCTCCTACGAGTACCCCTCCCTTACCTTCCTCATCTCCTTACCGATCTACTGTTAGCTCAATCTCTCCATTATCAGAACATTTTCTACTTACGTTTTTCTTGATTTTTTTCTGCTTTTACCCTTCCACCCCCTCCTTCATTTTTAGTTCTAGTGACATCCAATCTCATTTATTTTTGTAAATGTATTTTCATTATCATTGTTCTTGTATCTTTAACTATTATGTTAACATTTATTCAATTTATGTATAATATAACTTCTAATTTATATGATAAATATTTTTTACTGTTTATGCCTCAAACATTACCTGCAAAGTTATGCTTAAAATGTTTAATTTGATATTGTTGTTCTTTGTAAAAATGCTTTTTTATGCGGAGCTTTTCTTCTTGGGACTCCTCTGAAAATGGGACTTTGGCCCAGTCAGGCTTTTCTGGTAAACAAAAAGACAATAAACAAATAAATGCTAATGAGCTGTGGACAATGGTTTACATGTAAGAAGGTGCAAAACATATCTGTTTTATCTTTGTGTTATTTATTAAATTTCCTGGCATGAGAGTAGTTAAGGGAAGAACGTGGTCAAGCCTAACTACCTTGACCATCTTGCAGCCATGAGAAGGAGAAGAGGGAAGGAAGTGGATAGTAAATTCCCCATATGGCACAAGGTGGCCATGCAACACATAAAATCAAGTAACTACATGGAAGGAGGAGGGACTTTGTCTGATAAATGTGAAATGGAGGTGTTATAAATAAAGGAGAGGAGCAGCATAAATGTATTCTCTGGGTAAGCCTTGAACAGTAAGATGCTTGCTTGGTTATAGTACAAATGAATGAGAAGTCATGGGAAAAGATGCTGTGGCAGTCTATACAGCAGCTGCAGCTGAGACCAGAGGTGAGAAAAAATGAGGCTGGAAAGATGATAATCAGTAAAGGAAATGGCAGCAGATGGATGAGAAGGTCTAAAGTAAAAGGAAAGAGATGTTCTCTGTGGCTACCAGTGGAAGCCAATGACAAAGTCTGAAGAAGGAAGCAAGAATATTAAGCAATTGTTGTTTAATGGCGATTACCTATCATACATCTGACAAGTGCATTTCATTGTCTTTTCTTTTTGTGAACTACTTAACATTGTATAATAGACTGGATGAAGACTGGTCATAGATGGAGGGTGGAAAATCAAGTGACTGCATGGAATCTGAGAAAAGGATAGAAAAGGACTATATGTAGTCATATGACCTACTGAAGTCACATCATCAGTGACAGAAAGAGTAAGGAATGTTTGTAGGTGGTAGAGCCTGACAATATAGTAAGAGACAGTAGTGTACGAGCATAAGAAGAAGAATTACAATCACTCATTGTATGAAGGGAAGGTGCAATATGAATGCTGAAAAGTGTTTTGGTACTCTAGGGAGTAATAACTGCCAATTTGCACTGCATTTATGCAGAGCTATAGCATAGAATTGATTTGTAAAATGTTAAAGGTTTAAAATTGTAAAAACTGTAACTGGGCAGATGCAGCATTCTTAAATATACGTTCATTATATTGGAGCACTAATGTCTGTACCTTGATAATATGCCAAGCGATAAAAATGATTATATTACAAAGGTCATCAGCTGCAGTTGTTATGAATTATAAATGTGAAAGGTATTACTGCAAAACTGAGAAATTCTGAAGACCATAACTGCAGTCATGATAATAATATAACTGTGAGTTGGAATATGGAAGAATCTATACAAAGTATAAAGTTCATACCTCTCAACCGCTCCACATTCCATTCTTTTGCACTGGTTTAATGTTTGTTCCATTGCTCTGATTTGTTCTGTCATAAACTTAGTTGCACAGCCAGGGATAGAGGAGCTCATCAAAGTCAAAACAATGTCAGCCAACTCACCAAAGGCTTCCATCTACACTGAGCTTTGGTCCATTGAACAGACTTACAGCATAGTGCAGCTAGAAAATTCGACCAATAGCATAGTGGGCTTCTAGCTGCCTAAGCTGCTGACAGAAGCACAGCTAGGGTGGGATAAAAGGGGCAGCCATCCTGGGAGGAATGTGTTAGGGAATGCAAATGGCAGAGCCTTTTTTTATGTTTGTGCATGGCACTAGAAAATAAGGGTGTTAGGACTTGGTGCTCCTCCTGTTTGGAAGGAGCACCAGATTGGAGAACGGAACTTTTTTGTTTTTATTTCACCTGCAGCTTATAGTTGTAGGGAGTTAGGACATGATACTCCTCCTTAGTACATATTGGAGAAAAAACATTTTTTGTTCTTCCAATGAAGAGCTGACTGGCAACATTAGAGTTACAGGGCAGATCTTTAAGAGCACTAGAATAGCCAGCTATGGCTGTGGCTGCTGGCCATTTGTCTAGCTGCTATTGGTCTTTTGAACAGTATATGTATTAGTCTTTTCGGGAAAAGGGGAGTTCAGCTTTTTATATGTATCGATGATCAGTTACAATATAGAAATGTCTGTAATTTAACAGTAATAATTGTAGATGCCTATGCTCTAGGGAAAGAAAACAATGATTTGTGAAACTGTAAGAACAGATTTTATGTAATTTTTGCAGTGTTCAGATGGTCACTTTTCCTTTCTCTCTCCTTGTGATTTTCTTCCATTTCCTTGTTAAGCATTTGTTTTTTGTTATCCAAATATGCCTATAAATGGAAAATCAAGCTTCTGTTAGAATCAGTAGGGTATGGGGAAGAAGGTATAAAGGAGAGAACTGGGATATGAAAAGAGGAAAAAAGGTAATCAGGGATGTGATATGTAGCATGATGTGGGTACCCAAAATGGGCTGTAAAGGCTGATTCGCGGGCAGAGATAGTAACTGGTATTCATGGAGATATATGGTCCAGGTGGCAAAGATATGTTAGAGGATAGTAAGGCTGCAGTGAATTTAGAAGAATCAAGATGTGGTGTGGTAAAAAAGAGAGATTTGTAGAAAAGAGGCATTAGAGGCTATGGATTGTCCTATCCTAGGGTTTAAAATATCAAAAAAAATGACACAGACTGTTGGAGTATATAACAGTATAGGTTGATTTTTTTTTTTTTTTTTTTTTTTTTTTTTTACTTTTGTAGGAAAACTTAAGCTTGGTGTAGGAACAAATATAGCAGAGATTAGTTAGCCATATCTGATGGATTTCAATAGCGGTTTATGTCAGGCTATAATCAGACTGGATTTCGCAGGCTAGAAGAAATATAAGGAAGAAGCCCCAGAAGAAGGAGAAGGTTGTAGGAAATAGGTATTGTGTAGTAAACAGGGTAAGAATTGTACAAGGAGCAGAAGTGAGGGCAGTAGGTTAAGGGAGGAAAGAAAACTCAGGAGCTATGGGGTTTAGGTAAGTCAGGCCTAAAAATCCACAGTAAAGTGGTTCTCTTAAAACTGGAAAATAGCAAAAATAAATAAATAAAAATAAAATATAAATAACAGAAGATACTTTATTACTTGTTTAGCATTTTCACTCACATTAAAATAAAATAACACAGACATCTTCAAAACAAAAAATTTTAGGCACATGTTAAATGAAACAGAATCTATAAACATAATTCAGACATATGAGCAGAAGCCATGAGAAGGAGTTTTTTAACATATTTCCTTTGTGTGTGAGAAACTGGAAGAAAGTTATGATAACAAATGCAAAAGACATGGATGGGTGTGCCAGTCTTGCTGTCTTGCTTAGTATAATATCTCTGGCTTAAGAAGGTCTTGAATGATGTCATTCCATAAAGTGCTGAGATACATTCATTAGATTTGCAGAATGTTTTTCGATTTCCAAGTAGCAAAATCATAAACTATGAAAAGTACTTGATGAAGGATGCCAGAAGATGAGAGAAATTGGCTTTGCCAGCAGTTCTTTATTCACTGGCACTAGGAAAAGATGGTTTCTTCAAGGAGAGACAGAGCTTGATTCACACTTACATTCAGTGAGAAATCATTTGGTGAAAAATTCACCAAATTTTTGAAAAGTACAATTAATGTCTGCTCTGGGGTGATCAATAGAGCAGCAAGTGTGGGATTTAGTACAAAAGCATATGAAAGGCAGAGAATAGGAAAATGTTAATATGAGCAGATGCCATCTGGTTGTGATGGAGGAGTGACTGAATAAAAACATATATTTTTTTTGATTTAGCAGAATATGAAGCACCTAGAGAAGAAACGGATGGAATAAACACAGATGAGTTGTATAGGAGATGGGAAAAGAAAGAGAAAGAGAAAAGGAACAAATCCACACAGAGGGTGTAGAGGGGAGGTGATAGAGGTGAAAGTGTCACTCCAGTAAGGAAGAACAGATTATATTTTGACATGTCCACTCCTGAAGAGTAGAATGAATGGCAAAAGAGAAATTTTAGCCATGAAACAGACTGAGGAGAAAGAAATGGGCAAAATAAAGAAGTCGCAAAGAAAAAAATTATTAATGAGGTAGATGCTTAGAAGTTAAATGCACGGTGAAAACTTTTATACCTAGAAACCAATGTCCCAGTTTGCCTCTGACAATTATTATTATTATTATTATTATTATTATTTTTTTTTGAGATGCCAGGGTAGTCCTATGGGCTAGGCTTGTAAAGGCTCCGGGGCCATTAGCCTAGTACACACATATGAACCTATGAGAAAAGGACTATAGCACATAATGTTATTTTTAGATCCATAAGCATCTGTGGAGGAAATCCAAAATGATTTTGAGAGCAACTTGAAGATATAGATGGATATAGTTAGGCAAAAAAAAAAAAACACAGGGCTTTAAGGTTAAATTAAAAGTTGGTTTTAGCAATAGATTATCAATGTTAAGAATGTACTAGTAGCCCCAGTACCTGAAAATAATTTAGGAACAGATGCATTATATGATAAAGCCTTATTAACCACAGCTGGAGCTTTCAGATTTGGAGTGCAACACTACTCTGTTAAGGTGATTGAAGCTGTATTTCTTGGTGCTAAAGAATTAATTTGTCTGTATATTCTCCCACTGAAGAGTGTCGTAAACCTAAAACAGTATTGTGTTCCAAAGGGACACAAAGGCATTTCTAAAACTATCCAAAGATTAGTGAGACTGGGGATTTTGCAGCTAACAATGAATCCCTACAATAGCCCAGTATAGCCAGTAAATCATGGTGAATGAATGTTGACTATGGAGTTTTGATCAAAGTAGCACAACCAAAGATAACATTAGAATTTCCTGACATCATTTCTGTTGTGGAATACCTTTCATTCTGATGGACAATACCATACAGTACATGATTTGACAAATGTTTTCCTTTTGATTCCAGTTGATGACAGTAGCACATCACAATTTGCTTTGACATGAGGGCACAGATAATGCAGTTTTCATGTTTTAGCACAAGAATACCTTAGTATCCCAACCCTGTGACATAGACTGTTAGAAAATTAGCTATATTAAAACTCAAAAACTGACCATTTTCCATAACAAGGAAAATGCATTCATTATCAGAGAAAAAGCAGATGTAGAAAAAGCCTTGTCCAAATCTACTTGACATCTCTAGAAGAGTCTGCCAGCTCCACTGGCACAGATGGATAAAGCCCTGACTATGACCCAGGTCACTTATATTTGAGTATTAGCATGGACACCTGCTGGAGCTAATGTGGAAGGATGAGTATGTAAGAGGAAGAAGAGGGCCATTCTGTGGTAGAATCCTAAATGGAAAGGCAGTCATTTATTTATTTTATTTTATATATATTTTGTTGACTGGGTTAGTCACACTAGACTAGTAGCCTCTTTTCAGGAGAGACCTGAGGTGGTATTTGTACTGCCTGGGTAAATTTGGCATGGACAATGGGGGAACTTTCCTACTCTTTCTGATAGATGCTGTGGAAACTTTTATATCCATGTGAGTTACCACCAACTCAGGCAGATGGGCCTCAGTCTAACATCTCATCTGAAGGATGACATACTCAGGAGTACAGCAACCCCCTCATACTGCACTACAGTGTCGGCTGTCCATCTGTAGAGTAGAACCCACATCCTTCATTACCAAAGGCAAGTGTGATACCTGTTGCATCATTGAGAGTGCTATAATGGGGCATGCATGCAGTTTATCAAGCCACACCCATAGTAGTCTTTCTTATTAGGTGCTTGAAAGCATTCATATGCAGGAGCAGGTATAATGCCCTTCATGGTGACATGGGTCACATGAAGGTCATTATACCTGCTCCTGCATATGAATGCAGGAGCAGGTTTAAAGGCCTTCATGGTGACATGGATCCTTAACCAAGGGGAGGGGAATAAGGATTTAAAACAAAAATAAATGTCGGCTGTGTTAAGGGCATAGGCAATCCTAATAAGTGACTGGATTATAACCATAACTCCAGAATTGGGGGAAGTAGGGGCTTGATGGTCCCCAAACATAAAAACAAAGGTATCTGAAACTTAAAAGAAAAAATGGGGCTGGATCATTGATGAAAGTAAAATGCAGAATGAGACTACAGTGAAACCTCTGGAAATTCTTTGTAATGCTGCTAAATGAGAAGTGCCTGGAGGCACTGCAAATAGTAAAATGCAGAAAATGCACTGTACTGAAAAAAGAAGCAGGCAAACGCTTTTCTTGGAGCAAAGGGATTTTGAGAGCCTTTGTATTGCATTTGGGACTGATCCTGAATCAATTTACAGCATTTATAGAAAGAAATCTAACTCTGCATGAAGTTCACAACAAAACTGTCCTTTAGGAAGAGAAAAAGAGTCCTTACAGAATGTCAGGCAAACATTTTCAAAGTCTAAACAACTTTTTATACTTGAAGTGATTGTGAATGGCAATATCATGTCATAGGGACTGTGGCTGCAACGTGTTTCTAAACTTAAGTGACTGTTGAGATTTTGGGCCAATGGTTTTCCATATCACAAATATGGCACAGCAAATTGGAACAAGATGTCCTGGCAGTACGCACTGCACGTCAACATAGTATAGATAAATCAAGAAATAATTTGTGAAAGCTGACTATCTTACCAAAAGGGGTAATCAAGTGTGTTGATGTCAATGTTGATTGCACATGCTTGTCGAGTACAGAAGTAGAGGTGATATCTGCAAAAACGGGCAAATGCCATACCTGGAATGTCACTGTCACAGCACAGGTTAGCTGGATTCACTGCAAAATTGGACAATCATACTTTTGAAATGAATGAACTTCAAAATGAATAATCAGTAGCACCACTTTATGAACAATTCAGAAATGACAAACAACAAAAAGATGGGTTTCAGATGGATAGGAAAATTTTGAGAGTGTTAGCAAAATGTGAACTGCAGTTGTATTTTTTCTGGAGACTGAGACTATTTTCTATGATGTTGGGCAAACTGTTTCTAATAACCATGCACAACTTTAAGATATTGTGTTAGGACTAAATCAACTATCAGCAGACAAAAAACATTTATCTATACTGATGACTGGGAGGAATACAACATCTAGTTATATTGACTGGAAAATTACATGGAAGACCCCTGTGAGGGGGATCTGAGAACTGGCAGCAGATCTGGAATAAAAAACAAAATTGTACTGTTACACCTGAACATGTGGATGCAAATGCCTAATGTACCACTGCTGGGAGGAGATATAACAAGCAAGTTAATCACATGGCAGAAGTATCAATCCCACGAAAGGGAAAACATGAAATAAGTGAATATTCTAGTGCAAGTTGGACTTCCAGGTCCAGAAAAGCAGTATCCATAGGGTGAATAAGCATGGGGTGACCCTACAAAGTAATTTAGTAATGGATATATTTAAACAATGCAGTGTATGTCAAAACATCAGACAAAGCCTGTTACAGCCCATTTCAAGTGGAATATTTCATCAAGGAAATAAACTGGGACAGATATGACAAGTTAATTTCATTGGACCATTACTTTCAGAGCAGAATCAACAATATTTATTGCCTGATCATGACAAACACTTATTCAGTCTTCTTACTGGTCATGTTGACTAAATCAGTAAATCAAGAGGTCATTCTAAAAGGATTGGAGAAATTATGCTCTGTGTATGGTATCTCTAATGAAGTACTAAGTGATTAAGGATCTCACTTCACTGGTTTGTAACTACAAGAATGAGTGAAAACAAATGTAGTACAACATGGGTCATACACATCCCTTATCAATCTCACACTGAAGTTTAACTGAACACACACATGGACTGCTGAAAGATCAAATTCAAAAAAGCGGAAACACTGGAACTCTTTATAGATAAATGAAAGCATTAATGCAAACAGTAGATCAGCCAAACAGCAAACTGAAGAGAACAAGGAGCTGCCTTACAGCTGTATAAGTACTATGCATGGTGTTAATGATGAACATTACAACTTGAGAGATGGCAAACATATACTATCTGTTCAGTGCTAGTGAATGCATAACAGACAAATCTAGGGCTTTACACATTGACAGAATAATGTATACCACCTCAAATAAAGGCCCAAATCCCACTAAGATGAAAGTTCATAATAACGTCACCTTGGCGCAATGGGGCAAACTGTTTTTTAGAGTCAGACTGGGTTATCAGAATACACTACATACAAATACATAACACAATACCAAAACCCACTAATGTGAGAATAACACCACAGACTAATACGGGTGACTATTAAATGAACCATGTTTGCATTAGTATGTGCAAATGCTATTGCCAGAAAACCCTTTTAATGGTAGATGGTTATGAGTTAAGGTATGAGAAAAAAATAGGCAAGCTAAGGCAAAGCATGTGGTAATCTCTGTACAGTTTGGTCATACATTTCATATATTAGCTGGCAATATTAAGCAAACCCTTGTCTGTCATTGCAATAGATTATCTATGTGCTCCTAAAATCGGCATGGGTCCTATAAGGTCATTAGCTTCAAAGTCTGTATGTCTGCAACACATTTATAGCTGATTGGTAAGATTTACGAAAATAAAATATTACTCTGGATTATAACCTCTACAGAAAAATAACAACTGACAAGTTCCTAGTAGTAAACTCTAAACCAGTTGTAATCTGACAAATAAGCAAAAATAATCCACTAAATGAGACTTTGTGAAATAAATTGTCTTTCCAAGGCAGCAAAGTGGATCTCTTTTGAGCATCTTAAAATGCAAAAGACAACACAAGCAACTGAGTTGTCAGACAAGTAAACACTTGAACTGATACAATAAGATTTGGAGTTAGAACTGAAGCAACTAACACCAGGGACAATACCACAAGGAGCTGCCTTACAGCTGTATAAGTACTATGCATGGTGTTAATGATGAACATTACAACTTGAGAGATGGCAAACATATACTATCTGTTCAGTGCTAGTGAATGCATAACAGACAAATCTAGGGCTTTACACGTTGACAGAATAATGTATACCACCTCAAATAAAGGCCCAAATCCTAGTTAAACAAGCCAGTTTGTAGATTGATATGTCAGCTGTCAACAGGATTTATATCACTTCATCGAATGGCTATTCAGTGAATAGCCATTCATCGAACACCTATTCAGTGAAGCCGCTCTTCATCTAATGGCAAATTTTAAGTAGGGCAAACAAGAGTTTGGCCAACCGAACATTTAAAACCTGCCATAGTGGGGCTATGACCTCCACACCCTCACTAACTGAATATACCAACTCCGAGATTGTACTACAGTGAGGAAAAGGGCAAATTGCAAATGGCGGCCAATTGCTAGTTTGCCCTAGATAAAATTTGCCTTTTGATGAAAAGTGGTTTCACTGAATAGGTGTTCAATGAAAAGCGGTTTCACTGAATAGGTGTTTGACGAATGGCTATTCGCTGAGTAGCTATTTGGTGAAATAATATAGACCCATATCAATATTACATTTCAAGTCCTATGGTATAAAAACAACTGCCTTTGGCCCATTAATGAAATGCATTTTAGAAAAAAAGTATGACACTAGTACAGTTCTCAGAGCTGTGAGAACTGGAGTCAGTGTAGTAAATACAAATAAAAACAACAGGACTCGGAGATAGCTGCAGGATCCAGTACAAAACGTTTAATAGACACAAGTGCTTTCATGGATAACCCTACTTCCTCAGATGTCAACATAAAATAACATAAAATCTGCCCCCTTCATTTATACACATATCATATATCCTAAGTCACATGACATAAAAGTTAATTAGTGTCTCAAAATTAAAGTAATCACTACCTATTTCAGCTAAAAAATAAAAAATAATTAATAGTGTAGTAAATAGTTCAGGTATTCAAATAATTCATAACAAAGTAATGGTAGTAGGTAATTATGTTTATCTAATATTAAGAGGGTTAGCAAATCAAGACTTTAAATGTGGGCAAAAAAAAATGGAAGACACCAACCTTGTACAATTACTTCCAGCGAAATGCTTAAAGCATTCTTAAAATATGCTCCAGGATATAACAAAAAACCTAATGCAAAAACATAACCAAGCACCATCTATTATGACCCCATTTGGCAGCAAAATCAACAATATTCCAGTTTCTTCAGCAATGAGGTTTGAAGAAAGCAGCTCATCAGGAAAAGACGTTGCATTTTCACATTAACTAAAACCAATCAATTTGAAATGTAAAGTCCAAATGCATTATGCAATGTATGACTACTTGCATGTCTTTTTGCAATACTGCTATTGCAATTTGTATGAGCTGGCGATGTTCACCATCAATTAATGTACTATTGATAGATGCTCAAAATTATACAATGATTCTTGATATTTGTGAGGAATGTCTTCAAATGTAGATGTGTGTTATAACAGAAGACAACATCACCATTGCCTTCACAAGTATAGAAGTAAATGTACTTAGTACAGATACATATTTAATGGAACTGATTTGTATCAAATAGATAGCTCTAAATTACATTTGTCATTTCATTCCATGTAGCATGGTATGACATTTAGACAATAAGCCCTAGAATGCACTGTACGACATGTACCTCTGCTGCTATTAATTTATTCACTGGAATATACTGGATGCTGTCATCATGGGAAGAATAAAAACAAGGATACTTATGTTAATGATATTCAGCTTTTCAAATGGTTTAAGATCTACCAGACTGTCAAATACTGACAAATGAAAAACAACTTTTATAACTAAAAAATGCAACTTTGCCTAACTCATGAAGAAACAAAGTTCAAATGATAGATTTAAGTATTACTGCAAACATTATATACTGTATAACAGATACTGTTGTCACTCATTATGGTAAATTTGTATTTGGTCTTCTAATCATCATCAGCAGCAGCAGTCCCATTTTTTCAATTTTTTCTACATGAGGTCAGAGTATCATGTTAACTGTCGCCAACTCTCTTGATTCAGTGCCCCACTCCTGCTTTCTTCAACACTCATGCCTAACTGTCACAGATCATCTTTCACAGAATCCATCCACCTCTTTGCTGGATGTTCTCACTTCCTCTTACCTTATTCCTGTCTATCCCAAATCTTCCTCACCAGATTGTCTTCTGCTTTTCTGCACATGTGCCTGAACGATTATCTGCTCTCTTTGACCTTTTCTGCAACTGCAGCTACTTTGTCTTCTGTTCTTATGTCCTTATTTCTTCATCTGTCCCACAGTATACATCCTACCACCATTCTCAAGCACTTTATTTCCATCACCTCTAGCTTCTTCAACTGTCCTGCCTTTACTGCCCAGGTTTCTGTACCATACAGTAGTACTGGTTGCACCACTGTCTTGTGAACCTTACTTTTTAGCTTCTTTGACATTCTTCTGCCATAGACTACACCTGACACTCTATGCCAGTTGGCTACAGCCCCTCTGATTCTAGCTTTGACCTCTTCATTCAGACTTTCCTTCTCCTCAACCATCCCTCTCAGATACTTGAAGCTGTTTACCTGTCCCACTATCTTCCCTTCTGTCTCTATTCTCAGGTTCTTCTGATTTCTGCAATTTGCTGCAATTACCACTGTCTTATCTGTGCTTAGTTTCATCCCATGTGTTTTCAGTTTTGCATAGCATTCTCCTATCCTTTGCTGAAGTTCTAGCTCAGAGTCAGTCTGTAATGTCACAGCATCTACATACAGCAACTTTGTTGACCTGTCCCCTCTGACCTGTTTACTATTGTACTCCATCACCTGTATGAACAGCAGTGAGCTCAGAGCTGAACCCTGGTGTACACCCATTCCCACTGGGAACCCCTCTGTGAGGCCGAACACTGTTCATACTCGAGTCATTGGGTCCTTGTATATAGCCTGCACTAATTCTACTGATGTTTCTGGGGCTTCAAACCACCACAGTACTGCCCAGATCAGCTTTATTGGAACCTTGTAATATGCTTTCTCCAAGTCTAGGAATGTCCAGTTAGACTGTCTCCTCATCTTTAGCTTATTCTCAAGTATCTGTCTCACTGCAAACAGAGGGTCAGTCATGCTGCATCCTGATCTGAATCTGAACTGCTCATCTCCCAGCTTACATTCTACTACTCTGAGTATCGGTTTATCAACCACCATCTTCAGAACTTTCATGCAATGTGATAGGAGTTTGATGCTTTTGTACTGCCCACAGTTGTGGATGTCCCCTTTGTTCTTGTACACTGGCATGAGCATGCTTTTTCTTCAGTCATTTGGGATATGCCTTTCTATCCACACTGCTATTAGTACCCTCAGGAGCCATTTCTCCCATATCTCACACAGCATCGTTTTCATATCTGCTGTGACCTCATCTGAGGCTGCTGCATTCCCCTCACTTCATTTTCCTTAATCCTATTCTTACTTCTTCTAGGGTGGGCTCCTCTTCTTCTCTCAAGTAGGCTGTTTCTGGGGCAGTACAGCTTCTGCGGGGTTTTCTTCATTCCGAAGCTGCTGGAAATACTACTTCCGTCTGTCTTTGATGTCCTGTGGACTGGTGAGCAGGTTTGGTCTCTTACTGCGGCAAGATAATCAAGAAGCATTTAAACCCCTCCCCAAAAGGTTTTACTTTTGTTCCTAGGATGGGGGTGGGGGGACTTGTTTATGTTTTAAGTGAGTTAAAATTTTGTTAGGAAATTAAATTTTGCATATATTTTTTAGAACCAAAAAGAAACATCTTCTGTTTGACTAGTGAGTTTAGGGTACTGAGTTTATACAACCCACCTTTAAACCCCATTATTCAGGCAAATGTAAAAGCCTATGAATATGATATATATGATTTTTTCAGAAAGATATGAAACACTATCATAAAAATTTGGACAAGCAAGACTGGGAATTCTTGAAGATCTTATCTTCTAACAAATCTATAAAAATTATGAAACCAGATAAGGGCAAAGGCACTGTGGTGATAAACAACATTATATACTCAGGTAAAATGCAGTGTATGTTATATATAATGATACAAAATATTCTACTGTCTCTTTGAGATTCATGTAGCATATTTGATTCTTTGCTGCAAGGTGTGACTAATAAACATGAATTTTATTTTTACAGATTAGTGAACCTAGATTACTCCCATATTTGGTATCCCCAAGGTAAACAAAAATATGAACGATCCACCTCTTATGCCCATTGTGGCTGAAAAAGGATCAAAAATGAACCTTATTGCTATTTTTATTGACAGAGTTTAAAAAACCTTTTTAAATCCATGTCCACATATTTTGAATGACGCCAGGAACTTGTTGATGAGTACCACAAATAATCTATGGGTTGACCAGGTTTCTTTTGTCACCACAAATGTAGTGGATCTGATTGGCAGTATACCACATGAGCAAGGCTTAACTTGGTTTAGGGAAGTCCTAACGTGTTGTGATTTCCTGGATTGTTGAACTAATGGAGATAGTTCTAAAGAATATATATATATATATATATATTTTTTTTTTTGAAGAAGAAGAAGAAGAAGAATATTTTAAACAGATCCACAAAGTAGCCATGGAGGCAGCTTGTGCCCCTATTTTTGTTAATATGGTCATGTGGAGTTGGGAATGCTTATACATTTTAAATTCCACCTTTTTAAATTATTAGGCCAGATAGATTAGATTTTTGGATGGCATATATATTTTCTGGAAGGATTCTGTCAACAGTTTAAGTGTATAGATTACATTAATGACACAACAGAATTTTTTAGAAATGTACATACTCACACTCTAGAGATGAGATTCATCATTTGGACATTACCCTTTACAAGGTTAATGGAGGCTTTAAATCAAATATTTATAGAAGACTAACTTTTTTGAACTCTTATTTATATTATCATAGTTGTCATACAGGATACAAGAAAACTAACCTGGACAAGGGACAGATGATAAGGTTGGCTAGAATAGTTTCAGAAGATACCTGGTTTGCAAATGAAGAGGAATACTTATACAGGATGTTCTTACAAAAAGGCTACCCAATGGAATTACAGTTAAAAATTTGAAGTGAAGTATCACAATAACGACAAGGGAAATTTAGACCAATTTTGGGTATTAGTTGTGCATCTAAGTCACTTACTGAGAACAACAAACAAGATAAGAAATATGATTATTAGAAAGCAATGATTATGCAATACAGTTCAATTTCTAGAGCACTTAAAGAGATTATTAATAAAAAAAATGGAACAATTTTAAAGTTGATCCAAGAATGACAGATTATCTGTCAAAAATGTGTGTATAAGAGAGGTTCTAACCTGAAAAAAATAAATTTTGAAACATAAAAATTGAAGATCTAGATAGGGTAAAAATCACTACTAAATGTGGAGTATGTCAGTATTGTAAATATATTTTTGTGGGTGATAAGATGCAGATATTATACCAAGGCAGAAATTTGAGCACTCTAACTTGGATAAACTGCTGTATTCTGGGGTGGTTTATTAGCAGTTTGTCAAGGATGTCAAGGTTCTTTTGTTGAAAATACTGAACTCCACTTGTAAAACAGAATTTATGAACACTGGTATGATATGACTAAATGTGATAGTAAGAACTTATTGTGTAAACATACACTTGTTTGCAAAACAAAAAAAGGGAATACAATTTAAATTTGGGGTGATTTATAGAGTTTTGATGGACCCAAGAGGTGTAAGATGGGAGAGCCATTTGAAATATAGGCAGTTATTATGGCAGCTGAGGTTAAACACAACAGTATATCTGGGGTTGAATGAACAGCATATTGATTAGCAGTGTTTAAAGCTTAGGACTGCCAAGTTATAGCTTTGTTATATCTTAAAATTAATTTCCAAAATTTCACAAAAATCATTTTAACATGTTTTTAGATATTTATAACATATAATAAATTCTGAAAACATACTTAAACATACATAAGGTATTAACATTTGTATTGTGATTCTTTTCTTATTTTATGTATTCAATATGACATTTATTTAATAATGGGTTTTTGTATTTTGAAAATAGTTATGAATGTTCAGTTGTTATTTAATGAAGGTTCCATACCACTCATTTTGATTACAATATTTTATGAATAGTTAATAAAATTTATGAATATTTATGAGAACCTTTATCATAATTTTTCTCTTCATGTGATTTTTGAGAGGTTTTGATTGGGTAAAGTTTTCTGTATATTTCATTGTAGAGGAAAGTTGCACCCATGCTCTGATGAAGTCTGTTACTTTAAGACAAAAGACTTAGCACAAAGTTGTTCAATAAAGTTCTTTTTTAAACCATTAGTTTTGATTTTCTAGTCTTCTTTTCAAAAAGTACTCTGGAAGTAGTATAGTTGTGTGTGTTTTTACAGAGTACATTGCCTTTATTTTGTTTTTTCTTTATCAGTTTGCTTCTGATTGCAAACACTTCCAAATGTGTGTATAAAAGTAAAAAAAGTAATCCCTTTGTATGTAATATGAAAAAAAAGCTTTACAGATCTTGTATTCTTGGGCTGCATTTCACTCATGTTAATTGTATGCACTTGGTCTTGAATTCCCTCTCATGCAGTCACTGTTTTGCCCTGTCAACAGCTTCATGTTAATACTTCCTTTCTTTTGCTATGGTTTCATACTGACAAATCTTTTCTTATCAGTGGCTTCAATCTGCTTCATACTCTTGTATGCTTAGTGGTATCTCAACACCAGCTCAAGTCTTTTGAATTCAAGCTAGTTTCTATGATAATCCAGAGGCATACTGGGTGGTTTCTCATCTGCATACTGCACACCTATAATCCCTGTTAGGCTGTATACACATTTATTGAATTTTGACTGTCCACAAGGCAGCTATTAAGTCAACCTTGTTCAAGCCACTTTGTGTAAATTGTTTTTGATTTGCACACTTTACCCAGTTTTGCCACTGATATTTTTGGAATATTCCTGATATCACATCTTGCCTGTATCAAAGCCACTCTGTCTAGACAATAAAATAGCTGTAGTGCAATGTATACTGCTCTATATGTTTACCTTGTGGCTATAATGATACAGGTTAACAAAGTATTTTACAAGCTATAAATGTCCAGTTTATAATGTTAGGATAAATAGAAGTATGGACCTAAAATTCTATAACTGTGCCTCCAAACACATGACATTCAGGAGTTACAGGTCCTTTAATCCTGCATCATTCCCAACAATTATGTATAAAAGGGGTTGATTGGCTTTAAGAGCTTACAGCAAATTGATACAATACCTACCACACCATTTGCACTGCACAGCTACAGAACAGGGTTATATTCACTGGTTCTCCATGAAATTATCTAGCTCAGTTTGAGCCCAGGGACTTCTAGTGAAATTTTACCAAGAGTAACTGACCAAATTCTTTCTGAGATGATCTACTTTTACCTGTTAATATCATGCAAGCATACACATGCCAAATAACATACAACACATGCAATTGGAAGTTCAATTTTTCTTTTAATTCTTCATTGTGCTTCAGCTAGCACATTCTCAGAAAATCAGAAGTTCATCACAAATTAGAACCATGCTTAAATGTATGTCATACCTTTCAAGCAATTAGTTAAAGAAGGAGTTCAGTCATATAAGCAATCACTGTTGTTTTAGGCTATCATATTTACTTACTATGTCAATTTACTGATGCTGTCTTTTAAAAAGATAAAAATAGTAGTTATAATTCATTATAACCATTGCCCAATTACTATAACATGAAATGCAATGTTATGCCCAAATGTACACCCCTTGTTGACACTGTGTAATATTTAAAAATCAAACATGTTTCCAGTATATTAAATGCCATAGATTTTTCACCATCTCTTGGCAAATTCAAAGATGCCTTCAATGTGTACTTATAATCCTCCTCATTACATTCATGACCATGCACGGCTATAGTTCTAGCCAAAATCTTGTTCTGAACTTATTAAATACTTTCTTGGATCCTCAGTTTTAGTTTAATTTTAGATTGACTAATGTACAATGTCTCCAATGCAGAAGTTACACAAACTCAGTTATTCAAACTGTGTATAAAAATAAGGTCATGTGAGTGGTATGGGCAACAGATATATACAGAAAAAGAACTAATGCAGGACACAGATAAGAGTTTTATAGTTAGCATATAAATGCATTACTCGTTATTAATGTGGGTAAGCTCAAACAATATAGCTTTGGTGACATATCTCAATACGCATATATTAATTTTGGTACTTGCAGAACCTGATAATAATCACTTTGAAAGCTGTTGCCTACCCCATTTTAATATTTGTCTTGCACACATGTTGAACAGAACCTTCATTACCTTATTTTCAGAAAATAATTCTTTTCTTGATCATAGGTTTGCTCACATATAAAAATGACTCTTCATAGTAATATCAGAGCTCTCCACTCGTTCTTCTAGAGCTTCACCTACAGTATCAACATCCAACAATTCAGTAGTCTCTTTCTTTTTTTAATCAGTGTGTACTTCATTTATTCACACTAGTAATTCGCTACTTTTTCTAATTGCTTCATCCAGACTGTCAAAAGCAAGCACTTTACCATTCAAAAAAGGACCTTCAAAATAGTTGGGAATGATAGCGTGAATTTTGCATCCTTCTATTGCATCTACAAAATGCAGAGAAAGTCGCAGTGTCACATCAGAATAGTCATGTTCTACAAACACAAGTTCTCAACAAGAGAAATGTTTAAGCTTGACTCCCACAGCTTCCACGGTATTTGCTCTTTTTTATTTATTTATTTTTATTATTTATTTATTACTGGACGTAAGTCAATTTTCAGTGGAGGCCCGGGGAAAAAAGCTCCACAGTTAAGATAAACAGACAGTAGTTACATTGGATTACATAGCGATTAACAATTTAACATAGCAATTACTTACAGCATATTTACAGATGAAGAACATAGTACATTAGTAGATAACTAGAATCTTTATCTGTGAAGTACATAACAGACATTAACAATGTTAAAATAAGAAGTTCCTGCTGTATAATAAGTACTAGACTTATGAGCATCTGAGCTTGCTATAATCAAGGTAGCTAGTGGAGTGGAAAGAAAGGTAGTGGTTGGATGGGGTGGGTGATATTAGAGTGGAAGTTGCAAGGGCATAGCCAGCATGATTTAGGTGCACTTTTAGTAAAGTTTTGAAGTAGGTGCATGATGGTACAGAGGTAATTGTGGGTGGGAGGGAGTTCCATAATTTGGCTATGGTGCAAGAGAATAGTGCTTCACCAGCAGAGTTATTCGCTTTAGTGATCTGCAAGTGATTTTTGTTGCTGGATCTTAGTGGTCTGGTGGTGCGATAGGGTTGGAGTAGATTCTGGAGGGATGGGACATTTAGTGGATGGTTTACTAGTTTGTGGGTGAGTGAGAGTTGATACCATTGAAGGAGGCGAGGGAGTTCAAGACAGCCCAGTTCAGCAAGTGAGAGACAGTGGTGACTACGGTAGGATGCCCCTGTGACAAATTTGGCTATTTTGTTGTAGCAGGTCTCTAGCATGTTTAGATTGCATTGCCTTAGGTTGGTATATATTGGAGAGGCATAAAGTAGGGGGGAAATAAGGTGGGAATTTGCTCTTAAATTCTTTGCTGCTTTGGTGAGAAGTTGCTTATTTCTGTATAACGCTCCTAGTTTTCTGTGGACTTTTTTATGGTCATGGATATGTGAATGTCAAATTTTAGTTTATTGTCTATTTCCACTCCTAGCAATTTGGTGTGTTCAGTTGGGTATATAGTGATGTTGTCTTTTGCTGTGATGTTAAAGTGAGATTTGTTTTGAGTATGTTTGGTGGGTTGGAAGATGAGTAGTTTAGTTTTGTTTGGGTTGAGTATTAATTGGGCATCGGATAACCAAGTTTCAACTGAGGAAAAGGCTTCCTGTGTGACTTTTTGCAGTTTGGGTAGGGAATGGGCTGAGCAGATGATGGTCGAGTAATCTGTGTATTGTATGAGTGTGCTATGTTTGGTGGCAGAGGCTAGATTATCGGTGAAAACAGAGAAGAGCAGGGGTCCAAGGATGGATCCTTGGGGAACCCCTATGGAGACAGGTAGTTGGGGAGATATGTCATTCTGCCATACAATGGATTGTTGGTGGTCAGACAGGTAACTCTGAAACCAGTTGGTGATTGATTGAGAGAAGGATAGGTTATTGAGGACAGAGATAAGTTGTTCGTGTGGGACCATGTCAAATGCTTTAGATAGGTCTAGGAAAGTAGCAGAGGAGAGATAGACATTGTTTTTATGCTGAAGGATAGTGTTAGTAAAGGAGAGTAAGGCAGTGGTGGTGTTATGGTTTGGTCGGAAACCATGCTGAGTATTGGAAAGGAGGTTGTTAGTAAGGAGGTAGTCTGAGACCTGAGAGTGTATGCATCTCTCTAGTATTTTGGAGAGTGGAGAGAGAATAGCTATGGGGCGGTAATTGGTTAGTTCTGTGGAGGGTCCGCCTTTGTGGAGGGGAATTATATGTGATACTTTCCACAGTGTGGGAACATAACTTTCTGACAGTGATCGGTTAATCAAAATGGATACTGGGTAGGCCAGAGCATCAGCTGCGATTTGTAGGTATTCACTTGGGAGGTTGTCTGCTGCTAATTTGGTGGGCTTAAGTTTAGTTAAGAGTTTTTTTTTTATGTTGGAGGTAGGTACAGGAGAAAAAGAGAAGGCAGTGGGTAGATTACTAATTGAAGGTGTGGGTTGGAAGGGAGGGGGGTTGTGTTGTTTAGCTAGTGATAGTATGGTTTGTGTGAAGTGTGTGTTGAATGAGGTGGCAATATTTTCTGAGGAGTGAGGGATGTTAGGAGGAGTGGTACTGACTTTACCTGGGTGGAGGATGGAGTTTATGGAGGACCAGAATTGTTTGGGGCTGTGTTGTGAGGAGTCTAGGGTAGACTGGTAGTATTGGAATTTGTCCTGTTTTATTAGCCTTTTGATTCTATTGAGTAGTTCTAGGAATTTCTGTCTAGTTGAGGGGGTTTTGGTTTTGCGCCAGTGCTCCCAGGCTTTATCCCTGTTTTTTATTTCTGACTTAGTGGTTTTCTGTAGCCATGGGGAGGGTTGTGCTTTGGTTCTGGAAAGTCTTATGGGGGCATGGTAATTAAGGATGCTCAGGAAGGTAGTATTAAAAAATTCAACTGTGTCATCAAGACTGAGGTACTTTAGAGGATGCCAGTTACATTCTTTGAGGGATGAGAATAATGTGAGTGGGTTAAAGTTTATATTGTTTTTATAACATATCAAACATTCTTTGAAAGGCAGTCTTTTTCTTCAGCTCTGCTTAAGTTGGTTAAAAGTCTGGTAACATGGAAGGTGCCCTTAAGCTTTGGAAGCTGGCCAGTTCTTATATCCTTAGCAGGGTATAACCCATATTTCCAAGGCTACTGCAGCAGTGATTATTTGAACATCTGCTGTTATGGTAAATTTGTTTACACAACTGTATTTTCTCAGAGTTATGGATTCCAAAAGAAACAGGCACTACTTCTTTAAGCATCTGGAACTGCATACGTTGTTCAAAAGAGCCCAGAAGCATTGTTTTTTACATAACTTGCCTGCTATGCAAGTAATAAAGCCCAACAGGGTGTGTTCTATTGTGCAAATAATGCATGCCCAGTGGTGTTCTGAGGCCCAACACCATAGAGGGCCTCTACACCCCAGGAAGGGCGTTGTTTAAAATGTATCATACACCCTAGATAACATTTTTGTGCTTACAAAATGGGCTGTGTACAATTTTTTTGTTTTACTTATGTATTTATTTATTATTACTATTTTTAATAGATTGTTGCTGCAAAATAGTTCCTCTACCTAATGTTTCAAACTTACTGTAGTATATGCAAATGGTGTCGGTGGAAGCATTTTACATCAAACATATAAGATTTTAAAGAACATCCAGATTTTTACTCATAAAATGTGTGGTTTGCTGACAAACCATTGGGGATTAAAGTCATTAAATAATGACATACATTTGAGTTTCAGATTTTATTTTCTTCATAAAATGCATGCTAACACAAATTCATTTACTCTAGCAACTTTCTAATTTAACAACAGCAATATTTAAAATCTGTTCCTATTTTTGAGCCTTTGTCCTACTTAATTTAAGACTTTATCTAGATCGCTTGAGCTAAGAGGTTGAGAAGTATGCAAACCTTTTAATTTTAACAACTGCTGCCACTGCTCATCGATCTTTCTCCCTGTCTCTCTCACCCATACACATACACACACACACGCACACATGCACACACGCGCACACGCGCACACACACACACACACACACACACACACACACACACACACACACACACACACACACACCACATACACACACACACACTCACATGCACACACACACACACACACACACACACACACACACACACACACACACACACACACACACACACACACACACACACACACACACACACACTTCCGCTTTCATGCACACATACACTTACACACACAGAAAATGAAACACACATACATGCACACACTTTTCTTTCTTTCGTTCTTTCTTTTTCTTTTTTTTAATGGTAATTTAATTTTACACTCCCTAAACAGCAAAAGTGCTGTTTGCTGAGCATAAAGTAATGCACCAGTTGATCTCACTCTCACTTTCATGCACTCATACACTGACACATACAGACATAAACATACACACACACACACACACACACACACACACACACACACTCACACGCACACTCGCACGCACACTCGCACACACACACGCACTCACTCACGCACACACACACACACACACACACACACACACACACACACACACACACACACACACGCACACATGCACACATGCACACACGCACTCACGCACACACCACACACACACGCACACACACGCACACACGCACACACACACACACACACACACACACACACACACACACACACACACACACACACGCACTTACTTTTCTATTTTTTTCTGTTTCTTTTAGTCGTACACTCACTAAACAGCAAAAGTGCTGCTTAGTTAGTGGAAAATAATGATGGCCATTATTTTTCTAACCGTCCGAGCTCCACGTTAGTTTAATATGCTGTCTTGAAGTGGCAAATGTGTTTTTCAGCAGGCATTACCTGTACATTGACACACTGTTGGCGAATGTTCATTCTGCAATCAGGGTTTAATGTACAGTTTGCCCATTCTCTAAAATGTGTTATTCTACTGCTAATGTTATATTTTACTTCTGTTACACTTTTGTGTACTACTGCCAAATGACAAAAAGTGGCATGAAGACAAGATTTCTTGATGAAAGCCACTGAACTGTGAAGAAATTAAATAATAATAAAGATTCACTTCTAAGTGGCCGATGTTTCATTGTAATTCAGCTCAGCAAAATATTATCTTAGAAGCTAGAATTTCTATTATGAGCAATTGTGAAGATTATTGAATTATGAAGAATTGCAACACAGCATTCATTTTCTTTTTTGAATTGCGTGCATTATGATTCACATTGCTGTCACACCACCTTTGGCTAGTGTATGCCGGAATGCATCTTCCCTGGGAGTTGCAGCCTCTGGTTGTCTACTACTTCTGTATTGCTAGCATATAGGATCCACTACATGTGCTCAAAACAGAGGACTTTGAATCTCAATAGCCTGACTACATTAGTTCAAGCTAGAGAAGCCCAGGAAATGGCATCATGGGTGACCACACACCAAAGTTGTCAGTTTCTGAGCATATCTGCCCAGTGTGTATCCAGATAGAGCAATCAATGGCTATGCATCCTTACATTTCAAGTAACCATGATTAGGACTTAGCATGTATAAATATTTGAAAAAATGCAATGGTGCGTAAATGGATACAGAGGAAGGCATCTTTCTGGAATGTGTCCCTCAGAAAATGGGGCATGTATATGTGACAGGCATGACTCAAAGAGAAAATGCATGACTATATGCGAAGGGCTACTCATACAATGTGGAACAGAGAAGAAATAGCTGCATCTGCTTCTGCTCTGCAGACAAAGAGCAGAACAACTGCTGCAGTAGGATGATTGCATTCACTATATTCACAGCAGAGGGCAGTGACAGGATAGTAAAGCTGACACTCTTGTGGTTGGGATCAAGGAGGAACAGGGGAAGAGGTGACATGACAAGTCTTGAAAGCACAGTACAGTCTTGCTCTGCATCAATATTCAGAGAGGTTCTTCAGCGCACTCTTTCTTGGAGGAGCTTAAACCAAATTATCTCCTGTGTCAGGAAGAGAATGGCAGCTAATAAATCCAAAAAATGTCTGCAGTCTATTACAGAGGATGGCACGCCCTAAACTATCAAAGGTGAAGCACTGAGAGTCTATTACAGAGGGTGGCACGCCCTAAACTATCAAAGGTGAAGCACTGAGAGTCTATTACAGAGGGTGGCATGCCCTAAACTATCAAAGGTGAAGCACTGAGAGTCTATTACAGAGGGTGGCATGCCCTAAACTATCAAAGGTGAAGCACTGAGAGTCTATTACAGAGGGTGGCATGCCCTAAACAATCAAAGGTGAAGCACTGAGAGTCTATTACAGAGGGTGGCATGCCCTAAACTATCAAAGGTGAAGCATTGAGACATTGCTGAGAAGGAAGACTGGAACCCAGTCATGGCTATGCCAACTTGGTAAAACAGATCTGTTCAGCAATGACTCTTGGCTGATGAGTTGTGCCTTTCCTATGAGAGTCGCCATCTGTCAGGAGGTATGCACATTCTATGAGAAGGTGGGTGCCAGGGGAAATGTAAATATGCATCCTTGAATTGCGTACAGATGTGTCAAAGGGGCCTGAAGTCATACGAAGCCTTGTTCACAACATTACTGGACATGAGAGCAGAGAATGCTCCACAGTACAGCATCATGGATTTCAAATGGGTTTCTTATAATGAGGCAGCACACCAATTACCTTGTAGCAACATCAGGTGCTGTTCCATCTTACACAAATTGTTTTAAAATGCTGTCAACAACATTGATGCTATCTGAAGTATGCCATTCACCATGAATATGAAATGGAGGCATAGCAGCTGCTGAGACCACATGTTATCAAAATTTTTATGAGTAATGACAGGATTGGATCACAATCCAGAGAAAATAATATATGTATATTTACACATATTGTTACAATACCTCAGCTAGAATAGCCACAAATAAAATTCACTGCTTTTATTACACTGGTTTTATTGCTTTGTGCTATTTTTTGAAATGGTATGAAAGTAATTCATTTTTAACTTGAGGTTGTCTGGCCTGGTACAACAGTTCATCTGTTATGCTTTGTAAACTGTGTCCCACCATGAGATGATATATTGTTTCTATATATCATCTAAAAGTGTCAGTCTAGACATAGTAAGCATGCAATTTCTTTTCTCATCTTATATCTTGGCCCAAGTGTTCATTTCTTGTAGTGTCAAACTATTCATGAGTCTTGTCATCGTCAGACTATACAGCAAATTACTAAGTAGATGGCACACCAGAAGCAGTAACAATATTCTTATTACAACGAACTAGATCTCATGTGGCCAATATACCATGTGAACAATGTATTGATTTTTGTTCCTGTCTACCTTATGCCCTACAGATATCATCCATACCCCAATCTATTTTCCCGCTTCAATACCCCTGACATTCAGTTACAAGCAATCATGCACTATGAAGGAGTCTGTCTACAACTCACCATCGGCTATCTCCCTGAGTTTCTGTTAAATTGCTGTCATCCTTACATTTCACTGACAGGCTCTCGCATTTTTCTGAAAAGTACATTACTGATCCTTTAGAATGCATTACAAAAAGAAAAAGAAAATACGCTAAGGCCAAATCAGAGATGTCTGACAAAATAGTGGGTTATAGAAAGATGCACGTAGAAGACAACAAGCTGAAATTAAATTGTTTTATAAAAACTGACACAAATCTAGCTATGACAAATGCAAGTCTCATGTTACTTGTTAATGAGCATTTTTGTCACGTTGAAAATAAGGTTAAGCAATCATACCATTTTTTGCCTTTCTATATGTGCAAAATTATTTACATATTTAATTAATTTTACTTCCTTTCTTTTATTCTATATGAATCAAAGATAGAAAATGTCATAATTTATGCTTCAAGCATTAATGTTAGTTTTCTGGAGATATAATAGAAACTGATTCTTATGCAAAATCCTGTATAAAGTATCATGCCTAATTAAAACAATAGACCGAGGCCGTGGTCCTGCATCAAAACTTTTAATATCTGTGATGCTTATTTCTAACCAAATACATTTTTGTTGTGCATTGTATTGCAGTGATATTTGTATTGTGTGCTCCTTTTTAAATAAAACACATTTATGTAATATGCTCTATGAGTGTTTTTTTTTTCTGCAGTCTTCCAGTTAAAATAGGCTGCAGTCAGTTTAGCCACCTGGCCAACAAAATATATCAAAACAAATAAATAAACATAATGCAGACACAGCTGCACAGAAGCACAGTAGAGGTCAATGCAGTGGTGCAGTATCTGCCATCTCACAGTAAGAGATTCTCCGGTCTGATTATCTACCAGAGTACCTTCTATGAGTTATCTACCAGAGTACCATTTGTGAGTTATCTGCCAGAGTACCTTGTTATCTGCCAGAGTATCTTCTGTAAGTTATCTGCCAGTGTACCTTCTGAGTTATCTACTAGAGTACCTTCTGAGTTATCTGCCAGAGTACCTTCTGAGTTATCTACCAGAGTACCTTCTGTGAGTTATCTACCAGAGTATCTCCTGTGAGTTATCTGCCAGAGTACCTTCTGTGAGTTATCTATCAGAGAACGTTCTGTAAGTTATCAACCAGAGTACCTTCTGTGAGTTATCTGCCAGAGCACCTTCTGAATTAAATGCCAGAGTACTTTCTGTGAGTTATCTACCAGAGTACCTTCTGTGAGGAGTCCACATATCCTCTTTGTATTTGCATGAGCATCCTCTGTGTGCTGCAGTTTCCTCCCACATTCGAAATACATGATCTAGATGTCCTGGGCACTAAACTGGCCATACATGTGTGTGTGTGTGTGTGTGTGTGTGTGTGTGTGTGTGTGTGAATGTGTGATATGGAAGGACAGCTGTGGCAGGGCTAACCACCCGGCAGTGTGGCGATTGGTTCTAGATGATGGTCACTTTTGAAGTGGTGCTCCTACACAGTGTGTAAAAATAGGAAAAAGGGTTTGTGGGTGGATGGATGGATGGATGGATGGATAGATTGATGGACAGCTGCATGGAAGCTCTGCCATCAAGTTTGCCTGCAGCATCCTTGTACTACATATTAAAAAGGACTGTACTTTGGTGAACCTCTACATAACTACCATTTTCTTGAGCTTTTTTAAAGTCATCTAATAAAAGCAATAAAGAGCACTACTTCCATCATCCATGCACTGCCTCTGTCTTAAAAACACTGTGTACTGAGCAACTTGCTTGATTTGCAGGATAGGTAACATAGTGGGAATGCTAGAGGCAAGCAGAGGGTGTTGCTAAACCTGCACACAGAGAGTACAGAGAGTTTTATAAACATTACATATAGTACCATACTAGTCAACAAAGCACAGCAATTAGTAAAAATGCATAAGGAATTCTTAAAATTAAGAGATTCAGTGATGAAACTACTGAATATGCGAACGTTGTGCACTTTAGCAGAGCAGACATGATGGCCATATCATAATTGCAGGCTGTTGTGATACTGTATTTCTAGTTTGAAACAATGCTGCTAAATGATGCTTTCATACATGCAAACAGTCACTGACAGCAGAGACATATGTCAGTGGGCTAACACAGCTTTTGTGCTTCTACTGTGTAATGCAAAGTCTATTAGTCACAAAGCTTGCATATTACTAACTCTCATTAAATTTGTATTATATCTGCTCCATGGATTCCATAGTTCTCAGCTACTGATACTTTTAAGCTTCATCATCATTATCATCATCATCATGTTTTAAATTCTGCTTATTTAAAGCTGTTGTTCTGTTTATTTTTCTTTCTTTCAGCGTTCCACCAAACAATGCATAACATGTTCCCTTAGGCTCTCTCCCTCTCATTCTTCCTCCCTGTCTCTCTCTCTCCAATTGCATGTACAACACTTATAGCACAGCACTTGTACCTGGTTATAGTACTATACCATGTGTACATGTGGCTTACACTGGGTTGTCTCATACCAGTCACTGTACACGGAGTATTTTTATACCAAGAATAGTTTTGCCATGTGGGTTTTTTTTCTTGCAGTTAAATATCAGGAGAGGTATGAGTAAAGCCCAACATAACTCACAGGCAGACATAATACATTATAATCAGACAGTGGTTTTGTTAGTTATTTTTTTAATGTTTAATTCTTCATTTTTACTATATAGGATCATAGGTTCATAAGTGATTACTAGGCTAATGGCACAAGGGCCTTTACCAGCTAGCCAGTAATACCCAGGATATAACAATATTATATTTTAATTCCCTAGATATGGGATGGGGTAGTATCAGGGCAGTAGGTCTTTGCGTGTGGAGCTCTGAGTCATTTTACAGACTGCCACTATCCATAAGGGATATGGGTAGTGCCCTGGAAGTAAATTTATGGTTCCCCATCCATTTATCCAAATTCTTTTTGATGAGAAGGAGGGATGGGCTTTGTTTTGCAAAGATGGGAAGTTTATTCCATAGACGAGGTAGCCTTTGTAATATGAATCTGTCTCTCCAGCAGGTTCTGTTAGAGTCAAAAATAAGTTTTAAGTCCATGGAACGCATTATCCTCATATAATTTTTCTTATGAATATCTAACATTTTCATTAGGGCTGGATCAGAGAATGCCTTGTAGGTCAGACATAAGTCTCCTCTCAATAAACTATATGAGACAGAGCAAAGGGCTAGGATCTTTAGCCACTCTGCATAAGACATGTGTCTTACGCTTTGTATTTTTTAGTGAGAAACCTCTGGAGCCTCTCTGTTTGGTGTAAGTGCCTGGTTAGGTACATGCAGAAGTGAACATTTACTTAATTATGGACCTGATGAGGGCCACGTAAAATAGCACTATGACTTCCTTTGATCTTGATGCCATGCCTTTACTTATAAGTTAAGACACATAGAAGGATTGTCTCACTACCTTAGTTACTTGGTGGTCAAAGTTTAGGTTATTATCTACCTGTGCTTCTAGATCCCTCAGCATTGGGTCTACTTTTAAGGGTGTGCTATCAATATTACAATTTGAAAAGATATCTGAAGAGTGTGATTATGCATTTTGTAGCATTTTTTTAGGCCTGTTTGTAGGATGTCAACATTGTCTGGGGATTAAGTGATTGCTCCCAGCTTACATGTCAATAAACTTGCTGAGCTAGAGGCCCCCAGTATTGGCTTTCACTTCACAGAAGTATATACCAATCAGGAGGGGTCTAAGCACTGAGCCCTGTGGGACACCACTAGTAACAGGTTTCTTTCAGAAGTGGATTCACATATCCAGACAACATTTGTCCTGTCAGTGAGCCAGTTTGCTACCCATCTGATGATATAGGGGTTGAAAGCTTGGGCCAGGTCTAGATAAGCGATGTGTACCTTTTTAGCCTCATCCATGGCCCTGGTGACTTTCTCGAAGAAGTCCACCAGACTGAGCAGGTAAGACCTCCCTTTGACAAAAGCCAAATTGTGTCTGGTCTAGTGTCTGGGTATTGCCTATGTCGTTGTTGATCAGGTCCATGATAATTCTTTCCATGGCCTTGCAAATAAGTGGTCAAGCTTATGGGTCTGTAGTTCCCTGGGTCAGTTTATGGGACTCCCTTGTGCAGAGGGATGACTGTTGCAGTCCTCCATTACTGTAAGTCAAAGCCCATCTGGAGGCTGTGTAGTCGCCCTGATAGATTCTGTTTAAAGCTATTTAAGAAGCATCCTGGAATGATTGTTTGGACCCATGGAGGTTGTATTTTTGGCTTTATCAAGTGCAGTAAGGAAGGACCTGTTCACTCGTAATGTCCGGTATAAGGCTTGTTACAGGTATTTCTTTGGGTGTGGTGGGGGGTGATGAGGGGTTTGAATTGAACTTGTCAGCCAGTGGGTTTGCTGTAATTTCAGGCTGGGTGTGTTACCATTCATGATTAACTGAGCACATTGCTAAGCATTTCCCCAGAGGTTATGAACATAATTAAAAAAAGCCTTGTGGTCATCTTTCACCTGGAAGGCTATCTTTGCCTCATAATTTACTTTAGTAGATTTGACCAGCTCTCTAATTTCTTTGATTAGACTGGTGAGTGTTGTTTTCCACTGTTTTGTCTGTTCCTTCTTAGCTTTGGAGATATTTTTTTTCCTTTTGTTGAATAGCCTGTTTATGCTAGGGGTCCACCATAGTGGGGGGGTTTTGCCAGTAATCATAGGTTTGATTCAGACAGGTACTGTGCATGTCACTATGAACATGGTTGTACAGTGCTTTTGTGTACAATTCAGACTAGGCCTCAGTATCATCCAGATTCAGAGGGAATTGGAATTGTAATAAGCTATCACTTAGTTTCAGGTAACTGGCCTTAGCAAAGTTCTTAGCAGGTTCAGAGTTTGATTGGGGTACTAGATTAGTTTTAATACCAAAGGAGATCATTCTGTGGTCAGATCTCACCAGGGAGAAGTCAAAGCATGGGAGAGAGCAGCATCACCCCATGTTCGTGAGTACCAGGTCTAGGATATTTGTACCTGTAGTTGGGGAGCTTAGTAGTTGCTCCATGATGTTTGTGTTGACAAAGTCAAAAACCTCTGAGCAAGTGAATTTTGGGTAATATAAGTCTCCCACTTTATTGAGAGGTATTTGAAATCACCTGTAAGTATGGTGTTAGGATGAATGTTAAGAGATTCCAGTAGGTTAATGTAGAAGGTGTGACTTTCCAGACTCATGTTAGGGGATCTGTGGCTAGGAAACATCTGATAGGGGTTCAGACTTATAGTTAGTTAAAATGCAGCAGCTCAAGTGAGTCATGTTGCTGGACCAGTGTAGCTGTGTACTTGTCCTTTATTAGCACTGGTGAGGAGTGCTTCCAGGAAGTGCAGTTTTTTTATTTACACGCCTAGCATTGAGCAGCAGTACCTTTAGGTAGCCATGAGTGTTTTTTTTTATGCTGGAGGGTTTAACAATTTGGCATGACATACAAAAGGCACTATGGGGATAGATAAACTTTTTGCCAGTATACAGAAACCAAGTGGTATCAAGTGCAAAGCATCTCTGGCAAAGCATCATGGTTTGTTAATCATGTCTCCCCAGGCTGACAGATATTCAATCTCCTTGTTGTGACACCAGAAACTAAGCCAATTATTGAATCATTTTTGTTGGTACTGTGGCATCATCATTGATGAAGGTAGGATGCTACTCAAAGCTAGACTCATACTCGTCTGTGACACATATTCAGACAGCTCCATCATATCTCTCTTCATATAGCCCAGCGAGGTACATCTTAGATCATTTACATCCATATGTAGTATGACTGCATCATGCCGGTACTTGTGGTTTAAAGACCCAAGTGCATGTGAGGTCTGGTTGATCCTGGGGTCCAAGCAGACAGCTCACTGTGATCTGCTCCTTCTTTAGCCTGGTAAGGGGGACATCAGTATGTCTTACAGTGGAATCCACAATAACTAGAATGTTTGGCTGTGATGTGTTACCTTCTGGGCTTGGAAGCGGGGCTACTATGATTCTAAATAACAAAATACTTTCTCATGTCGTGTGTAAGCCCTAGAAAAAATATAACATGTTATCCTTTTCCTAGGTTAGTAAAAATAAGTGTCATGCTAGTGACAATCATGTACTGTAAAAAAGTGGGGAATATGTTTTTGTGATACTCTCTCTGTAAGACATACATGCATAATTGTCTCCCTTTTGCCATGTCTCTACCCGACATTTGATTTAATGTTTCTGTGACTGGCACACTTCCTTTACTTGGGTCTTACTGAGTGTATGAAAAGGAAACACATACATCTGTTTGAGCAGCTATAGCCGGAACACAAGTAGCCAGCAACAGAACCATGCAGTAGCATGACTGCTGTGTGATGGGCATTTGTTATCCACTTTATTTTCCACTGCTACTAAATCAAAAGCATTTAGAGCACAATTGAATTACATGGCAGATGTGCCCATTTCCTGTACTACTGCCAGTTTTGATCACCCGACCCCTTTGTAAGTAGCTAACACATTTTTAACTATGGCTGAAGAGTCTTTTTGCATAAAGCATTATGTGGTTTCTTCCAAATTAGTGAAATATGCAGTAACCATTTAATGACCATTTTCACTGTCGGTAGTAAACAGTGATCTCTCTCTCTCTCTCTATGTCTCTCTCTCACACACACACACACACACACACGCACACACGCACACACGCACATGCACACACACACACACACACACACACACACACACACACACACACACACACACATCGTTTATGTGCTGTACCTTGTATGAAAAAAAGCCTTAAAAAACAAGCAATCATAATTTGTTCATTAAGGCCCAGTGGCACACATGTATTCAACCTTAATTGCCATAAAGTTTCTTTATGCTCTATCAAATCCACCCACGGGCCCCCTTCCACACACGTAGGCACAGTATCTGTACAAAAAAATACAAATCCATGCTCAGGGTATTTTTCTATATGTTTGTACAATGAATTGTTGGTTTGCTTCATTCTTGTACCTGCCGTGTGTTCATAAATCTGTTCCTTGAATTTTCGTTGGGTTTTCCTACATAGAATCTGTCACATTTTTTTACAGAAGGCTCCCCTGGAGTTACATGTACAATTAAAAGAGGTGTAATCCCATTGTTTGTTAACCATGACCTTATCAGTGTCTAACACATATTTACACTGGTTACAAAAGCCACATCTAAAGGTCTCCATTTTTTTACTGAACCCAAAACAATATTGGGTGCTGTTTTCTAACAAATTTTTTAAAGATCTACCTTTTCTGTACACCAATCTAGGCTTTTCCCTTATAAGTTTAGTCAAGCCATCAAAACATTGGAATATTTTCCAATTTTTCTCAAGAATTTTATATATATGTTCGTATTTGTGTGTAAAAGTAGTAATAAAAGAACTAGTTTATTCAGACTTAGATTCTGTTTTCATATTTACTATTGACTGATCCTCCTTTGCCTTAAGAATCGGTACTAGTTCCCCACCATACCTTTTCCTTATAATCTCAGATTGTACATCTTTTACCAACTCTGTTGGGTAGCCCCCAGTGTAAAACATTTCTGCCAACTCGTTACTTTTTACCTCGAAGGTCATGTCCTCAGATACCATCTTTGTCAATCTTACAAATTGTGCTTTCACTATACCTCTTTTCTTATGTTGTGGGTGACAACTAGTGTCATAAATAGCTCATTAGAATAAGTGGGCTTCCTGTAAATGTTACTTACAGTAGCTTCTTTGTTGGCATCTTTACTGACTTATAAATCCAAATAACTAATTTTGTTGCTATCATATTCATATGTAAATTTTAAAAATGATGTAGTAGAATTCAAATATCTTACACATTCCTGTATTTCCATTTCATTTGCCTCCCAAGCTATAAAAATGTCATCCAAAAACTGAGTGTATAACTGCCTAGGTACAGGCTTGAACACATTGAACACGTGTTCCTTTTCCCACTGTAACATTACAATATTGCCAAACAAGGGGTCCAGTAAAAAAAGGGACCTTTAGATGTGGCTTTTGTAGCCAGTGTAAATGTGTTAGAGGCTGATAAAGTCATGGTTAACAAACAACGGGTTTATAATTCTTTTCATTGGACATATAACTATAGGGGAGTTATTTATCTAGCCTTGTGTAAAAAATGCGACAATTTCTATGTAGGAAAAACCCAACGAAAATTCAAGTAACAGATTTATGAACACACAGCAAATATAAGAAAGAAGCAAACCAACAATTCATTGTACAAACATATAGAAAAATACCTTGAGCATGGATTTGTATTTTTTGGTATAGATACTGTGCCTACATGTGTGGAAGGGGGCCCGTGGGTGGATTTGATAGAGCATCAAGAAAGATTATGGCAATTAAGGTTGAATGCATGTGAGCCACCGGGCCTTGATGAACAAATTTTGATTGCTTGTTTTTTAAGACTTCTTTCATACCAAAGTATAGCACACAAAAGTTTTTCATCTTTTTTACATTATTTAGTTCACAAAGCATTTTAAATATGACTACTACATTATTTTTTTTAGTAGAAAGTTATTTAGTAACTGTTTGATTTCTATTGGATATAGAAGGTCATGTGATTTTTAAGAGGGAGATTTAAGAGGGTAATTCATGAGTATGTTATTAAGTCTAAAGAAGTCTCTGAATTAGCAAGATGAAAGTGCTTAATCTGTGTGAAATGTGGGAAATGAAGTCTGTGTTGGAATGTACTGGAGTCTCCATGCTTTTCAAGACCTTTGGTATTTTTTGGATGATTTTACTTACCAAGATTCTGTTGTAACACCAACTGCTCTGGTCTCAGGAGAGGAAAGCTCTAGCTTCTGTAGCCTTTCATCATATTCCTTATCCTCCATATCATGCATCTTTCTGTTAGCTTTCTTATAGTGTACTCATAGTAGGCTGATGTCCTTTTTTGTTATATAGCCTTCAGTGCTGCATGCAGTATCACAGGAGTGAACATACTAGGGAACAAAGCAGATCAGTAATTAAAATGCAGAAATATAAATTAAATTAAGAGGTATGGTGACAGAATTACTGAATGTCTCAATGTCATTCATTTTAGTAGAAGACTTGCTAAGGTGGAAGTATTATAACAGCATGATTCTTTGTTAATATTACCAAAAAGTTGAAGACAAACTCTCATCCAGCTAGAAGAGAGTCTGGAAACTTTTTGTGATTATTCATTAAGAAGTTCTGAATGTGTGTGTGTGTGTGTGTGTGTGTGTGTGTGTGTGTGTGTGTGTGTGTGTGTGTGTGTGTGTGTGTGTGTGTGTGTGTGTGTGTGTTTGCAGAAAGGAGGAGGAGGAAGCAGAAGTAGTTCTCACGCTATGTACCATGGGCAGGACTTTATACTTAGCAAAGGCACCACGATGTTATCAGGCAGAACCATAATCTTATCAAGAGGATTTGCAGCCTATTATAATTGATATAAGAGCCAGAAATGACTGATAGAATTCCATATTCCACGAGAAAAAGGGGTAATCCTTTTCAATGGTGCTTGTGGGTTCATGTATTGGAGGTATTGGACATGCTGTTGTCATAGCCTTTTGTTTAGTCATTATATCTCAGTGTGGATTCAAATGGTAAAATGGAAAATGAGCCAGAAGCCAAAGTATATAATGTTGGAGAGAATATAGATAGCCACCTAGAAGTGAAGATGTATACGGAATGTAATGGACCTGAGAAAGAGAGCAGGAGAGAGACAGAGATGCAGTTCTAAGGGTTGTAGCTTTGTTTTTTTTTTTATTTTATTTTAAAGCAAGGAGGAGGGTGAATAAGTTGGCATATTGGTTTACGTCTAACCTCATAGATACAAGGTAGAAGTTTTGATTCTAACCCCTGGTTACTGGCTAGGCTTGTAATAGTCTGCAGATCAATAGCCTAGCATTTACTTATGAGCCTATAAGTGCCATGCAAGTGAACCAACCATGGATTGCATTGAGATGGCCATTAAGAGCTGAGGTAATATTTTTTGGTGAAATATCAGACTTACATATTACCAAATCATCAGCATGGAAATATGCAGATGTACTAGTAATGATAATCCTGAAGTCATTTTTTAAACAATAAAAAGAATGGGTTCAAGAATTAGTTCTTAGGAATTACTATTTTAATCTGCTTTGACTGACAAACAGCGCTGACTTCTTAGCCTTTGAAAGACTATTCACTTCCAGTAACTATTTACACATTTAAATATAGTGGAGGAGGATGGAGGGTAAATCTATCCTTAGATGCAGAAAAGACATCTCATATGCTAGTATGGTCATATGTTTCAGGGTATTTAGCAAGTTTACTAGGCATGTCTATTGATTCTCTGGAAGACTTGTATTGTGATCTGAAGTAGAAAGTCAAAACTCTGACTTTCGCTTGGTAAATATACACTCTTAGGGAGCCAGAAAGTCTTGCTATTTCTGTGCAGTCTTTATTTATTTATTGAACAATGAAGCAAGTTCCCCTAAAGGAACATAAGAACATACCTTTAATTACATGCACTTAAATATTTTGGTCACCCCTTTTAGGTATTTCATATTGCTTACCTCCCAGCTTGAACATGGCCATACAGTAAACTTGTGTCTACCCATACATTCATCAAGGCTAGCCTTAAAGATAGTCAAAGTAGTATTTGTTTGTTTGATCTAAAGTGATTGGAAACCCTCCCTCTAGTTAGTCTTGTTTATGTTTATTTATACATTTATTGGTTTTGCAAAGAAATAGGTGGTCACATAGGACTAGAACTTTCATGGCTTGAAAAAGAAGACATAGGTAACCTCAGAGGAGCCAGTAGACTACTGAATATAAAGAGAGTTGTGCAAATCTATCAGATTAACTGAAGGATTTACCTTATTTCAGCCCTGTGCACCTCCAGGCATTTCTGCAGTTACCTCCCACTGTGCCTTTAGGCGTCAAAATTTTCTTGTTCATATTTGCATTAATAATTCCAAAACCATGCTACATACAAGGTATCAAAATATTTTATCTTGAAGCAGGTAGATGAACGAGTGTTATTAGATCATTCATCCACCTACCTACTTAACTGAATAAACTACTGAAAACTTCAACAATGTCTTTTTATTCTGCACACAGGGAGAGTATCAGAGAGAGAGAGAGAGAAAGAGAGTCTCCTAGATCTGCTAGCTAAAATGATTTCATCTGGACTAATCGTTTATATTCTGCAACTTTTACAATTTGGGATATGTTGGATAACCAACTTGCAATCATTCATACAGCATAGGTGTTTGCATTAAGTTTTTCTGATTTTTGAATACCAACATAGAAGATAGTGTCAAAGCCCTGAACCATTTGAGGAAAGCTCTGTGCACTGAGTGACCAGTAGCCCCTGTAGCTTTTCAAAGAAGCTTGCTAAGTTGAGAAGACAGGACCTGGCCCTTACATAACCAAATTGACAGCAGTCCAGATCTGTTAGGCTGCTTATGCCTGTATTAATGAGTCATTTTATGAAATGGTACATGGTTTTGCATATAGATCTGGGTAAGGTTGATAGGCCTATAATTACATGGGTTAGCAGAGCAGCTACCTTTGCCTAGGGGAGACATTTGGTTAGTACATACTACTAACAAAAATGCAGCCTGGGATTTTGTCTATTCCCTTGTATGTACTATTTTTAACTTTTGATAGGGATTTTAAGGGATTCTAAGACTTGTTACAAGATGATTTTAGGAAAATTAAAATTTTAGGGATAATGATGGCACCAATTTTGTAGGTCAGCACTAAATTTATGTTGGGTTATATACTGGCTGTATCCTTGGGCCTGAAGTATTGTTTATTATTATTATGGATGGCCTCAGTACATTAATGGACATTATTCCTTCATTTCTTGACATAAGTGAAAAATATTTGCATTTTCCTTTGGTATTTGTAGTGAGCTCAAGCTCCTACTCCAATTTAAACGTGCTGTTAAATTCATGGCTGACGCGTTTCGCTATGTCCTTGTGATAACAGAATGGGGAGTTTTCACAGATTTTCATTATTTCTCTTCTTTTGTTATATAACAAAACAGTCTCTACCAGACATATTCCTGCATATACCATTATATTTAGGATAAATGGGTACTAACTTTTCTATACAGGTGTTCAGGTGCCGGTAGAAGTTTGTGGTGAATGTGGCCACCCTGTCAGATGGGTCCACTTTTGGCTCCCACAGCAGACTATCAGCTTCCCCATATGTTTTCATCATTCTTTGAGTCTACTGGACCCCCCCCCCCCTCAGCCTGGCCAAGGCTACCTCCAACTGATGTCCCAGACAAGTGAGGAAAATGAGGATTCTAGTACAGAATCATACTGCTGCCAGGTGTGTTATGTTACTTTAGGTCCCTACCATTCTCCACATGTTTACTTGTGATATACTAAGATGGATATCCAATAGGGTGTCCTGTCATATTGGGTCATCTCTGTGGTGAATCAGACAATACCCCTGCTGCGTTAGAATGTGTCCCACAGCATTTCCCCAGTCCCTGCTAGAGATCTAATGTGAGATGTGCTCAAGCGGGCACCATCCACACCCATACCCATCCAACAATTCCAGTGCCTCAGATGCCCAAATTTCTAACTGAACCTAGATTGCTTGGTCTATATTCAATACCATGACGCTAGCTTGGTCCATTTATAGGAGATTATTGGGAATTTGGCATAGACCGACCGATATTTTCAGTGTATGAGAAAAGTTGCAGAAGCCATTATTGTTGATGTATGATTTGCAGGAGGCATATCTGTCAACTGTCCAGAATTTTGAATAATAACCCTGATTTTGTCTCATAATTTTTGCTCTATGCTTCATTAAATTTTTGAATTTATGCTAAACCATTAAGGATTATAGTCAGTCAGCAACACTAGATCTTAGAATTCCATGCTTCCTATTGGTCAGATATTGAATGTTGATGCAAAGCACGCTGTTTTATTAAGTTTTTAACTGAATTACTGCAATGTTTAAAAATGTACCCGATTTTGGACCTAGGCAAATTAGAGTAATATTTTAAAAATGTGTCTGATTTGGGCTTTTGTTTCCTTATTACTTCTAGTTTTGTTCAGAATTCTTGATCAAAAATGTTGAGAAGTATAGTATGTTAACTTCCCACAGGATTCTTGGCTCAGTTGAGAACCCACAGTCAGAACAAAAGGTTGGAGGAGACTTTAGTACAGTTTATTTTTCATATAATTTCCTTTTTTATGAATGGGCTGGGTGGGTATTGTGAAGGGGAGAAGATTTCATGGGTACAGGTAGGTTCTGGCTTATGTAGCATCCGGTGCCCATTCCTTGTTTAGCAGCCAACCTCCCAGCTATTTAAGCAGAGAGCAAAAAAATAAAAAGGACTTCAGCTTGCACTGTAGCAATCTTCCTACTTCCTAAGTCAATCCACATCCCATCAACAAAACAAGCACTTTGGTTTACACTGTAGCATTCTAACATATGTTCTGATCAGCTTCCTACAGCCAACTCATGCCCCCTCAGAACTTCAGGCAATGAACAGCAACAAAAACATGCCGAAACTAAAAAATAATAAAGTATGTGCACTTCTTTTTTTTTTCAAAACAGGTTTATTGTTTTAACATATAAGAGAAATATCATAACAATTTTATACAAGTAATTAAAAATAGGTATTATTATAATATTCAACAAAACAACTAAAGTATTTACAAAGACATCCACTACAATCAGATCAATTAATTAAACTAAAATACCATGCTATTGAAATTAAAATTTTTTAACAAATTTTGTAAATTATCCCATACAATATAATAAGATGTTTTTCTATTTGTTCTTGTCCTAATTGTGTTTATTTCCATATGGCACACTATATTCATAACATTTTTAAATTCACCTCGAAGGAGGTGTATCTGAAATCCAATTTCTAGTTATTATTTTCCTAGCCACTGCTAGAATAGACCATAACAAGGGAAGCTTAACCTTTTTAACACTTTGAGGTACAGGTGTGTTGAATAATATAAGAGATTTAGAAATAATGAAATTATCTGTAAAAAGAGCCTGCAAAAATTCATTAATTGACTTTCAGTATTCTTTCAATTTTATACAGTCATAAAACATATGAGCCCAGTCAGCATTAATTTCTACATTACATCTCTTACATAAATTATCTTTATTATTTATTTTATTCATCATCAAAGGTGTATAAAAAGATCTATGTAAAAATTTCCATGTATAAAGTCTCCAGACAATGGAAGACGTAGTTATATAAGCAGATTCCAATATATATTGTTTATCTTGTTGATTTGGTGGGTCCCCATTAATAGAAGTGAAATAATTCCAGTATGAATCTACACTGTAAAAAGTTTCTTGTCTGATAATTTTATGTATGTATGAAAGTTTACCTTTATCAGAAACTTTATGTTGTAAATTTAATATCAAGTAATCAATCAGTGTTGGAATAGATTCTTTAACTGTTATAGACATTAGATCTATTTTCTTAATGAGATGTTGTCTAAAGGTCTGAACCTCTAACCAGCAAGTTTCTCTTAGATCAAATTCTTGTTTTAAGAAATCTAGATTTTTAACTTTATTATCAGATATCAACTGATACCAGTACTTTAGATCATTATCTATAGCTAAATGAGTTCCTTCAGAAGTAGATGACAAAAGCATACCCTGAGTATACATTATAGGAATACAATAAAATTCCATTCCCTATACTTAGGGTGCATGAATATAAAGTTACGATAACTAATAATAATATTTAATGGGTAACAAACCATATGTTTAGGTGTAATAGGTGAAGTACAAAATTCCTTTAGTAACCATAACATGGAGTTATTTACAATCATATTTGTATGTGTTAAGGAGATTTTCATGAAGTGCATACTAATTAGCTCCCAATAATCTTTCCATTTTGTGACATATGACTGATCTATTAATAAAGTAATAACTTTTACAATAGAAGAGATAGTATATAAATTAAAGTCTGGAAAAGAAATACCCCTTGAGACCAGCTATTAGTATGTTTCTTTAATGCAATCCTAGGTCTATTAGGTGCCCATAGGAAATTTAACATTAGTGTATTCAGTTTCTTGATAATTATTTTTGTAGGTGGAAGTATTATTGATTGTATTAAGTATAAAATCTTGGGAATATTATCATTTTAATAATTGTAAGTCTCTCCTCCATAGTAAAAAACATATTATTCCAGGTATTAAAAGATTTTGTATATTAAGAAAACAGGTATTATAATTATTATATATAATAGATTTAATATCTTTAGATAGTATTATACCTAAATAAGTTATCTGACCTGAATTGGGTACATATTTAGTAAAATCACTAATGAGAATATTTTTTCGTGTATATATAGGTAGTATTTTAGTTTTTCTTCATTGAATATTAAACCAGAAATACTTTTAAAATTCATCATGTTATCAAATAGAGACTGCATAGAAGAATTAGATCCTGCTGATGTAATTAGAACATCATCTGCAAAAGTTGAATTTTGGATGTTGTATTTTCATCTATTTCAAAACCCTCTATGTCAGTACTGTTTCTGATCAAATTAGCCCAAGGCTCCATTACTAAAGTGAATAATAGTGGAGAAAGTGGACATCCTTGTTTTGTACCTTTAAGAATGGGTATTTTTTGTGAAACATATGTTCCTACCTTAATATAAGCCAACGTTCCTTTGTATAAATGCTCAATTAGATTTACAAATGCATCTGAGAAGTTTGTGCACTTCATTAAGGTAAACAGATAGTCCCAACTTACTGAATCAAATGCTGAACTTATATCAAGACTAATAAGTGTTAAATCTTTCTTTTTCCTATTTGCAAAATCTATTAATGCTAAAGTTCTTCTTATATTATCAAAAGTATTTCTATTTACAATGAAGCCTGTCTGATCTATATCTATAATGCCGGGAATGATTGTCTTCAATCTATCAGCAAAAATACTCATAAACATTTTATAATCAACATTAAGTAATGAGATGGGCCGATATGAAGAACATCTAGTTGGATCTTTATTAGGTTTTAAAATTGGCGAAATAAATGTATATTGCCAAGATGGGGGGGGTTATTAACTCAGTTTGGGCCAAAATAAAAACCTTATGTATTAATGAATATGTACTTTTAGAAAGGATTTTATATATCTCTGGTATAATACCATCATTACCCGGTGCTTTGTTTGATTTAAGCTTATTTATTTGTGTAATAACTTCTGTATATGAAATACTCTTGTCCAATAGTTTAATATGTTGTTTATTAAGCTTTTTATTCATGTTTGTGGTTATAAACTCCTTTATTTTATCTTTAGGTTCCATGTTAATGTTATAATGGTTAATTTTGTGAAAGTGATTTCTAAATTCATCTAGTATTTCTGGTATACTAGAAACATTCTTCTTTTTCCTTAGAGAAAAGATTTCTTTGATATGGTTTTGTTTATTCAACCTTTTTGTTTTATTTTTAAGTCTATGTAAGTATTTGGGGCTTATTGAATAAGACAAAACTTGTATTCTCTAAAGTTATTTTAACTTTATGAGTTAAAATTTCTTTGTATTTCTCATTTAGTTTGTTTATTTCTTCAATAACTTTCTTGTCCATAATATTTTCTTTATTATTATGTTTATAAGAGCCTAATTTACTTTGAATATCTAACAATTCCTTATCCCAAGATTTCCTTTTATTATTATACCATCTGATACTTTGTCCATATAGATATGATGTTAAGGCATCCCAAACATAAACAATGGAGACTTCAGGAGTATTATTTATGTCTAAAAAATGTTTTACTTCTGAAAGTATATATTCTTTATAGTCTTTTAGTTGAGTTAAGTATGCTGGTATCCTTTTGATCTGAACATTATGAGTATTTTTTATCATGAATTCAAAACAATTGAATTATGATCAGATATAGGACATGAAATGATTTTGGAATTAATTAAATCTGTTACCATCTGGTTAGAAATAAAGACCCTATCTATTTTTGAATAAGTTTTGTATCTGTTAGAAAAAAGGTGTATGGTAATGATTTTGAATCTATCTGATTATTAATATCATTCAAATGATAAGAATTAGCAAAATCATTTAAATGTTTTGCATTAGATGTAATTCTTCTTTTCCTATAGTGGTAGTATCACTTTCATGTAGTATACAATTAAAGTCACCTGCTAAAATAATATCTCCTATAGAGAATGATATGATCTTATCAAGATGATGTTTCACTGTATTAATACCAATTCCAGGTATCCAATATACATTAATTAAAGTGTAAGTCTTCCCATTAATTTGTATTGTAACCATACAAAACATTCCTTTGTCATCCTGATAAGACTTAATGGTTTTAGGAATGGGCATACTTTTATTCCATAAAATAGCCACTCCTCATTTTTCTGAGTGTGCTCTGAACTAACCAATACTGTATATTTGTTTGTGGCTAGTTTATCAATATCTTTTTCAAGAGATGGGTTTCTTGCAGGAAGACTAAGTTGGCCTTATGTAAATTAATGTATCTTATTAGGCTTGCCCTTTTACATGGATTATTCAATCCATTAATGTTTAAAGAAATTCCTTTTAAAGATGTCATTTGGCATTTTTAAAACTTAAGAATCTTATGATCAAAATAACAAATAACAAGATAAGTAATGTTACATCTCCTCCTTTAGGTGTACCTTTAAATATAGCTATATTTATTGAATCTCTTATGGGATTTCGTATAGGATTCAATTTTGTTTGTAGTGACAATGAATGTACAAAATATATTGTGGATGTCAAAACTATATACAAATAACAATGAACAAGTGAAAATAATGTAAGGATTGAACCTTGCATCCAGCCTGGAGTTATAAACTCCAACTTAGAGTAGTATTTACCACTCAAGTTAACCCCTACCCTAAGCAGCAGTACCTCAGCTACCACCTTATCAGTTTAATACTAGTTATATTTAACTGAGGTTAACAGTTTTCAATTCAATTATCTAACAAGACAAGACTACACATTTGGTAAAACAGCATCATATAAACTAAAATAAACCTTTTTTTTTTTTTTAAACTGTTCATACTACTATATACATCCATGTAATATAAAACACTTATATTCAAATAGCATTCAAATAATCTTGATGTTAGAAATCAAGAGGAGAGAAAAATAAGTTCTAACATTCATTTAAATCAAAAACTTTGGCTAATATGATTCAGACATTACATATATTAAGATGCATCTATTTTCTGTCATGTAAATGCAATTAACAGCTTCCAAAAAAAAAAACCTTGAATTGCTTGTATATGAGCATTTACTCAAACTCATTATTGTCAATAGAATAAAATATTGTATTCATAGAAATTGTTATAAATCATACTGCATAGTTATGCAGATTCTCAGAAACACTTATATACATATATACATACACACACACACACACACACACACACATATATATATATATATATATATATATATATATATATATACACACATACACACACACACACACACACACACATACACACACACACACACACACACACATATATATATATATATATATATATATATATATATATATATATACATACACACACACACACACATATACATATATATATATATATATATATATATATATATATATATATATATATATATATATACACATGCATACACACACACACACACACACACACACACACACACACACACACATATATATATATATATATATATATATATATATATATATATATATGATCTCACTGAGTTATGTCCTTGCCGAGCACTATCTTACTTGCTGTCCCTACAATAAATCTGTCTGCTTTATACAAAATAATGCACAGCAAGCACATTTTAGTAACCAGATTTTACAACCATGCTATACTACTGCTTTAAAATATATCACATGACAATTTCTTCCAGAATAGAGTTATAAAATTATTTATGCTTGTCAATCAGATGAATTAAATGAGTTATAGTAATGTATATGTTTGGAACATAAGTTTTTAACACAGATTATTAAGCTGCTGTTAAGTAGATTTTCAAAAACACTTGAATAAATGTTTCATTTTCTATGCCTTCTAAAATAAGACATTTACTTACTACAAGAAACTGTATCATTTAAACTCATTATAACTGACATATTTTATGAATTATAACATAGATATTTAAGTAATTATATAAAAGAACTCACATTTAGATGTTAAAGAGTTCATTTTCCTTCAGATAGTCACATTTGTATCATTTCTATTTCCTGGTAGAGTGACATTCCTGAATCTGTGATGTGTCAGTGTGATATCTAGGTCAAAGGTGAGACTGATTGCTTTCAGCTTCTCTGTGAGAATTCTGAGAGTTGAAGCGTTTGAAGTAGCTCATGGACACTGTGCATGAGACAGCCCACATCCCAGATTGTCTCTCTTAACATTTTGGCGGGAAACTTATTAAAAACTAGTGACAAACATTCATTTAGCAGTGTAAATGCATCTAAACATGACAAAACCTTCACAGTGTATTTTACAGGTTATTACAGCCTCTATGTAAGTGAAATTAAGCCCAAAATTATTAATAAGTAATAAAACTCAATATTTTTGTCCCAACTCAATTTTTATGCAAATCTTATTATTTACTGTATCTATATGATCAAAAGCATTTCTATATATTAATAAAGAAAAGAAAAAGAGTAGAAAGTAAAAGGGTGTAAGGCAGAAATCAAAAAATGTAAGAGAAAGCTATAAGAAGTATATACAATGGAATATTACTTACTGTTTATATTAATAGAGTTAAAATAAAACATATTATTTACTATTATTTAGTTCTAATTATTATTAGTTAAAGCATGACAGATTATTTACAAACAAGCATAAGCAGTATAATCAAGAAAGTATGATTAGGAATAGCATTTGAAGAACATATAAACTTTTTACAAGGAATAAATATGTTATTATTCTATTAATCATATTTTCATTACTCTTCTCTCCCTGCCCTCCCCCACCCTTTACCCACTACATAATCTAAATAGAATGTCGTTGTTTAAACAAAGAAAAGAAGAAAAGGAGAAGAAGAAAAAAAAAAGATAAAGAAAAAAAATGTATCAAATTACTGACCTTACTTCTCCTTTTCAGAAAGAGAAACAAGTTGAATCACAGCTTGCCATTAAATCTCCAGATATTTTGACTAGTTATGAAACAAAACATTTCTTTGCACACAGAGAATAACTTTGATTAAATCTTTTTCAAAATATTTGTGGCTTCTTGGAAATGCAGGAACTGTATTTAAAAAGATTAATAATGAAATAAAATGATGAGAGAAAAAAAAAAACATAGAACAAATCATTTGTTTTTTAGTCTCTTCTTCTCTGAAGTCTTCCACGAAGTTTCAGTTGCCAGTCTCTTTAATGAAGGACTAGCCCATTCCATTTCCTCTATTTTATCCAAAATCTTATTTTTTTTGATAAACAGTAAAGCAGAGTCTAAGTCATCGAAAATTTTAGGACCATCAGGAAGGAAGGAAGATTTTAAGCTTGGCAGGGAACAGAAGGTATGTTTCAAACTGTGCTTTTTTAAGCTCCCTTATTAGTGGCAGAAAAACTTTTCTTTTAGCTATTACCATGGAAGAATAGTCATTGTCAAAACGCACAGTTGTCTCATTAATCTTAACAGGAGCTTTAGCCCAAGCAGATTTAAGAACCATCTCTTTATCAAAAGATGATAGAAATCTAACTATAACTGATCTAGGATAGTTTTTGTTAGAGTTAGTATTAGCTATAGATCTATGTGCTCTTTCGATACCAAAAGAGAATGCTTCTGGTAAGTCTAAAGTTTTAGGGAGCCATGTTGTTAAAAAAGAAGTAATATTGTTACCTTCAATATTTTCTGGCAGTCCAAAAATCCTAATGTTATTGCGCCTAGATCTATTTTCCAGGTCATCCAGCTTTGTTTGTAAATGTGTATTTTGTTTCAGCAGAAACTCAATGTTGATTTCCTCTTCTTGTATTCTATTTTCCATGTCATTCACAGCTTCTTCTATGCCTGTCATCTGGATCTTCTGTTGTTGCAGGTCTATATGTAACAAGTCTATTTGTTTTGTAGTTTTTTCTATGAAGGTGTCTATTTTAGTATCCATTTTATCCATCTTAGCAGTAAGTTGCTGGATTATAATTATCAGAGACTGAAGTTCTTTCTTGATGCTGGAGTCTCGAGAATTTGTCTTACTGGAACTCATTTCAGACTGATAAACTGACAGGAAAATTTCAAAAGTGATTGCTGACAGGAATATTGTTAAGATTTCCTTTCTTTTTTAGATATAGTTCAAGAACTATATAAAACAAACATATTTAGAAAGAAAATTACTTCAAAAATTAATTTTTTAAGTAATTAATTCCTGTCAGTGTAATGAAATTGGTGGAGCTGAAGAAATCTGCTGCTATCCTGTGTTCATCCTTGGCCACGCCCCCAAGTATGTGCACTTCTTGATAGCAACCCTAACAGTTTGTGCCTGAGGTAACTGCCCCTTTCTCCACCCTTGTTATGCTACAACTTATTTTTCGGGGGGAGGGGGTAGTTATAAGACATCAATTATATTTTTTGAAGCCGATGGTTACCAGAAGTCCTACTGATTCACATGTGTACCTGATAGCTGCTGAATACTACAGAAAAGTGTAACTTTTTATTGAAGTGAAACTTCTTATGGGATGGTGTGAGCTTGGAGTGAAATGGAAAAGTGAAACGGAAGTACGGAAGTCAAACTCTGCCCACTAAGGGCAGAGTTTGACTTCTGTATCTACTTTAGCTTTTCAACCACATACACACAAACAGACAGAGACACACACACACACACACACACAGACACACACACACGCACAGTGATCGAGTGATACCCTAGCAGCAGCAGCATCAGTTGAAAGGGTGCTTTACCTCTCAACCATACCTCTCAAACTCTTATAACAAGAAATCTGGATAGAGCCTCAAATAACAGGGAACAAAGGACCAAAAATAGGGATGGATTTTAAAGATTGCTATTATAAACTTAAAAAGTTGGTAGAATAACAGGGTTTCCCTTAGCATGCATTTTCAACACACACACACACACACACACACACACACACACACACACACACACACACAGACACACACACTGACAGCGATCAAAGAGTCCCCTGGCAGCAGCAGCATCAGTTAAAAGATTTCCGTGCCTGTCGACCATACCTCTTAAACTCTTAACACAAGCAATCTGGACAGAGCCACAAATAATGATGGAACAAAGAACCAAACATATGGATGGATTTTAAATATTGGTCTTATAAACTTAGAAAGTTGCTAGAATGACAGGGTTTCCTTAGCGTACCTTTTCTAAAGCAATGGTGTGTGTGTGAGAGATGGACTCACAGCAGCAGCAGCAAACACCTTTGCATACCTCTGGAAATTAAAGCTAAAGAAATCCAGATAAATTCTAAAATAAAGGGGTGGAACAAAGGCTCAAAAACAGAAAAAGATTTTAATTAATGCTCTTACAAAATTACAAACTTGATAGGGATAAGGATTTCTGTTAGCATGAATTTTCTGAAGAAAATAAAAGTCTGAAACTCAAATGTATGTCAGTTTGCAATGAATGCCAATCAACCAAATGTTTTAGGAGTAAGGGATCAAAAATAAAGTAAATACCTCGTTATTGTCTTTTTAAATGTTATATTTTGGATGTAAAATGCTTTCTCCAACAGCAATTACATATAGTACAGGACATTTGAAACATTAGGTGGAGGAAATATTTTATATCAAAAACATATAAAAAGTAATATACTAAAAATAATATAGTAATAAAAATATAAATTAAGTAAAACACAACAATTTTACAGAGACCCCATCATCTAAGCTCAATAATGTCCTCCAGGATGTGTGTTAATGTGTAATTAACAGCATTCTAGGGGTGTACAGGCCCTCTTCTTGCAGAATCAGGCCTCATGACAACCCTGGGCGGGTGTTAATTACACATTAAGACACACTGTCAGGCATTATTGATTGCTCATTGTTTACTCAGTGTTGCATCAAACTTTGTGAAATGGTTAGCAGTCCATGATAAATGTATGGGCTTTCCTTTGCACTTCCTTACAGAAGTTTTACTTCTTCCACGCGTGGTGACCATGCATATTCTTTTTTTTTTTTTAAAAGATTAAATTGTGCAAAATAACTGATTTCAGCCACTGTGTTCTGTGAATATACTGATGAAGAACTAGGCATGAATTGCATATTCAGTGTACTTTTGTTTCAATGTTTTATAACTAAAGGATATGATTCTCTTTAGTATTGATTTCCTTTATTTGTTTTTTTCTAAACAAACCCTCACAAGAGTCAGCCATACCTCCTTTATAGTCATGCATAACCTAACCAAGAAGTTCATCAGAAGGCAGAAAAGAAATCTCCAAACAAAGAAATAAATTACCCTCTTACATTCCCCCAAATGCTTTTGGAACATGTTAACCAATTTACAGCAAGAAAACCTCCCTGTTATACCCTAGCTACAAACACCATGCAATGTGGTTAATCAAAACTTTCTCCAGAATATTTCCTTAAAATTAGGAATATCCTATCAATAAAGTCCACATCTCCCAGAGATCATGCATTGCCTACCCCACCACCATTCACCTGCCTCTTCCATTTCAAATGCATACATCCCAAAGAAGTCTCTATTCTACTTGTAAATATTTCCACTGACACACCCTCCTGGATCTGACAACATAAACCATTGGTTCATATGTCACTTCAGAGAGCATTTATGTCTTCCTCTCACCCTCACCCACATATACAACCTATGTCTAACAAAAAACATCATGCCACAGATTTGGAAAACTGTTCTAGTTAAACCTGGCCCAAAGCTAAACAATACAAAAGATACCTCTCACTTCTGTCCAATATCCCTCCCCCAATTCTGGACAAAATTATTGAAAAGATAGTTTACAACAAACTCTCCCTCTATATCCAGCAGTACCACCTGCTGTCCCCAAACAACATGGATTCTGGCCTGGGTAAAGTACAATGACAGCACTTTGGTCCCTAACTGATAACATCCTGCTAAACTCTGATATAGTGGTCTTCTAACAGGTGCTCTATTTATAGATCTGACAAAGGCATTTGACTTCAATGACCACTATTTTTTTCCAAAACAGGCTAAATGAAATTAGTATCAGTCCAGATGCTGCTCTCTGGTTTAAAACATCCTCACTTACAGACATTTCAGAGTTGGCTTGATCAGTCACTAAACTTCCATTTCCACATAGACAAAGTGAGAGCCAAACCAAACTCCCACCTCTTATGGGCCAGAAAGATCTCCCCTTATCTATCCCAACCAACCAGAGCAGCCACTGACAAAGGAGTTCTCCTTTTTCAGCTTGAATACAGAGCCCCAATTTTTGTTTCTGTTTACAGGATAAACATTGCCTCACTCCAGATTATCTCTAAAATCATCTGCCTATCCATTACAACCTCCCGTACCAATTGTAGAAGGAGTCATTACTGGGCACATTGTGGGTGCTGCGAAGAGCACTCTTGGCTGACATCAAAGATTGAAACAATACTAATTTCATGAACATTAATCATACTTTGACTTAGGAATAGGATCCATTCCGGTCATGGTATAAGAAACCCAAAAGATTTGGAAAAATTAAAAAAGGGACAGACCTTATCTCTCTGTGAGGATTGCTGTATCACCTAGAAAAAGTCTACCCATAAAACAAAACTCTAACCTTTCAGGATGCAAACTCTACAAGCTAACTCCACACATTCACTCCCCTTGCAGCTAGACTTCATGATAAAAACTCCTCATAAACCTGAGACACTATTCACAAGCCACACCAACTCTTATTACCCCTAAAAACCAAAATCTACAGTACTATGCATGCTTTCTCCTGTCATGCAACAACTCTTTGGCAATCTCTCCCCATTGGTATTAAGAAAATTATCGCTTATTCCAAATTCAGAATCCAACTCAAAAAGTATTTATTCATCCAAGCCAAATGTTCCTGCTTCAACACAGGTCATAACACCCAACATTTCTCCTTTCCAAGTCAAGATTCACTGAAGATTGACCCACTTTAGAAATTACATTTTACGTTATACTCTGCTTGATTGTACACTGCACTGTGCTTGTTCACTGGAATGTATATACATTTTTTTCTATGTACTTAGTTTTAACTATTCTGCCATTGCTCTCATTTCTGCATTTTTTATGTGAAATGTTTTGTATTTTACCCTTGCTGAGCCTGAAATTGGTCAATACTGATCTGTGCACTACCTTGTTAATGAAATATAAATACATAAATAAATACCTTTTGCAAGTTTCCAATTTTACCTGTGGTGTATGTTTGCATTTCTTTGCACATGGATGTCATTTTCCACTTTTATGGCTTACTTTGCTTTTGGTTTTTTTTATTTCTATTTTTGGTGTCTACATTATAGTGGGTCAGTTTGCTTACTGCTATGTGGGAATTAGGTGAGTATTTGCTTATCTACGTGTGTGTGTGTGTGTGTGTGTGTTTGTGTGTGTGTGTGTGTGTGTGTGTGTGTGTGTGTGTGTGTGTGTGTGTGTGTGTGTGTGTGTGTGTGTGCGCGTGTGTGTCCATATATATAATACATATATGGGTTCACTATGTAATCCCGAAATACTGAAATACCGAATTTCAGAAATTTCAAATTACATAGCCAAAAACACTAAATCCCGAAACCCCATAACTGCGAAATTTAAAATCCTGAACATCTCCTTTTAAAATTCATTATTGTTAAATTTAACATGTTTTCCTTCTTTCTCAAAAATATAAGCCAAGTTTATTTTTTTAGTAAAAAGCTTAAGTTCAATTAAAACATCCACCACATCTCCCCTAACTTGGGGTACAAAGGTAAAAATTTTTTTTAGCAAAATGTTAAAATGGGTCCTAGATATAAACAAATCGCTACAAATAAAATGTTATAACCATGATAAGCATGCACATCCAATTTTGTGATATGTCAATGCAGGGGTTAAGACCAACTCTTGGCCTTCACCCAGTGACCTCTTCCCCTGTAATTTCCTCTCCCCCTTTCCTTTCTTCCTCTTCCATTTTTATAAACATGATTATAATGTCAGTGATTTGTGTTCCTCACTGACTGCTGAGCAATTCTCCCCAACCTGCTTGGGGGGAGTGCTATAGAGTCATCTACAATGTATTAACCACAATGACCACAAGGGCCTTTTTAACCCTAGCCATTCACCACAAATCTCTGACAAGTTCTGATACCCTTGATAATTGTAAGCAGGGGCTTGGGAGGTGAACCATTTACAGGTTACCTGTTTGCATTAGAAACATAGGTACCAAACCAGGGATGAATTTCCAGTTTCCCATCCAATTGTCCAAGTTGAACTTGAATCGGGTTAGGGAGGAACTGTGCTTCACATAGATGGGAAGCCTATTCCATAGATGGGGTAGTCTTTGGGATACATATCTATCTCTCCAGCAGGTCCAATTTTTATCACAGACAATATTTAAGTCTTTAGAACAGACAAATCTGTTGCTGTTTATTTTGTGGATATGCAAGAGGTCCATCAGAGTGAGGTCTGACAATGCCCTGTATGCCAGGCATAAAACTCCCTTCCAAAGCCTGTAGGAGACAGAATACAGGTATAGGGCCTTGAATCAGTCTGAATATTACATTTTACTTACACCCTGTATTATTTTAGTGAGGAGCCTCTGTGGATGCTCCAGTTGTTGGATATGCTTGGTTAGATACATACCAAATGGGACATTGTACTCAATTATAGGTCTGATGAATGCCGAATACAGTGGTACAATGACTTTCTTGGACTTAGATGCCATGCCTTTGTTTATATGTTGCACAACATAGAATGATTTCCTCACCACTGTAGACACATGATGGTCAAATGCTAGATTACTATCTATGTGTGTCCCTAAGTCCCTGCCTACTGGATCAACTCTAAGGGGTGTGTTGTCAATGTGATAGTTACCAGGGATGGATGACTTCCCAAAGGATACTATTATGCATTTCTTGGTATTTAGTTTTAGTCCATGGCTCTGACACCAATTTTTTGTCTGTGTCAGCTCCCCCTGGAGAATATTTGTGTCAGTGTGAGATCCAATGACAGCTCCTAATTTACAATCATCTGCAAATTTAGTCAGCCAGAGACCACTGACATTGGCCTTGACTTCTGAGAAGTAAATACCAAAAAGGAGCGGTCCAAGGACTGTTCCCTGAGGGTCTCCACTTGTGACTGGCCTGTTTGTAGAGGTGGACTCCCCATTTCTAACTTCCTGGGTCCTGTCTATGAGCCAGTTGGTTATCCACCAGGTGACATATCAGTTTGTACCTAACCTCTTGAGTTTGTCAACAATGCCTGAGTGAGATATTGTGTCAAATGCCTTGGCCAGGTCAAGGTAGGCAGTGTGAACAATTTTGCCCTCATCCATTGCTTTGGTGACCTTCTCGAAGAAGTACACCAGGTTGAGTAAGCAGGACCTTCCCTTGACGAAATCAAACTGGGTTGGGTTCAGTGTCTGGAGGTTTACTATATCCCTGTTGATCATCTCCATGATAATTCCTTCCATGGCTTTACATATAAGACTAATGAGGCTTATGGGTCTGTAGTTTCCAGGGTCTGTAGATGGCCCACCTTTGTGCAGAGGGTGACTGTTGTCTTTCTCCATTCATGAGACACAAAGCCTGTTTGGAGGGTACAGTTAAATAGTAATTCTAGAGGCCCTCATAGGTCATGTTTCATGCTATTTAGAAGGCATCCTGGGATATTGTCTAGGCCCATTGATGCAGTGATCTTGGTCTTATAGAGAGCATTAAGGACCTGTTCCCTAGTGATAGTAGGGGGAATTATATTTGATGATATTTCCTGAAGGAAGGTTGAGGGGGCGAGAGGGGTAAAGTTGAATCTGAATTTATCAACCAGGAGGTTTGCTCTATCTTCTGCCTCAGTATAGGTGGCTCCTTTTACAATGAGCTCTGTACACAATTGTGTATTGTCTTTGGGGTTGTGGGCAATGTTAAAGAATACTTTGTGGTTGTCCTTGGATTGTGAGGCCAAACTTACCTCTAATTTAGCTTTGGTAGACTTTATCTGTCCTCTGAATTGTTTGTTTAGTTTGATGAGAGTGTTTTTATCCTGCTGGGTGCTGCACCTCCTAATTTTTGCCATGATTTTCTTCCTCCTGTTATACACCCTATTGATTTTGTGATTCCACCAGGGTAGATTGTTTTTTGAGTTAGTTCTGTACTTCTTCCTGGTGGGTACAGCTGCCTCTATGCAGCTATTAATGTGCTTGCACAGGATTTCTGTGAACAGTTCTGCATAGGCAGTAATGTTCTCAGGGTTTATGGGGGCTTGAAATTTTGTCAGGTTTTTGTTTAATAGGAGGAGGTTAGCCTTAGAATAGTTCCTTAATATTCCAAGTTTAGCTGGGAGTCCAGGTTTTATTTTTACTTCAAAGGAGACCATTTTGTGGTTTGACTTTACCAGGGAAGGCATTACAGTGGGGAATGTGCAGTACTCTCCCATTTTAGTGAGGACCAGATCCAGTATGATTGCACCCCTGGTTGGTGTAATGACTATCTGGTCCAGAGAATATGTGTTTATAAAATCCAGGAATCTCTGTGCATGTCTGTTTGGTGTCATATAGCATGCCCAGTTAATAGTGGGGTAATTGAAGTTGCCTATGAATATTGTACTGGGTTGGATGGTAAGTGTTTCCAATAAGTTTAAATACATGGTATGAGTTTCCTGGGTCGTAGAGGGGGACCAATAGCATGCAAGGAAGTGGTATTGGATTTTGCCTATGGTGATTTGAACATGGACAAGCTCAAGTGCATTGTCCTGTTTCAAAAGCCTTGAAGTATATTTATTTTTGATGTAAATAGAGACACTTCCACCTTTAACCCCTGCCTGTGAAGTAGCTGCCCTCAATGTGTGGAAGGCATTATAACCTTGCACTGTTGGTGTGCTGTCCTCAGCTTTAAACCATGTCTCAGTGACAGCACAGATGTCAGTATTATCTAGCGTAAAGAGAGCTTCTAGGGAATGCAAATTGTTTTCATCACTATTAATATAACCCACTTTGAATCCCTTAGGGGAAGGGTATGCATTATGATTACCATAGCCTTTAACGTCCCATTCAAATGATTCTGTTTTTTTAAATATAATAAAATTAACTTACTGATCAACTTTCTTAAACAATCCCTGATAAGCATTCAGATAAGTATCAGACAAGTCACTCTTAATATTTGCATCCAGTACTTTCAGTTCTGTAAATAAATCATTGATTTTATGTTCAGATTCTTTAATCAGAATATCCATTAATTCACAGCCATGATGATCAAACATATTAATAAGCTCAGTATAAATGGCAGAATTAGAATCACAGATAGCAGGAAAGTAATCAAACCTTTGGGTACTCTTTTCTTATTTATGCACTGTTTAAAGAATGTATTGTCTAATTGTTATGTTTCTTAACTTTAATAGTTTTTTTTTCCAAAAATGTCTATTTGTGTAGACAAAGACTTGTTACTTGCATGCTCTACTGTAACTGACTCACATGAAAAAGGTCTACACAACCACTTATTCAATGTTTTTTGTCACACAGAAGATTTAAAACTGTAGGCTTCTTCACTCATTCAGCAGTCCCTTGGTTACCATAAATTACATTCTTAGAAGAGTTGCTAACATTCTGTATTGGCCCTGTACTCACAAATCTTTGTACACTATTAACCACGCTCTCTGCTTGTACTTGCGCCATGCATTTGTATGAATACAAACCATGACTCATAATGTCACTACAAAATTCTGAATTGTCTTGGTTTACATCATGACCTGTAATGTACAGTTTATGAAATGGGTTTTGTCTATATATTACATACTACATTATTACATTTTAATTTTACATTGAATAAAAAAAGACTTGACTAGTGATATTTTATTATAGATTTTATTTTACATTTTTTTTAGATTATATAAAATCAAAAAATTGCAATTGTTTTTAAGTGTGCATTCTACATATTTTAGATAAATATAAGAATTTTTAAATGAAGGTAGTCATATGATTCCTATAATGTGGGTGTTATTTTCAGTTATGGCTCAACCTGAGATATGGATGTTGAAAGCCCAAACAAGGCTTACTGAAAGAAATTTTTATTCTTGTTACCTTACAACATTGTTGTCTGCTGAAGTAAGAAAGATACTTTGTTTTATAGGTGATAGTTGTCTATACCCAATATGTTAAGTAGTCAAACGGCAGACTGTTTTTATAAATGGAAGTTTCCTGAAATATGTGAACCAGTCAAATAGCAGTAGTCATGCCATGTAAAATAGCCCATTAAAAGCAGTTATAAAAAATGAATAATTGTTAGTTCAGAGCATTAAAATTCCTTTCTTAGTCTACAAGTTAAAATCATAATAGTACTTTGGCCATACCTTCAAGATATGCAAGAAATGAACAAGAGCATACACTTTAAAGTCACTATACACAAATGGTTGTATTGTCAAAAATATTATACTTTGCAAATTCCCTCCTTACAGAAACAGAAACCAAAATTAAAATAAAAAGCATCTAAACAGCAAGAATGAAAAAAGAGCATTTTATCAGTCATGCTATACAGCACAAGCTTTTTCATCAATAATGTCATTGTTTAAACAGTGCTTTATGTTTCATACTTATTGCTTTCTTTTGTATTTTTATTTTAATTGTTTAGTCCATGGCTTACATATTAGCCTATATATAACAATGTTGTCCCCTTATTTCCTTAGAACCTGTAATCAGTTTGTTTACAAGCAAAGCTGTCTATATTATCTTAGATAAATCATTGTTAAGGCAATGTCGTTATATGAATTGATTTGACACCTAAAATTATACTGTGTCAATCGTTTCCTTGTATAGCCTGTAATTGCTTCCTTTATCAAGCAAAACTTGTTGATTAATCACCTTTATGACAACATCACTATATATAAATCAATTTAGCAACCTCAGAGCACACTACCTCATTTGTTTCTTTGCAAAGTCACTAAATATTTTCAAGGTCATTGTATAATCATATCCATGTTTTCAATTCCCATATAACCACTTTCATGCCAGAAAGCTCCCTGTATAAAGTGGCCATGTAGAATCCGCAAATAGCCTCTTATAATGGGAAATTTTACCTTGTGTTGCTTTTATATACGTAGTTTATAAGTATAAGGAATTCTGTATAAGTAATTACTTGATGTAATTAGTAAATAATCTCTTGTGATCAGAAAATTAGTGAGTTTTATGCATAAATCATGCTACACAAATTATTTATGTGCATGTATTAATCTTGTATTAGATTTAAGCAAAATACAATATGCATGAATAAGAATGAAGTCAGTCTATAGCGCTTTATGAAAACTGTTTATGACCATTGTTACTCGGGCTAATATGGGTTTATATGCAATTACAAGGCATATGGTCAAGGAGATCATTGAAGGGCCTAGCCCAATTTCCCCAGAGCATTCTCAGATTAAATGACTTCTCAGAGTAACCGAGTATGCAAAGAGATGCTAAGAGAATCAAACCTGAGCTGAAGAAGGGGGCGCAGAGCCTTAGTCATGAGAGCTAACTGCCAGACTACATTTTTACATATTTATCAATTACAAGATTTTTGTCTACAGAAGCCTCTTAGGGTCTTAACTTCTCACTCACAAATTGCTCACACAACTACCCTCCTAGAGTTATAGCTGCATAAATTATGAAGACTTTTTTTTTGTCTTTCTCAATGATTTTTGCTGCTATAACCTGAAATTCTTTCTGCGTACACAGGCCAAACTCCTTGCAAATTGCTGTGTCCAGACCTGACTGCTGATTCAATGCAGTTCTTACTAAAGAAACACCTGAAACTGGAGTATAGATCAGTGCACCCAGCTACTAAAAGACTGTGCATTAAAATGGCACAGCCAGGACAATGAGTTCCTTCACATACATGTGCATATGTGAGCACCAGTTAAATGTGTGCTACAACTCCAGCAAATGCTGCATTGCATCAGTGTGTGAGTGTGTGTGTGTGTGTGTGCGTGTGTGTGTGTGTGTGTGTGTGTGTGTGTGTGTGTGTGTGTGTGTGTATATGTGTGTGTCTGTGTGTGTGAGTGAGAGAGAGAGAGAGAGAGAGAGAGAGAGAGAGATCACTGTTTACTACCGACAGTGAAAATGGTCATTAAATGGTTACTTATTTCACTAATTTGGAAGAAACCACATAAAGCCACAGTTAAAAATGTGTTAACTACTTACAAAGTGCGTGTGTGCGTGCGTGTGTGTAGACATATGTATGTGGACTATGTCATGCTAATAGTTTTTAGTCTACTTTTTCTGAAGTTGTGAAGTAAAAAAAAAAGGTCTGCTACACCTCTCTATTCCACTCTCCAGGCCACATCCTGCAAATTATCATCCAGCACTTATGCCACAGATATCTAGTTTATATCTTGGACATTCCATATTTTTCAGTTGTCTACCCATCAACAAAATTAAGTTATACAGACTACCTCTCTGTGAGCCTGAATTTGCTATTATTTCAGGCATTTAATCCATGAAAGAAAATATTTCCTTCAGATTGAATGTACTGTCAGCTCTTGTCTTACACCCACCCACACACACACACACACACACACACACACACACACACACACACACACACACGCACACGCACACGCACACTCACAGGATGTCCTTAAACCCTCCCTCTACCATTATGATTGTGCCCTTTAACATATTTTCTTCTATAGGTGTTTGTCTCAGTGTCCATACACTGCAAACTCTTATTTAAGCAGATATCTAATTTTCTGCAATTCCTGTTGGGGAATGTGGTTTATACTAAGGAAAGGAGGTCATTAGTTTAACTTTTCCAATCACTGCAGCCAGCGTACATGGAGCTACTGACATCCTTTTTCCTCCCATTTTTTCCAAATGCCCATGGTCTTATAACCCCTTTCAAAGAGTCACATTCCATTATATAGTTTTATATTACATTCCAGAACACTGCCACCCTCTGTATGAAATAACACTTCTTTGTGTATAAAAATGTATTTTCCTTCATTTGCTTTCAATGCCTTTATTGACTAACCTCAAAAAATTCGCCTGGAAACTCCAATAGAGGGCCTGCAATACAAACGGATGAAAAAATATTAAAAGTTGATTTATTTGGTTTTAATCAATAATATACGTTTTCAACAAACCTCTTCCTCAGAAACAAAACATCAGTAACAATTAATTGATAATTTATATACTCTATCCAATTAATAGTATAATGATCTATTCAATGAAATGAAACCGATTGATTATGTTCATTATAATCATGAGAGAAGTCAGGCACATGAATATCAGTATTCTAAATACATTTGCCTTGTGCATAAAAACAAGTTTATAACACATGTTTAAAAACATATAAAACCATTTTTAGAAACATAAATATTTAAATAAAAATTTTTTATATATAATTTAATTTGTGAGTAAAAATAAACATTTTATAACCACTGGTCAACCTGCCTCAAACTCCTATGTAGTATATGTTACAATACTGTCCTCTTGTGACATTAGTAGGAGATACATTTGACTTATCAGAGTTTAGCTGATCTCAGTTTAAGTACTGGTTTAATAGATAAAAAATCATTTAAGCCCGGAGGCTTGTTGGATTCCAAAACAATCTGCCAGTATAACTCCTTATATTCCAATTTATCCTCCCCCATACCTCCCCTTATGTCCCTGGGGACAGATTCAAAACAAAGAAAGAAAATGCTGCATTAGGACAAGTAGTTTGGTGTCTATATAATGCATTTTTACTATTCTCTTTTCTTACTTCATACAAATGTTCATAAATTCGACATTTCAGTTTTCTTTCTGTCTTCCCCACATAAAAGGAGGTACATCGATTGCATGTAGCAAGATATATTACTCCACAACTATTACAATTAAACATACCCCTACTGGTAAGAAGTCTATTTCTTGCCTCCAAATAGACTGGGTTTTTATTGCCTATATGGGGACACTGAGAACAAAAACCACATTTGTATGTCCCAAACCCATGAGAACCTGTTCATTTGGAAAAGGAAGTGCCAAATTCAAACATTTGTTTAAAATTTAAGTCCCTATGATAGATACATTTTAAAGGGAGTTGACTATTCAATGGTAGGTCAGTAATTTGGACAAACCTTCCCCATTCTCTGGAAATCATTTCTTTAATGGGTCCTGAGTCACCAGAATAGTCTAAAATGTATGCCCTATCCCAGCTAGTAGAATTACTATTTTTTAAAACTTCGTTCAATGTGGGTGAATCTTGTCCCAAAACTGGAGCAAATCTATCCTTTCTCCCTTGGACCACTACTTCTAGAACATCATCTAATAAATACTTTGGGTATGCTCTTTCCTTAAACATATTCAACACATTATCACATTCTATTAAAAATTCTTGATCATCTGAGGTCATTCTGCTCACTCTTACCAGTTGCCCCTTCACTAAATTTTTCTTCTGAAAAAAAAGATGGGCACTTTTGAAATGAAGGTAAGAGTTGGAGAATATATTTTTGCGATGTATACTGGAGAAAAACCCTCGGTCAACCTTTCTTAATGAAATGTCCAAGTAAATCAATTGTTCAGCATTAAAATCAAAAGTAAAATCCAAGAAATTAGTTGTTCCCTTCACGTAGTGTAAGAACTCTAAAAATTTTTCTTTGGTGTCGGTCCAAAAAATACAAATATCGTCTAAAAATCTTTTGTACAATGACCAACACTTAGAAAAAGGACTGTCAATTATGTATAGCTTCTCCCACCAGGTTAATACTATGTTGGCATAGGTGGGGGCACATTTAGCACCCATAGCCACTCCTTTGTTTTGTTTAAAAAATTTCCCCTGAAAAAACATATAGTTATTTTTCAAAATGATTTCCATAAAAAGAAGGCAATTAGTAAAATCAATGTGGGAAAATGTACCACTTTCAATCATGGACTGCTCCAACCACTGTAATCCTATTTCATGGGGGATAGAACCAAACAAATCAACTATATCCATTGTGACAAAAATAAGGTTAGGTGTTAATAAGTGTGGTTTAGTAAGTCTCAAAAAGTCCCATGAGTCTTTCAAAACTGTATCACCAGAATAGGATAACATCTTGAGTTTCTCATCCACAAATTCGGCCAGGGGGGTAGTCACTGACCCTTCTGAAGAAACAATCACCCTCAAGGGGGATCCATGGCATTTTTGTGTACTTTGGGTATACCAAAGACAGAAGGAACACGTGGTTGTTTGTTAAACAAAAAATTTAATTGCTCTTGATTAATGGAGCCATCCAATAATAAATCTTGAAGCATTAAATGTATTTTACTTTTGGCAATATTAACTTCATTAATCGAAGCTTTGGAATATTTTAAAGTATCATGAAGTAAATCTTTCATCTTAGATTCATATATAATGCTGTCCATAAGCAGTGTCCCCCTCCCTTGTCCGGATACATCACCCTTACATTTCCATCTTGTTTTAAATCATTTAGTATTTTCTTCTCAGAATGGGTCAGATTGGGGTGAACAAAATGTTTCAAAATAGTATTTCTAATCTCCTTCTCCAATAAATTCCCAAATTCCCAAAATTCTTTAATTGGGGATGCAAAGGGGGGTTGAAGGTGCTTTTTTTCTTGAGTGTAGAAACACCAGATGTACCTATTTCCTGATCCTGGATTATAGATCTAGGTATACTTGCCTTCCTACTGGGAACAAATTTAAAACCCTTGGAAAAAAGCTGAAAATGTACAGGTTGTAAATCTATACTACTAAAATTAAATATTTTGTAGCTGTTAAGTTCTAAAGTTTTGCCAGTACAAATAATGTTAGGTGTAACTTCTACCTCCTGTTGTAGCCCCGGTAGTTGTATTGTACCGGATTCTGATTGCGAATTCTGTTGGACCGACGAACCGGGGGTCCTTGGTCTAAAGGGAAATCCCTTTCAACATAATTACTGTCATGGTATCCCTTTTCACCTACTACTTGATTATGCGGCTGAAAATCCCTTCTGTTTGTACCCATATTACGCTCATGAAACAAGGAGGTAAAAATTCTAGGCTTGGGGTATGCTTTGCTTTCCCTGTATTCTTTAACATCTCTTTCAAGCTTCCCCCGTTTCCTTGTCATGTTGGCAATACACTCAGAGTCGACCTGGGAGAAAATTTGTAAATACAACTTTTTCTCTTGGTTGACCTGAAACAAAAGATCATTCACTATCTTGGTATTGATACTCTCCATCTCAGTTAAAATTACTGCCATGACTCTCTCATTTTCTTTTAAAATGGCTTTAATAACATCGAAGCCACAATTGTCACAAATTTTTAGTAAATCAGCATGAAATTCTGACCCCTCCTCCACCCTATTGGGGAATTTAGCTAACCTTAAACCTTTCGGAACCACCTGCGTATTCAAACATTCCTTAAGGTAAGTACTATCACATTCCGATCTTTTATATTTATCTAAATAAAAATATAAATCATCTAGGCTTTCCCTATATGTTTTAACAACCTTATCACCAGGAACAATATTAGTAGAAACCTGGTGCAGTTCGTAAATTTTTATCTAATAAACCTTGAAAATCAAAGCTTTGTTTGTCAATGGAAAAGTCACCTTGGTTATGAGCGTCAGAAGAACAACCAGCGTCGGTAGGCTGTCCCAGTCCATTACCACGTACCGCTGGTGTACCAGAACGTAAGAGCCTTGGAAAGTCCAAAAATGCTTTATCTCCTTTGAAAGCAGGACCATCTCCTTTTTGTGTGCCTTTGTTGACTACCTAGTTTCCATTTAATTTTAAGATTGGATGTCCGTGTTATGTCTGCTATTCTTCTTGTATGGAACCTTGAGGACCTTGGGTGTCCATGCCATGTGTGCTATCCTTCCAATATGTGTCAATGTAATGCCCTCAGCTTGTAGTCATAGGCTTACTGCCCTAGCCTCCACAACCTCTGACTCTGCTCAAGAACTTAGTTTGTTGAGTTTCAAAAGAATTTTTATTTATTTTTATGTATTTTTTATTTTACACTTGTTAACTGGGCTAGTCTAACTGGATATATTTCCATTTTCAGTAGAGACCCTGGGAGAAAAGCTCCACAAGTAGCACAAAAAAATATGATATACAGTTATATAACAAATAAAGTAGAAGGGAAATTAAAATACAAAAAAGGAATCTTTATGAGAAGTAATTACACTAACGAGGATTGATATAAAGGATAATATAAGTCATTTTACAACATGATATTTGAGGTAATTTAAAGTACCCGATATTTGAGGTAATTTAAAGTACCTTGATAGATTAAATAAATACTAGAAGTTATATTAATCTTACTAGTGACCATTTCTGCTTACAGAGGGGTAAGCAGTATAAAATTTTGTAACCAGAGGCAGTATGAAGATAGAAGTAGGGGAGGCTGAAGATTAGTCAGGGTTACTGCAAGGACATAACCAGTGTGTTGTAGGTGTCTTTTGAGCTTTTGCTTAAAGAGTGACAGTGAAGGTAGAGAGTTAGATCGATTGGTAGAAGGTTCCAGTTTTTTCCAGCAGTATTGGAGAAAAGGGAGTCACTTGCCAAGTTATTGGGCTTGCTTATGCTAGCAAGCAGTTTACTAGAAGAGCATAGGGAATTGAGATTATTATAGGGTGTAATGAGGTTAGAGAGTATAAGAGTATTTTTTGGTTGGTAAAAGATCTTATGGGCAATGGTAAGCTGGGAAAAAATTAGAATGTTTTGTAGTTCAAGCCAATCTAGCTGCTTTAGATTCTGACAGTGCTGAGTTCGAAATGCATTACCAGTGGAAAATCTGGCAATGTTGTTGTAGGAGCTGGCTAGTTTGAGAAGATTATTTTTTTTTAGGTTAGTATAAATAGCTGAGGCGTAAAGAATAGTTGCGATTAAATGAGAGTGCCAATAGTGGTTCTAGCTGTTGGAGTTAAGAAGGGTTTGATTCTATATAAGGAGCCCATTTTTCTGTTTACTGTTTGTATGGTGTTATTTATATGGCTATCGAAGTTAAGGTTATTGTCGATTGTGACTCCTAACAGTTTGGTGGTAGAGTTGGGGGATATAAGGGTGCCATTGTTGGATTTGACTGAGAAGTCTATTGGAGAGGGCCTACTGGTAGGTGTAAAGAGTAGGAGCTTAGTTTTTTTGGCGTTCAAAAGGAGGCAGCGGTTCAAGAACCAAGCCTCTACTGAGTTGAATACCTTCTGAGTTAGTGAATGTAGTTCTGAAATGGAGTTGGCAGAACATATAAGCATGGAATCATCGACATATTGTATACAGGTGGCTTGAGGGATTGCTACATGAAGGTTATTGATGAATAATGAAAAAAGAAGAGGTCCGTAAATGGAGCCCTGAGGGACTCCCAAGGGTGACTGGCAGGTGGGATGATAGTTTGTTCTCCCAGAGAACTGCCTGTTTCCTGTTGTTGAGGTAGGACTTAAACCATCGTAGAGCTAGGGTATCTAGAGAAAGAGATTCAAGAGTATTTATAAGCAGGGGGTGGTTTACCATATCAAAAGCTTTTGAAAGATCGATGAAGAGAGCAGAAGAGAGGATGTTGTTATTACGGTTTCTATTAATGGAATCAGTGAAAGATAGGAGAGCGGTGATGGAACTATGAAATGTTCTAAAGCCATGCTGGCAGTTAGCCAGTAAGTTCTGTTTAGTTAAGTGGTCTAATAGTGGGTGGTGAATGCATTTTTCCATGACTTTTGCTAAGGGTGATAGTAGAGCTATCGGCCTGTAGTTAGAGTAATCGTTAAATTTACCACCTTTATGTAGGGGATAATGTGGGAGATGTTTGGGATGGTGCCCTCATTAATGGTTCTGTTTATCAGGATGGATATAGGAAAGGCAACTACTTTGGCTGCTTTTTGCAAATATTCAGAAGGTAAATGGTCTGCTGAAGGAGTACAAGGCTTAAGTTTTAGTATAATTTTATAGATGAGAGTGGTAGAGATGGGTTGAAATTGGAATGCTGGTAAAGATCCAGGTATAGGGGGTAGGGAGACATGCGTTGTCAGTGGAAAGCTGACTGGCTAGAGATTGTATGGTCTCAGTGAAGTAGGTGTTGAAGATGTTGGCAGTTTGATGTGAGGCATTATGATCAGTACCTTGAGGGGATGGTGTACTACAGTGGCCAGGGTGAAGGAGTCTATTTATGCTAGTCCAAAATTTCTGTGGATTAGTTTGGTGCATTTGCTGTAGTTTACAATAGTAGTTCTTTTTGTCAGTGAGTATAGCTTTTTTTGTTATATTTCTCAACTGTCTAAAAGTTTGTTGTTCAGGGGTAGTTCTGTTAGCTCTCCACTTAGCCCATGATTTGATCCTAAGTAAAATTTTCTGGCTGGTTTGGACTTCATTCTAATAGATCATTTAGGTGCGTGCTCATCGAGGATTGCAGAAATTTAGAGTTCTGCAATTCCTTTAGAATTTATTTTAGAATTAAAAGAACAAAAGCTGCCATCTTCAATGTATAAAGGATAATGTTCTGATTATGATCCAGGCACCCTAAGGGTGTCAGATGAAGCTGGCAAGACAGGATGGACATGCCCTTCTTGAGAAGTGTGGGGCAGAGCTGGCACTTTTGCAGACGTTTGAAGGAGAGGCAGTGATGCAAGTGCACATATCGGTGGTGGCATCAGGTCACTCAGGCTACTACATGGTGTTAGCCTTCAACATGGGTGTGCAGAACATGTACTCATATGGGAAAGCCACTGTGGCACCCGCAGTGGCACAGATTGCACATCCTACTCAGGGTATGGTTATTTCATTACAAAAAAATGCAGTTATTGCCATGATATCAGGGCACACAGTGCCCATTCAAGGTGGTACAGTGCCACAGTGAATAATGTTGTCACCTCACAGTAAGAGGTTCTCTGGTTTGATCCTAGGCTGGAGTGCTTTCTGTGTGGCATCAACAAGTTCTCCATGTCTTTGAATGTTTTTTTCTTCTGATGCTCCAGTTTCCAACTACACATTGCAAAGACAAACAGTAGGTGGACTAAACAGTCTAAACTGGCTATAGGAGAGAGCACCCAGGCATGCACATATGTGATATAGAAAAAAAAATATTAGTAGGGCTAGCCCCGAGTGGTATAAGCACTGTTTCTAGATGATGGCCACCATTGATGTGACACTTCAATGCCATGTTCAAAAATAGGAAAAGGGGACTTATGGATAGATGCATCAATTGCCAGGATGTCCTTTAGGGTATAAAGCTGCCTCATAGCCAAGTGAATGATGGCCCCTTCTGGACAGCTCTCTTCCTGATCCTGGGTAAAAATTCTAGTTAGGAGTGTTGATGGTCAGCAGGCAAGGGGGCAAATAACACATGAAAAAATAAAGAAATAAATGAAAAAAAGATTTCAGCTGAGATCTTAGCACCACTCATAAAGAACACTTATGGCCTAAAACTCTAAAGCCCAGCATGCCCAAGGCAATATACACTTCAATTTTGTTTGTTTTGTCTTCACTTTTGTGTTGTGCTGAGTTGTTTTGTTCAGTTATATGATGATTCTCGGGTTTCTTTTTTTCTATCTTACTCAGTAGTGTCCTACTCCTTCCCCAGGGTTGTATTGTCTGCTGCAGTCATTTTGTCTGAACTGCTTTGCTTTACATTTATAAGTATGTAACATATCTGCATAGACCATCCTACTCTGCTATCTACTGTAGAAGTGGAGAAAGACACCCCTTTTGTTTACATTTCAGTACTCTAATGGTGATAGGCTTATCCTGTTCCTGAGACATTCAGTGACACCCATTGTGAAAATATTAAACAGTACAGGACCCATCCTAGACACCTGTTGTGTTTGTTTGTCCCTGTTCTCCTTGTAAAAAAAATCCTCTGCTACTAGTTTCTGCTAGAAAATCACTTCTTCACCCAGTTTGACTCCACTGTTTTCCTATTACAATTTTCTTTTTTTTTTCAAACACCTTTATTGGATTATCACTTGTGACATAGGCAAATTTAAAGTCATATAAAAGTAATCAAACTATATTAACATAACAAACATTATATTTCACATATAATGCTATATAATATATAACCTAAGCAATATTTCATAAATTATTCAATTCCTGCCTTTTTTTAAATGACACATCTTTATTAAACCATCACTTACTACATAGACAATCATATATATTTATATAAATGAAAACAAACCACACCAACACAATCCTAGATGCAAGCATTTTACATCACAAACCATACTGACACACACCCAGTTGCGAAAATTATATATCACTTATAATCTACCCAGTCTTTCTCACTCAAACAATATATAGCTCATTTAAGATCTGCTGCCTTTTAAACCTCATCCCTCCCTTGTATGTATTGTTCCCACAATTCCCATTTGTTCCTATGTAGTTTGCTCCTTTTTTAAGATCTCAGTTCCAGTTGTTTTATCTCTGTTACCATATTCACTACCTCCAGTACAGTTGGTGTAGATACTGATTTCCATTTTCTAGTAATTGCTTTTTTGGCAGCCACCATTATTAGACAAAACAAGGCCTTCCCATGTCTAGGCAATTCCGATTCTGTATAATAGCTCAGAATAATCATCTCCCTCGTCAGACCAATCTGCCCACTCAGCATCTGCAATAGTGTATCCCTTGTCAGTGTGCTACCTGACAGTGAATTCAATTCCAAAGGGAAATCCAGATACACACCATCTACTGGGTGATGAAATATTTTCTTATTAACAGCTAGCTGTGGTTACCCAACGCCATGAAATGCAGATTGTCTTGCTGAACGTCCTTATTTCAGGGAGAATACAGACTAGGTTCTGTGCAATCCATCTCCTTCAGTATGTGCCTTTATCAGCATATGGTTTTGTCATACAGTGTTTCAAATTGACATCTAAATTTGAATCCATTTTTATACCTCTGTTGCCTAAATGATTCTTTTCTCATAGCAAACTTGTTGAGTGGTTCATTCGTTTTTTTCTTTGGCACATTCTCTTTGACTTTTACGTTTTATTTTTATGTCAAATTTCCATTTGCTAGTACATTTCACTCAAGTTTCTTTGCATATTTTGCTGATATTTCTCTGCAGATTTCTTTTATTTTTTATTCTTTTATTTCTTTCATTTTCTGCTTTATTGTATTCAATTGATACCATCCTATGCAGGAAGCCATTAAAGCCAAATGCTACTGGGCAGTAACCTAAGAATACGACAGCACTCGACATCATTAAACAAGTAACATATTTTTCCTATTCTTTGCTAGTTTAACACATGCATTTTGTATTTTTTTTTCACATTTTCTTTTATCTAATAACAGCATGACCAGAATACCAGACCACCCCTCAGGAAAGGATACAATTAGACAGTTACAAGTGACTGTACAAAGTAATAAATGTGGATTGAGTGCATTTTTTCAGTGTATAGATGCCAATCCACTCAATTTTATAATCTCTAACTTATAATGCTACTGCATACTCTATTTTTATAGAAAGAGGCTACTGCAAGGGAAAAAATATTGCCTAGTAAATAGAGGGGATGCTGAAAAGTTCTAAGCCTGACCAACTTTCTAAATTCTGAGCACTGTTTTGCCTCTGTAGCTGAAAAGAGGGTTATTTCATCTTGTAAAGTTCCAATTTACAGAATTGTAACACTGTTTTGACATTGTTTCAGATCATCAATTGAACCATGTCAACGAAAAATGTGGAATTTAAGTGTAGAACTCCGAGCCATAATGAAGTTCCTATTCCTGCAGATGAACACTCCAAAGGAAATCCATAAATGTATGATGCAAATATTGAGTGACAAGTGCCCTTCTTACTCAACTGTGAAGAAGCAGTGTGCAAACTTTCAGCATGGAGATTTCAAGACCAAAGATACAGCAAGGTCGGGAAGGCCTCAAACTGTGCCAACCCCTAAAATTTTTGACCCTGTCTATGACCTTATTTTGGCATATCAGTGAATATCGGCTAAATCAATTGCTGAGACACTACAGATATCCAGGGAACATGTTGGATTTATAATCCATGAGCAGCTGGGTATGTATGCAGAAGGTATCAGCCAACTGAGTGCCCACATGACTGAAAGCTGAGGACAAAAGACGTCAAGTGGACACCTCCAAGTTGACTTTGTGACATTTTTGTCAAGCTGGTGTCAACTTTTTGTAACGACTAGTTACTTTTGATGAAACATGGTTACACCACTTTGATCCTGAGACAAAACAACAGTCAATGCAATGGCGATAGCCAGATTCCCCAAGGCCAAAGAAGTTCAAGACCCAAAAGTCAGCAGGAAAGGTCGTGGCCACAGGGATTTGGGATCAGGAAGGTGTTGTAATGGCTATCTTCCAAGGGGCCAAACACTTCATGCAAAATACTACTATAATTTGCTGTGCCAATTAAATGAGGCATCGAAAGAAAAAAGGAAAGAGAAGCTGTGAAAAGGAATTCTCTTTTTACAAGACAATGCACCTGTTCACAAGGCTGGCAAAATGATGGATGTTTTCACAAAATTGGGGTTTGAGTGCATAGACCATCCACTGTACTCACTAGATCTTACTCCATCTGACTATTTCATGAGTTGAAAGGGCGGCGATTTTCAAGTGATTCAGAGGGGATTGCAGCAGCGGAGCAGCATTTCAGTGACCATACATCAGACTTTTTTGGCAGGGTTACAAAAACTTCAGACATGATGTGCCAAGTGTGTTGAACTTCGGGGTGAATATGTTAAATAACTAGTAAATTTCATGGCTCCATGTCATTTCTTTCTAGGTCGTGCTTAGAACATTTCAGCACTCCCTCATACTCTTGAGCTCACCTATTCAGAACATGTCTACATGAATAATCAGTGATATTATTTCCCTGACAAGAGCAATGCATCATCAGTAATACCCAAATCGCATTCATAATTCTAAAAGTAAAACATATACATGCTGAAATCCGTTTTCAACTCATAATGATTGTTACTTTCTGTAATGCATTCAGACTATCTAGGAATGTGATAAATTCAGTCCATATGAGTTTTCATGCTTCATTTTGAGTTCTACATTTACCATATTTTCTGTACTTAATATAAAAGATAGTTGAGATACATGTGCCTGTTTTTCCATCATATTTCCTTTCAACACTATTGATCTATTGGAATGCGTATTAAGTTTGCCTAATGTCATGTTACCCAAACACATAAAAACTCATTCCTCCTACCTCATTTTATGTTTTTCAAGTTTCACTTTGTCATCTTTGTCCCTTCTCCCCATTTATTCTACTGTTGTTCATTGTTTCCCTCCCTTACATCCTCTTTCTGTTTCTGTTTCAAATTACTTTCCCTTTCTTGCTCTGTTCTTTCCTTTCTTCATTCTTAGTTTGGTCTCTTGTTGTTCACTTTCCCCATTGCATTATCCCATTTTTTTACGTTTGTTTTTTGCTCACTTATTTTATATTTTCATTTCTTCCTTCACTGGGCCCATACTTGCTTTCCTCCTTTTACTTTTTTTTCTTTCCTTTGATCTGACTTTCCTTGTTTCCTTTCTTCCTTTCTTCTACAAGTTTTTTAAAGATTTCTGTTTAAAAATTAAACAATGGCAAACTCAACTGCATTAATATTTCACCTCTGTCTAGAGCAGGTAAATAGGTATTAACTGTTGTTTTTATGATATTAATTTATATAGATATAATTCTCACATTTTTTTAAATATCTCAACAACAAGATAACACAGACTGAACTCCTTAGCCTCATATGAAAGTTCTCAGATAGATGAATAAAATGCTGCTGACAGTATATGTGCAACTTGAGTGGTTGCTGAGATATTGTAAGTTGTTTACAAAACCTTAGAAATGTAACAGCTACTGTGACTTATAAAATTTGATTTTAGACTGAGAACCTAAAGAATATTACAACTATAAAAATAGTTTGTGCTGAAGAGTTTGCTATTTTTACTTCTTTCATAACAGCTATGGTTCCAGAGATTTGTTTGAAATGTGATGACATAATTTGATTCTGTCAAAACACTTAGGCTCCACCCATTGAAAGTTACACTACAAACTGCCTGAGTTCCGTTGGAGTGAATGACTGGATCAAGTACAGATGTTGCCATTTTAATGACTGGCACTTCCAACAGACTTCACAATCGTGACCACTTCTCCACACCCAATGCCATAATTTGGAACAAACCATGTTACCATAAAGTTACTGATGAAAATCAACAGACTTTTTGGAGTAAAAGTTTTCTCCACTGGGAATCACAAACAACCTGTGCTTGCTCTGTTCCCCCTCTATTTATAGTATTTTACAGCGCAGTCCATCCTGTAGCTATCTCATATTTGGGTTCCTATTGGAACATCAAATATTCAGTCGTTTGAATCACTAAAAGTTGACCTTTAATGATCGAACAATTAAATATTTGAATGTTCGTAAAAAATTATTAAAAAAAAAAGAAAAAGTAAAGGTTGTAGGCAGGGGGCAAGCCCACTGAAACTTTGATAATGTAATATGTAACCCTCATATTTTCACTTCCTATACTCCCCCATAATTGTTATATAATAGGTTCATAGGTAGGTACTAGGCTATTGGCCCTAGGGCCTATATAAGCCTAGCCAAAAAGGTACCCTGGCTTTTGCCACCCAAGAAAATTATTTTCCTGTGCCCCTGTCGAGCAGAGCCACAGAAGTGATCCCCAGGGTGAATTTCCTATTTCCCATCCAATCATCAAGATTTTTCTTGAAGAGTGCTAATGAGGAGCTCTGTTTGAGATAGATAGTTTGTTCCAGAATATGGGAAGTCTCTGGGACAGGAGTCTATCCCTCCAGCATGTTCTGTTTATTGTGGTGACAAGGTTTAGGTCCTTAGAGCATAAAGCTTGGAGGGATTGGAATTTCTTTAAGTGAAGCATGTCCAACAGCTCCGGGTTTGACATAGCTTTTTATGTTAGGCAGAGATTGCCTCTGAGCAGGCGATATGCGACGGAGTAGAGCTTGAGTTTTTTGAGATGGTCTGCATAGGGAATCTATTTGAGGCCAGTAATCCTCTTTGTGAGTATATCTGTGGCTTTTCCAGTTGCTGTAGATGTCTTGTGAGGTTCATACCAAAAGGGGCATTGTACTCTATAATGGGTCTAATGAGTGATGAGAAGAGGGGAACAATGACCAATTTTTTTCTGGATGAAAAACCTTTTGTGATGAGGTGTGCCATGTAGAAGGATTTCCTGACCACTGTGGCGATGTGATTATCAAAGGAGAGACTACTGTCCACCTGTGTCCCAAGGTCTCATCACACTTTCGGTGTTAAGTAGACTACCACCTATGTGGTAGTTCATGGGTACAAAGTTTTTACCAAAGGGGATGAGAATGCACTTTTTGGCATTGAGCTTCAGGCCATGGCTTTGACACCAGGCATCTGTCTCAGTGAGGCCCTTTTGTAGGATGTTCACATCATTAGGAGTTTTGATTATGGCTCCTAGTTTGCAGTCATCTGCAAACTTCGTTAGCCAAAGACCTTCTGTGTTAGCCTGTGCTTCAGAGAAGTAGATATCAAACAGGAGGGGACCCAGGACTGAACCCTGTTGTACTCCACTTGTCACTGGTCTGAAGTCGGATTTGGAGTCTGCTACTTTCACAATGTGGGTTCTGTCCATGAGCCAGTTGGCAACCCATCTTGTGACATAGGGATTTATACCTAGTTTAGTGAGTTTATCTATAATTCCAGAGTAGGGGATGGTGTTGAAAGCCTTGATGAGATCTAGATAAGCTATGTGAGCCACCTTATTTTCATCTATGGCTTTGGTGACTGCTTCAAAGAAGTCTATCAGGTTTAGGAGACATGCTCTGCCTTTTACAAACCCAAACTGGGTGGGGTCCAGAGTTTGGAGATTACCAATGTCTTTGTTTATGAGTTCCATGATGATACATTCCATGGCCATGCAGACCAGGCTCATCAGGCTAATGAGGTGGTAGTTCCTGGGGTCCGTCATTGCTCCCCCTTTGTGGAGTGGGATAACAATTGCGGTGTGCTATTCAGTGGGCACAAAGCATGAGGTGAGGCTATGCCTGAACATGATACTCAGGTGGGGTGCCAGTTTGTTCTGTAGTTCATGTAGAACGCAGCCTGGGATATTGTCAGGTCCCATGGATGCTGTGTTCTTGGCTTTGGAGAGTGTGTTTTTTACCTGTGTAGCCGTGATTACAGGAACTTTACATTCTTCTGGTATAGAGATGGGCCCTCTAGGGGGTGAGAGGGTGGTAAAGTTAGCACTGAACCTATCTGCCAGGATGTTGGCAATATCAGTTGGTTCTGTATATTTAGTGCCATTGTGCTGTAACTCAGAGCAGATCTGAGTGTTGCCATTGAGATTCTTGACATAACTATAGAATGCTTTGTGGTTGTCTTTAGAGTCAGTGGCAATTTTATTTTCATAACTAGCTTTGGAGGATTTTATGAAGGATCTCAGCTTCTTACTGAGGCTGACCAGGGAGTTCCTCCAGTCATGGGATTTTACTCATTTTTGCAACAGTTTCTTTCTTCTGTTGTAGAGTTTGTTTATGGCAGAGGAGCACCAGATTGGCTTCCTTTTTTTGGAGGATAGCATCTTGGTTCTGTTAGGGATAGCACGTTCCATGCAGTCATGTAAGTGCTTATAAAGTGCATTTGTGTAGGATTCAGCAGTCGCACCTCTATTGTCTGTCGGCATAGGTATCATGAAGTTTGCCACTTCTGTCTTAAGAAGTGTAAAATTGGCTTTAGAAAAGCTTTTTACGGTGGTTTCCCTAATGGGAGTGGGGGAGGGATGTAGATGTCTAGGGTGATTAGCTTGTGGACGGATCTCACCAATGAGGAATTGACCTCTGATGTGGAACACCGGTCACCCATGTTGGTAATGACCAGGTCTAGGATATTGCTGCCCCTGGTGGGGCTGTGAAGTAGTTGATCCAAGACATTGGAATTTATGAATTCCAGAAAACGTTGAGCAAAAGAGTTGGTACATGAGTAGTTTTCCCAGTTAATGGTGGGGTAATTGAAATCACCCTTTACTAGGGTCTTGGCTTGTACCCTAATATTTTCCAGTGTATCAAGAAATGAGGAGATTCCTGGGGCATGGTGGGGGGGGGGGGGTCTGTAGCAAGCTACAATTTGGATTGCGGTCTTGCCCAGAATTAGTTGCACTTGGATAATCTCGGATGCATTATGCTGTGCAACTAGTCTGGAGGTGTGGATATCCTTAATGAATATGGACATGCCTCCACCTTTAGTGCTTTGGTCCGGATTAGGTGACCGAAATGTCTGGTATGAATTATAGCCTAGTAATGCAGGGGTGCTCTCTGGAGCTTTGAACCAGATCTCTGTCACTGCATAGATGTCGATGTTCTCCATTTTAAGAAGTGCCTCAAGTGAGTGAATTTTGAGGTTTAGACTTCTAGCATTGAGTAGCATTACCCTCAGATTTTGCTTGCTTGTACCTGTTACAGTGGTGAATTTGTCATTTAAACCTTGCCTAAAAAAGGCACTATAGGGGCGGCAAGCGCCTTAGCCAGTATCCGGAATCCCAAGGGTGACAGGTGCAGGCCATCTCTGGCAAAGCACCATGGTCTGTCGATCATGTCATCCCAGGCAGACAAATGCTGGATCCCCTTAGAATGACACCAGAAGCTTAGCCAATTCTTGAAGTCAATCATTTTGTCCTTGTACTGTGGTATCATTTTGGGTGGTGGCAGGATGCTACTCAGGGCTAGGGTCATACCTGCCTGGGCTACAGGATTGGAGAGCTCCTCCATGTCTCTTTTCATGTAGTCCATAGAGGTACGTTTCAGGTCATTCACACCAACATGGACAATGACAGAGTCATATTTGTACTTGTTGTGGAGTGACCTGAGTGCGTGCATTATGTGGCGGATCCTGGCATCCGACAGGCAGCTGACAGTAACTTTCTCCTTGTTTAGCCTGGTGAGTGGAACATCAGTGTGCCTGTCTATAGAGTCACCTATGACTAGAGTGTTGGGTACGTTGTTAGGCCTTATGAGCTGTGATTGAGTGGCACACTGAGTTTGTGGGCTATGTATCATTTGGGTTGTGTTGGGGGGTGGAGTTTGCTTGAGTTTCTGCTTTGGAGGTCCCTGTTACTTGGGCAGGTTTTTATTGAAAGCCTCTGTTAATGTAGGTGTGTGTTTTGTGTTTCTATGTGTGTGTTTTGGTGGTGTAGGTATTGAGGGACTATTTGATGAGTGTGGTGTGGTGCAAGTGTTTACCTTCTCCTCTTGACAGTCCAGTCTTGGGTGAAGAGAGCTTTCCTTCCAGTTTGGCTGTATAAGTGCATCTCTCACAGGTTGTAATGTTGGGTGGTAGGAGGAAAGGGTTGTCTGTGTACATGAGGCAATTGCTGCATTGCCCCAGGATGCCCAGATTCATCAGGTAGACAGGAGAAATCACCGGGAGCTGACCCTTAGACATGCCTGTATAGGTGCTTATTTATTAAGTACTAAAAACTGCTTTCCTCTAGACAAGTGAGGAAAGTTGAGTGCTGTAGTAATTTGCAGCTTATGTAGTGCCTACAATGAGTTCTGAACAAGTGCTGAGTCCAGAGAAACAGATTTGAGTGCTGAAACTAGAAAACTGGCTAGTTCTAAGAAACAAAATTAAGGTAGAAGGCTTCCCTCCAACACAGAAAGGCTTGGGGGCTCAGAAGCTTACAAATAGTCCTGGATACAGCAAATCTGTGTGTGGACTAGACTACTTTCAGGAAAGGCAGGAAACAAGCTTAGAATTTTTTTTTCCTTCCCAAATGCTCTCATTGTACACAGTAGGCGTGCCTGAAATCAGAATATGATCTCCCTGCACTCAGTTGAGTGAGCAAATGAGATGGGCCCAGAAGGAGTATCCAAATACAAATTTACAAGAGGGGCGGGCAATTTCAAAGCCGCCAACATTAACACCAAAACAAAAACAGGAAGGGTGTGGGAACTAACTGTAGAAACACAGAACCACCATTTTCAGTTCAATTAATATTCAGTGAGAAACAAAAATAAATAAAATGCAGTAGTGTACTTAAATTCGCTTATACTCTGCAGAAGAATATTATGCTGAATATTGTGTATAGTTTTACAACTGAAGATGAACTCTTTTGGAGATATTCACACCCTTTAGATCTGTACAAACTGTACTTTGCTGTTAAATGCACAACTATAAATGCCTCTGCCTAAATGTGACATTCTGTTGATGGTAAGTTATCTGCTTCACTAAAATAATAATACAGCCATGAGCTCACAGATGTTGCATGACCTGTAATACATATATCTGAGCCACACTGTGCTAAATTTTTCAGTAAATGGCAATTAATATTCATAATCATGGATACTGTCTGGACACAACCGGGTCTCCATTGCAAATCAAGTTCTACCCATGGAAAAAGTCTCACATCAAAAGAAAACAAAAATCTGTGGCTACAGCTATTTCACTATAAGTTTAAAGTTGCATTGTTTTGCCACGGCTAAGTGGAGAAATCAAACAAAACAGGTACACAGTGATCCTCCTCCCAGAAGGCAAGCAAACTGAAAAAGCTAGCAAAGCACCATTTCAAAATCACACAAAAAAAAGCATTAATCAAAGTCACCCACAATACCTCAGAACTCTGCAACTATACTAGGACACAGCTGGGTGCATGTGCAGTCCTGACTCCCCTAAAAAAAGAGAAATGGCATGAAATGCATTTTAGCAGTGTACTGTGCAGCAACATGTGCCTGCTCTATGCATGTGTGATACATCAGTCAGATGTCCAATAGATGACAGGCGAGGCAGGGGGATTAAAGTCCATTCTTACAATGGCATTATCTAGAAAAGGTAAGAAAGTTACTTCTTAAATAATGTCATTACTTAACAGTATTAACTCATGTCCAGCTGTGTGTAATGCAATATTTAGCCACAACTTTTATTTGTTTGAACACTCAGGTTCCAACCTCACCAGCCATAAGTACATCTTGCATTACCTATGTCCATATAATTTGTATATATGTCATTGTTGGTCAGCTCTAACTCTGCCATAATATTAAGGAGTAGAACACTAACTTTAGCAGTTTGCAATGTATGTCTATTTATGATATGAGTTATACATGTTAAGCGAGAGGTATGGTTATAACTGTGAAGTGTACGTAACAGTGACTGCAAGTGTGAAGTATAACTATATATATAACTGCTGTATGTAACAGTGTCTGTATGTGTGAAGTATAACTATGTATATAACTGCTGTACATAACAGTGACTACAAGTGTGAAGTATAACTATATATGTAACTTCTCTAAGTAACAGTGTCTGTAAGTGTGAAGTATAACTATATATGTAACTGCTGTACGTAACAGTGACTGCAAGTGAGAAGTATAACTATATATGTAACATCTGTAAGTAACAGTGTCTGTAAGTTTGAAGTATAACTATATATGTAACTGCTGTATATAACAGAGGCTGCAAGTGTGACGTATAACTACATATGTAACAGTGTCTGTAAGTGTGAAGTATAACTATATATGTAACTTCTGTAAGTAACAGTGTCTGTAAGTGTGAAGTATAACTATATATGTAACTGCTGTATGTAACAGTAAGTGTGAAGTATAACTATATGTGTAACTGCTGTACATAGTGTCTGTAAATGTGAAGTATAACTATATATGTAACTGTACATAACAGTGCCTGTAAGTGTGCTGCATAACTATGTATATAACCACTGTACCTTGCTGAAAGTGTAACTATATCAGTAACTGTGTTGAAACAGCCAGCACTGTACAGTCCTTGAATATGGCTTGCTCCATGGCAAAAATGAATCCTTTCAGGATCAGCTCACAATCATAGTCCATGAGCACCACATAAATAGGCAAACAAACAAGCAAGCAAAACAAATGCTTGTTGATGGGAACATATCTGCATTACAAAGTAAAATTAGGCTACTCTTATGTATTATACATGCAGCTCTAGGCCTGTTTACCACTGAAACCATTCACATGGGAAACAATACCTGTGTCCATACTATTTGTGTTATAGTTGCAAAACTACATCCATAATTTAACAACCCATGGCATTTATAGACTTCTCAGAACTTCTCAACAGATAATATTGAAATGGCTTGTAAGTTATATGTTCACTGTGCTATCTGTGGCTCTTGATTGCTTATTGTTACAGTCTGCTTTAAATTCCAACATCACATCTCAACAGTCCTTTGGCTATATTTTCAGAGTGTTACCAGCAGGCCTTCATTATAAAAAGCACATAATAGCAAATATAACTGCAGCTGTCTTCATTCATTTATGCAGCAGATTGCCTCTCGACACCTACACCCCACTGTGAAATCACCACTGACTGCAATATATTTTTTTTATCAGTCTGCCATCACAAAAGATGATACAACATGTAATTTGTGTTATTTTGTTAACTGCTTACTTGTCCCTTCTAATCCTAAGCATACATTTTGCTTTCTGTTTTTATTTAGTACTAATAATCTCCATATATATATATATATATATATATATATATATATATATATATATATATATATACACATATAATATATATATATATATATATATATATATATATATAAAGCCTAGACAGTAATGTAGGCATCATTGCAATGTGTTGAATGATGCTGTTCATGATATTTTGTGGTTCAACTAGAAGGCAATGAAATCTCAGAAAACAGAACGCACTTAAAAAGTCCATAAAGTACCATACCTGTCTGCACTCGGTGTGTAAAAATGGCATTTTTGAACAATCTCTTGTCACATCTCTTCCTATGTATTTATCCACATTAATATTTCTTGTAATATTATTATTCAACATTTAATGAGCCTTTTTTCATGTTTGTAAATTTGTTGTCAGCTTAGCTAAAATATTTTGTTTCTCTTCTACTATATAAATGGAGGTCTGAGCAACTTTTGTAAGTGCTGAAATTTTGGTCATGTTGCTTGATAATTTGTGAAAATTTCTTACTGGCGGATTAACATTTGATCTTTTACTAAGAAATTCTCCACTGGGAAAGTTGTATGGTAATGTAAATAACTTGTCCCCTAATGTAAATTATTTGTTGTCATTAGTGTAAGTATGCCTGAAATGGTAAGCTCAGAAACTAGTTTCCATCTTTTCAGAATGTCTGTATTACTTTTCTGATATAACAAATCATATCAAGGATAACCAGAAGCAAAAAAGTATGTTATGTGGTAGACATATTGTTATCTGAAAATGCTCTTCATTAGAATAAGAAAACTCATCCATTTACCTACTTAGCTGAATAAATTACTTGAAACTTCAACAGGGCATCTTTATTCCACCCACAGGGAGGGTATCAGACAGAGTCTCCTGGATCTGCTAGCTAAAGTGATTCAATCTGGACTAATCCTTTATACTCTGTTTCTTGTTAGTCCTGTCACAGGTGGGTTACCAGACTTGACTCGAACCTTCTGGATTACCTCTGTTTTCAGTACCATAGCTGTAGGACAAAAGTTGAGTGCAGTCAGTGTTTTTCATTAAAGCTTACCCAGTAAAGTTGTTCCAGATTTTACTGCTTTTACTAGACATCATATCATGCCAGCAACTGCACTTAATTCTGTTCAAGATGGAATGCAATGATCTATACATAATTTTGTTACTGTCCCTCATGCTTTAGACATTGAACTGCAGTAGTCACAGCTACAAACTACAGGTTCAAATTAGAGAAATGGTGAAAACAGTAAAGCTTGAAATATTGTTTAGGTTATTTCATAAGAAAGTTTTGTCTTTCGGCTTTTCCTGGTTAGGGGTCGCCACAGCGGAACTCCGCTCCACTAATGATTGACAGTAGATTTCCACTAATGCCGAAGTGCCAGCTCGACGTCCAACATTCAACGAAGGCATGTCCATTTTGCGCGTCTTTCGAACGTCCACTCAACCGCGGGGAGGACATGCAGACTCCACACAGAAGGCACTCCCCACTCTCCAGCCGAGAATCGAATGGGAGAACTTCTTGCTGTGAGGCAACAACGCTACCGCTGCACCAAAAGTATGAGTTTCAATTAATTAAAAGAGAATAAAGACATGCTATTTAGAATCTCTTTTTTATAATTTGGGAAATTTAATGGAAAACTGCAAGAGGATGTCTAAATTTCCCAAAAGAAGGCACCACAAAAATGCCCTGCGCTACTGTTCAAACAGTGGATAGGTTAATTCTACCTATGAAATTCAAACTGCCAGTAGTTCATTTAATGCTGCACTGTAACAATTCTTTCCCTATAATATATAATCTCTGCGCTGGTCATATTCTTTCTATTAGTGAATATCACAGTACTGGTTTCCTTGAACACTGCTGGCAGCATATTATGATTAACAGACCTCTACCAGAACTGACAATTGATGTTTCCATAATTTATCTTTGTAAGAGAAGTATGCAAATTAAAAGTGAAAGTTCACTATGGTTTTTAAGTATAACAGTCTCTATAATATTAAAGTGTCAGGTAATATGGTTAATGTCTACCATGTACTAATACTACAATCAGTGAATGCAAACAAGTAAAGAAATGGTGTTATGATTTTCATGAATTTGCATCAAAAGCAGAAAATAAATTTGGGTGTGTTTGTGTAGATATCTGTTGCTCGTCCCTCTCTTACATAGATAACAAGTAGGCAGGGTAGTTTGTTTAGATGCCTTATTACATAGAAACATATCAGGATGGATAGCAGTATCATAAAATATAAATGAACTGATTAACAGACAGACCTTACATACATACATGCTTAAATCTCAACAGCTTACTACAAAATGGCAGACAGGCTCACACATGCTCAATATTTATATACTTGTGCAACCTCTTGGATAGCTTCTTATAAGTACATACACACACACTGATCTACAATATCCTTTTTTCTGCACAGAACTAGAATCTATTCCTGGTACAGTCACTGGTTTTCCTAAAATAAATAAATAATTTAATAAATGAAACTGTCTTCAGCTAAACATGTGTGAAATGCACCCTCATCCTTAAATATTCTAAACCCATGGTTGTGCCACCTTGGGTGTAGGATCAGTCTCAGTATTAAGTATTTGTATTCAAATTTATTTCAGGGAGTATTTACTCTCTGCAAAAATCTTGTAGTGTATGGAATGTCTCAGTTATGTTTTGAAATCATGGAAAAGACAGGTGCTTGTTGAGCAGTTTTCTCATGTCAGCATCCCTTCCCACTGGTATGCATTAATCTTGTGCTAGATAAACATTAACAGTGGTCAGTGACCACACAGCAGTGGGAACTGCGAAAAGCTTTAAAACATGTTTAAATACTTCATTTTCTTGGGGCAGGATCTTGAATGAAGTGTTAGAATATGTTTTAATAGCCTTTTTGCTTACAGGTTCTGTCCTGTGGTAGATGCACTCTAAATGACATCTTTCATAACTGTAAAACACTTAGCTTTTCTACATTTTTCCTCTAACATTTGTAGTAGATGGGAGCAGGTTGAGGTTAATTGTACTACAAAGGATTCTGATTGAATCTTTGAGGTTATAACCTTCCTTATTAGTTTGTGATGTGGTTGTCAAAATGTACCACTTAAACTTCTTGAGATAAGGTTTGTGACCTGTATGTTTTTGACACAAAACAAGCTGGTTATAATTAAAGAGCCAGTATTAATCCTCTATATTAAACATGCCACACTTCTTGATGTCTGTAACTTTTTTTTTATTACACTGACCTTTGAATGTTTTTGGTGTGATAAATTGTTGTCAAACTTTTTGTTGTCATTCTTTTGATGTAGACCTCATAATTGTTGGAGGAAATGATTCTCATATTCAATTTATTCACACCAGGAAGCACATGCCAAATATGAGTAAGCTCCTTGACTATGTAATGTAGAAATGAGATCAAACTGCCATTGAATATGGCTGAATTTAGACATACAAGTTGGTGAATGCAATCAGTTAGTTTAGACTGAGTCCTTGGCTGGTATAAATAAATATCTGACTAGGCAAGAGAACACAAATGGTTATAGTAAAAAGAATTCATTTAGATGATAGGATGTTAACCACCACAGTTCTACAGGGGTCAGCAATGGGCTGGTCCCTTCAGGGTTTTATATGTGACCTTGCAGAATGTCTAGAAGAAAAGGTTTGCCTTTTTCATGATTCCACAACATTAAACACCATGGACAGTGACAAAGAAAGGTACACAAAAAGGCAAAAAGGTACAAAAAGAATGATAAAAAGAGAGTTAACAAAAATGGATGGACACACTAAATCATGACAGCTTAAATTCAATGCAAAAATGCAACACAATGCATCCATGAAGCAGAAATACAGTAAAGGAGAAAACAACTTGGGAACAAGGTGTTAGTAACAGAAATAAAAGATACGGATAAGGGGCAATAATTTCAAAAGACCAAAAATGAAGCAAACTGTGTGAGAAAGTAGAAAGAATTCTGGTGAAAAAAATGTTAGAACGTACACTATCAATAGAAAACAAAAATTTTCCTTTCTATCGACTTTTGTCATAATTCCATCTGAAGCATTTCATGTAGTTTTATAAACCTCATCAGCATAGCAATATAAGCAGGATAATGTATCTCTGAGGAGGACAATACAAATAAGGAATTGTCAGAATCAGAAAACAAAGCACATGATTGAAAGAGATTAATTTGTGGAGAATTGAGGAAAGAAGGCAGAGTGGAGATATGACAAACTTTAAAGTACTTCAGAAGATGCCATAAAGTTAAATTGGTTATCATAATTTGGAAAGAAATGATGCATGAGAAAAAGGGGCATAGTCTGAGGATACAAGACAGCTCAGTGAAGAGCACAAAAACATTATTTCATCAAAATAGTAGTGAACACATAATACTATCACAAAGAGTGACTCCATTCAAGAATGTATGGTACAGGCATAAGAACAGACTTATAAAAAACACAAGGTATTTAGCTGTTTGATATGAATCAGACAGATAGCTGGCAGTTTAGATCAGAAGATTAAGGCAATAGGTAGTTAAGTTTTTTTTTGTAGTCTCTAAATATATGCTTGCAGAGTGTGTGATTCTAACCAGGTGATCCGCTGTGGTGACCCCTAACCGGGAAAAGCCGAAAGAAGAAGAAGAAGAAGAGACTGTGTGATTCTGAGCAAGTCACAAAATCAAATTATGCTCCTTTGTCATCCTAATAAAATAATCACTTGTCCCTACACAACCTGCTAGTTAACAAATGAAAAGAAAGTACCATAAAATAAAATAAATTTAAGGCATGCAGTTTATCTAATAAAGAATGAGAATAATTGGTAGGTCCCATATTTCTTATCATGGCCTATAAATCTATGTTTGAGTTTCTATTCCAGTTTCCATTGCTTCCACTGCAGCATAAGTCAGACCTCCATCATTAATTACCAGTGAGCATCATCATGTCTTTTAGATAATATACTATTGCATAAACTTTCATTTTTATCTAATGATATAATGCGGTAGTAAAATGTTCTTATGCACATCCTTGCGGCTTGTTAAGGATGGAAGAATCCTTTAGTCATGTAACCTATACTGCTTTTGTTAGTGGGATGCATGCATTAGGCAGATAAATACCTTGTTATTTTTCCCATCTTGTAATAGTAAACTCACATGGTAGCATTAAGTGCTGCACACTTTCCACTCCTGAACAGAATGTTGGTGATTATTTGCATTCAAGCATTGTAGACCTTGGTGCACCTTCACTAACACTTTGAGACCACTGGCATAAAACTTGCATTGTACATACCTATGCTCTGTCCATCATCTAAATCCCAGTGCTAGATACGGCTTAATTGTTCATGAGCCCTTTGTTTCTGTATTACACCTGATAAATTTACTTACATTTAGGCATATCAGTAAAATTGTGAAATTATCAGAGTCTGCAACTCCTGCAAGGGCGTATTGATGTGAACATACAAAGCTACCAATGTAAAAAGACCTTTCCTGTATGCAATATATGTGTGTGTGTGTGTGTGTGTGTGTGTGTGTGTGTGTGTGTGTGTGTGTGTGTGTGTGTGTGTGTGTGTGGGCACACATGTGTGTGTGTGTGTGTGTGTGTGTGTGTGTGTGTGTGTGTGTGTGTGTGTGTGTGTGTGTGTGTGTGTATCTATGTCTGTCTGTATTTGTGTGTGTGTGTGTGTGTGTGTGTGTGTGTGTGTGTGTGTGTGTGTCTGAGTGTGTGTGTATATCTGTGTCTGTCTGTATTTGTGTGTCTGTGTGTGTCTGTGTGTATCTGTGTCTGTCTGTATTTGTGTGTGTGTGTCTGTGTATCTGTGTCTGTCTGTATTTGTGTGTGTGTGTCTGTGTGTATCTGTGTCTGTCTGTATTTGTGTGTGTGTGTGTGTGTGTGTGTGTGTGTGTATGTGTGTGTGTGTGTGTGTGTGTGTGTGTGTGTGTGTGTGTGTGTGTGTGAGTGTGCATGTACCTGTGTGTGTGTGTGTGTGTGTGTGTGTGTGTGTGTGTGTGTGTGTGTGTGTGTGCGCATATGTGCCTTTGCAGCACTGAGATTATACATTACTAAGGGTCTCAGAACAATTTCCATTGTTGTAGTGAGAAATGCATCTTTTTTATAGCTCTGTTTTCAAATAATCACAGTTTCTGAACAAGTTGTAAAACAAATCCAGAAAAAGAAGTGAATTCCGCTAAAGAACGCTCAGCAAAACAAAAAACAATGTAAATATTGGAACAGCGTTGCACCACAAGTATTAGTATTTCATCTGAGTATTCAACACTTGCTAAACAACCAAAACGGCGAAAAGACAGCTTCAAAACAACAGCTTCAATAACAGGCTTTTACCATGTTGAATCCACAATATATGAAATATAGAGCTTTGCTGTTGTAAAAGTCAAGTGGTGTTGTAATTCCACAGCTTTAAAACATGTGGATGTCATAAAAACAGAAAGAACGAACATAAAAGCAAAGAACCCTTCTGATGTAAACAACAGACAAGCGCTTTCAGCTTTTTCAAGCCTTCTTCAGATCCAAATAGGTAAGCTGGGTTCAGTGTTTAAAAGTTGGTATCATCCAATGAAACAACCATCTCAGAACAAACCCAGTCACAATGGATACAATAAGAAAAGCCTATTCCAGAAATGGGGAATGTGTTAGATTAGGTTCGTATTATACTATCTGGTGTCGCTGATTTGGTAGTATAGGCTGGTAGGCTGGGGTCTCTAAACTGGATAATTGCTTTACTAGGGAAATATGACTCTGAAAGAAGCTCTGTCTGTAACTGTCAGTCTCTGAAAAAAGTCAACCTTTTTTAACTACAAACAATATATTTGTTTAATTTTATAATAATGGCCCAGTATGTTTATGGAATTTCTGTATCTAAACCCCTTTACAATGACAGTCCCAAGTGTCATCATATCAGAAGGCTTCATAAACAATACACAGTAATAGGAGATGTGATGCCCATGCACTGGCCCAGCAATCAAGGAGCCTCAATCCTCACCACTAACACCAGTGAGGGGTGTCCATATAGGGAAAGGATAATAAATACACACACAGTACAGTACAGTACAATTTCCCTTGAGAGCACAGAGAGATCACAGTCAGTCTGGGGCTGGTTTCTCCTTTTCTTTCCAGGTCCTCAATAATACTCCCCACTAGCACAGCTATAGTGTCCAGATCTCAGCCTATTGGGCAAGCTAAAACCTCCAGCACCCTCTCTGTCCAACCAGTGCTTCATGTCCCTGACAAGTAGCTGACACACACACACTTTGAGATAAGAGTTATATACAACCACACAGACACTCATGGGGAAGGCTGGCATAGGTTCTCCAGCTGTACCCCTTTTACCCAGACTATACGGTAGTACCACTTGCCACCACCCACTAATATTTATCAGCTACTAAAAGGCCCTTATGAAAGGGTGTCCAATTATAATGTGCAATATTATTATCCAAATGGTAAGTGTGACTGAACAGCAAGGCTATTGAAGTGGCATTGTACAATATCACTAAATACATGCAATGTGCTCTTAGTACTTAAATTATTTCTACACAAAACAGCCACAGTTGAAAGGTTTAAAAATATTTAATAATAAATAATAAAAATGCAAGACAATACTTCTTACTACACAGTGCTAGTCAAGAGTTCAGAGATCACAGAGAAATACTTAAAATAATACAGTAGGAAAGTTCTGACATCAATACAGAAAAAAAAAACTAATCTAATCTTCCTAGTTCCTAGCTATATCTACGAGAAAACACAGTTCTAAAGTAAACTTACATATAGAACACAGGTAGAGTGCTGGTGAGTTGGATGTTCTCAAGACACATGCTAAATGTCCTCATTCTTTCTGTCCTTAAATTGATAACACAGTACCACTGATTCATTTCAGATTGCATCATTTCTTTCTGGTTCCCAGGCTAACAGAAACTCAGAGGTTAATAGCCCTTTTGATGTTGCAGCTGGTCAGGAAGCCAGAGCAATAAAATTAATTATACATGCAAATTCTAGCAATTAACTATTGTCTCAAAACCATAGCCACAATTCCTTCATCTAGACATCTCGGCTCTGAGCCCTGAGATAAAAGACAGTCATGAAATGCTTGACTTATCCGCTTTCTTACAGCAAAATGCACTGTTGTTACATTTTTTTCAGTTCAACATCCAATACAGTCTTTTCACATTTAAGAGAACAAGCCTGTGGCTTACACTAATGTTTACAAATGACAGAATTATTCACAAAATTCTATCTGGCTAGGCTGGCAGCCTTCACCTATCTTCACACATCCACCCCCCCCCCACAAAACTCAAGCTAGCTTTCAAGTGACCCTTGAGAAATGTTGCTTGAGAGGGTTAGGTCTGAGTATACCTTACCCAATTCCCTGTCTTGAGGGCCCATCTGTGTTGGCATTGCTAATCTTACTGTGGTGCTGCACTGACATAACATATATTTGCAACCCTAGGCTCCATCTTAGCAACTTGGCATTTTGCTGGCTGGCTCTGTTTAACCATGTTAAGGGATTGTGATATGTCACTACAGTTAATTTTCTTCCATACAGATAAGACTGAAGTTTCTGCCCATGCTATGGCTAGACATACTTTTCTACAGTTGCATAGCACTCCTCCCTGGGTTGGAGCCTATGACTGAGATAAACCACTGGGTGCTCTTCTCTGTCTGAGGAAATCTGGCTAAGTACAGCCCCCACCCCATGGTTTGAAGCATCCACCTGCACAACAAATTCTTTGCTGTAATCTGGACTGGCTAACACAGGGGGTCCTCATAAAGCTTCTTTAAGCTTCTGGAATGCCTGCTTACATTCTGAGTTCCACACAGCCTTATCCGGCCTGTTTTTCCTTGTCAGGTATGTGAGGAGAGCAGCTATGGTACTATAACTGGGGACGAACTTTCTGTAGTAACCTGCTGTCCCTTAGAATGCCCTCACCTGATTTTGGTAACAGGTGCAGGCCATGTCTGAATGGCTTTCACTTTGGCAGGTTCTGGCCTGATCTTACCACTCCCCACTCTATGTCCCAGGTAGGAGACCTCTGCCATACCCACCTGACATTTGCTGGGCTTAATGGTCAACCCTGTCCTCTGTAGTCTGCCCAGCACCTCCCTGACATGTTGAAGGTGCTCTTGCCAGCAAGGCTGTAGATGGCAATATCATCTAGGTAAGCAAGGGCAAACCCTCCTGCTCCTGCTAAGATATGATCTACCTGCCACTGGAAAGTCACTGGGGTATTTTATATCCCAAAGGGCATCTTTGTTAACTTATACAGGCCAAAAGGAGTCACAAAGGCTGACCTCTCTCTCTAGCACTGGGAGTTAAGGGCACCTGCCAGTAACCATTAGTAATATCAATGGTAGTAAGATACTTACCCCACCCAGCTGCTCTAGAGCCTCATCTGACCTAGGCATGGGTTAAGCATCTGACTCTATGTGACTATTTAACTTCCTGTAGTCCACACAGAACCTGGTGCTGCCATCTTTCTTTGGCACCAGCACCACAGGGGAGGCCCAGGGACTGTTGGACTCTTGAATTACCCCTAGTTCCAACATCTCCTGTATCTCCTCCCTCAGAGTCTGTTTGACTCTCTCAAGCACCCTATAAGGGCCTACTTAATAGGCGTTTGGGGTCCTGTATCCACCTAGTGCTGCACCAGGTGGGTGCACCCTGGTTTCCCGGTGAACATGTCCCCAAATGCCTGTAACACTGCTTGGATTTCTCAAACTTGGGTAGGAGATAGCTGCTGGGACATTGCTACCCCTTCCACTGAGGTGTCTATCCAAGCTTCACTGAGGAGACCAATCACCAGATCTCCCTCAGACTCCTCATGCAATCCACTGCAAATACTCAGCACAAGGACATCCCTATCATGGTAAGGTTTCATCATATTAACATGGTACAGTTTGTGCCCCTGCCTCCTGCCTAGCAGTTCTACCATGTAGTTAACATCACTTATCTTTATTACCACCTTGTAGGGTCCCTCCCAAGCTGCTTGCAGCTTGTTATGTCTGACAGAAATGAGAACCATTACCTGCTGCCCTACAGCAAACTCTCTAGCTTGAGCATTCCTGTCATACCAGACCTTTTTCTGCTGCTGGACTTCTGCCAGGTTTTCCTGGGCCAAGCCCATGAGTTCCCTAAGACTTGTCCTGAGGTTTAGGACATATACCACAACAGAATCCTTGAGAGATTTACATTCACCTTCCCACTCATCATGAATTAAATCTAGAGGTCCACTCACCCTATGCCTATACAGCAACTCAAAGGGTGAAAAACCTGTGGATTCCTGGGGAACCTCACTGTAAGCAAACAACAGATGGGGCAAATATTTGTCCCACTTCCTCTAAAACTGGTCTACAAATGCCCATAGCGTGGACTTGATTGTAGAGTTTAACCTCTCAACAAATCCATTAGTCTTGGGATGGTAGGGGGTGGTCTTCAGGTGCTTCACTCCACAGTACTTCCACAGACAAGCCAGCAGGTCTGACATGAAATTGGCACCTCTGTCAAGCAGTATTTTTTTTTGAAACCTACCCTGCTGAAAATCTCTAACAAAGCATTTGCCACCTTTTCTGCCTCAATGGAGGACAAAGCCACTGCCTCAGGGTATCATCTAGCATAATCTACTACCACTAGGATATACTTTCCCCTGTGGAACTTGGGGTACTCAGAGGCCTCACAATATCCATAGCTACCCTCTGAAATGGCTCCTCAATCACAGGCAAAGGCATCAAAGGAGCTCTCACCTTGTCTCCTGCCTTGCCTACCTTCTGGCACTGCTCACAGGTCCTGCAGTGCCCTGTTATATCTCTGGAAATTCCAGGCCAGTAGAAGTTCTGCATAATACGTCTCTTTGTACATTGTATGCCTATATGACCTGCAAAGGGAATATCATGGGCTATGGCTAGAAGCACCAGATGGTAGGCTCTAGGCACTACCAACTGCTGTACCCTCTCACCTTCTAGCCCTCCCTCAGAGGTCCACTCTCTATACAGTAACCCTTTATCCTATTTTATCCCAGTATACAGATTCCCCCTTCCATTGAGAATCAGGTGCCTCACTAGCTACCAGCCTCAGGCCTTGTAATATAGGGTCTGAGAGCTGAGCCTGTCTCAACTCTTTCTTTGTAACCCTTCCCAGCTCCCCTTCCACAGGAAGTCTGGCATCCCCTGTCAGTGGTGCCTCACTGTCAGCCTGAGTACTACTACTCACCTCTACCTTTGCAGTCACTCTGTCCAAGGGAACATCAGTATCCACAAGCAGCTGTGGCTCACATTCAGTCTCGCTGCTACAGAGGAGCTCCCTCCCTGAAGTAACCACCTCACCAGTCCTGGCTGCAAGCATGCAGTCTGTCTGGGTCTCCCCCAGGCTACCAGACCCACATGCTTCTCTCGAAGCCTGACTGCTTGTAACTGTATTAACACATGGTTCTGCCTCATCCATATCCTTCCCTAGCAGGACATCTGCAGGATGGTAGTTCAGTATCCCTATTGTCTCAAGACAACTTACTATTGGCATTTTGGCTTTCCCACTTACTGGGTCTCTCACCTTTTGTTCTCCACCTTGTCTCCATGCCACATGGCCCCACTGGTTGCATTCAGAACATTTAACCCTAGGTCCTGGACATGTACCTGGACTAGTGGCTTCCCGTGCTACTGGCAGATACTGTTGAGGCAGTCTGTGCTGCCCACCATGAGTTCCTTTAGACCCATGAGCAGTATTGGGGGTCCCTTTCCTGTGCAGGGATGTCCTGCTTGCTAGGTATAGGTCTCCCTTCTTCCCCAACTCATCTGAAGTAGCACATTGTCTATCAGCTAACCAGATCCTCATATCCTCAGGCCAAGTGCTAAGGACTTGTTCCCTCACCAAAACGTCTGCCAGTCCTTCAAAAGTGGTGACCTGACATCCACTCACCTACCTATGAAAATAAGTATTCAGTTCAGAAACATATTCATACACATTTTCATCTGCCTTCAGTGGCAGCTGGTGACTTCAACTCAAAGGGCGGCTGCAGGAGACAGCTGAATGGGTGGTGTCAATGGGAAGGGGTGCAGCCAACTAGAAAGGGGAGGAGCTATACTCAACACCACAAAAACTGTAACTTTAATTAAATACCCTGCCTTGAGTGCCAAACAGTCATTATGAGAGTCCAATCAAGGTAAAATGAAGTGTAGAAGAAAAAAAATATTTCAATGCATTGGCTGCATGACAGCTTACTTAATATCGAGATGGAAACAAAGAGGTTGTGAGGCATGAGAAAATAAACTACTTTTTAAATACATTACTGCAATGCCAGTCAAAATCAAGTATAAGAAAAACAAGCAGCACTCAACTCAAACCACTTCTCCTTGCACTGCAGTTCTAATTATAATTTATATTCAGCTTTATTAAAGTACCAAGTAACATGCTGAAAGCAGCAATCTCTGTGATACCCCCACTTGTAAAAATGTTTCTTATCCAAAAAAGACCTGCTGCCTGACAACAACTGTCTGCTTGTTTCATGGGGAAAACATGATCAAAGTAAAAAATGAAAAGCAAACAAGAAACAAGCTCAAGATAAATTGCTTAAAGGATTACTGTACAGGTTATGGACCACTTGCATAAAAAAGACTGGCAAAACACCGCTACGTAAAATAACAAAGTTTTAATAAAGATAAATCCAACAGTGTGAGCGCTTTCGGGTTCAGCAACCCTTCATCAGACAATTTAAAACACTCCATTGCTTTCTTTTTAAAACCTGTTACAGCCAATAAAATCTCAATAAAAGACCTGCCTTTTTTGTAGAGCAGGCTTTAAAGGTATATTCTCATTTAAACCCGGAAACTTGTGTGAAGTGAGTGTAACAATCCATTTGGATTCTAAGGTAGAGCAGAATGCATTGTATAGACATGTGGAGAAATATCCCACACATACTTTTTTGTTTAAGGCCATTACCAATGTAAGGTTAGGTATGAGAGGAGGTGATATTAATCTACTCACAGAGACTTTAGAATCTTTTATTGAGATTTTATTGGCTGTAACTGGTTTTAAAAAGAAAGCAATGGAGTGTTTTAAATTGTCTGATGAAGGGTTGCTGAACCCGAAAGCGCTCACACTGTTGGATTTATCTTTATTAAAACTTTGTTATTTTACGTAGCTGTGTTTTGCCAGTCTTTTTTCTGCAATTTGTCTTTTCCTTTTGGACTGGTGAACTTTGGCTACAGCACGGAACATTGTGTCTTTTTGGTAGGTTATGGACCACACATGATAGCTTGGCATTCTGTGTAGTTTACAAGTGAAGCCTGCAAAGATTACTGCAAGTCTCCAACAAATGTAATGAGCTTCTTACAATTATGTAATCCTGTCCTTTATTACAAATACTGGCATATGCATTTCAATACCCAAGGCTTATATGTTATCTAATTATGTAAGTATTCTCAGCATAGCAACAACAGAAGAGCTTTCAATGTTGGCAGTTCTTTAACAGTATGCTTATTAAAGCTTACTTGCATCTTACAATCTCAGCTTACCTGATGGTCATTAAAGCATTGCTACTTAAACACAGAGCAACAGGCACTTTCTGAATAATAATAAGCATAAATCAACAGTATAAAAATATGACAGAAACCAGAACATTCTACAAAATCAAGGACAGATGAAAAGCCACTGTAGTACTGGTGTCTACCTTGGATGGGGGGATACTCTGCACATTTACACTGCATAACTGCTCCTTGTCTTGCTTGGACACATCCAGAGTCACTACATGGGGGAGTGGGGTGCAACAGGTATGTCACAATTTGAAATGTATCTGGCTGACTGTGATGGCCATGACACATTTTTCATACCTCTCAACCTCAGAGCAAGAAATCTGGACAAAACCATACATAGAAGTGGGACAAAGGCCCAAAAATAAGGACATTTTTTAAATCGCTCTTATAAACTTAGAAAGATAATAGAATAGGTCTTGCATTAGTATGAATTTTCTGAAGGGTATGAAATCTGAAACTCAAATGTCTGTCATTATTTTCTAACTTCAGTCTTTAATGATTTCCCACTAATTTGCCAAAAAAACACAATTTTATGAAAAATGGACCAAAAATGTGATGCAAAAATATAAAATAGCCACACAATACAGCTGGGAACCTGTCAAAGAAGGGACACTTTTTTAATATTAGTACTGCTAACTTGAGCAGCTGGCAAAATAAAAGAATCTACATGCATTTCTGAAATAAAAGTAACCTATAACTCTGATTATTACAGTTATTTATTAATTGTAAACCCTCCACGTCTTCTTCCAAAATTGCCATTTTGCACAGGGATTATTAGGAGAAGAGCAACATTTTGAGCCAAAATCAGGGGCAGTTGAGAGGTTTGGATATGCCAAATTCTAAAAAGCAATTTATTTGCACGTACCTCTAAACCTGTTAATGCAGGAAGTCTGGACAAGGCCAAATATATTGGGGGAACATATAAACAGTGCTAAAAATTGCTCTTGTATAAACTGAGACAGTTGATAGAATAACAGGTCTTGATTTAGCATGCATTTTTCTGAAGGTTATGAAGTCTGAAACTCAGTGTCTGTCATTATTTAGTGACTTAATTCCTAAATGATTTGCCAGAAAACCACAAATTTTATGAGGAACAAGCCAAAAATAATAAGAAAAAATCTATTCATTCTGTGAAAATCTGGACATTTGAGAGGTATGGATCAGCCGGGGATGTCTTTGAGTTTGCCGCCCTTCCTCCTCACAAAATCATAGTCGAATGGCGTCTCCCCCCTGCAGCCATTCCAATGAACCATTACTTGGCTATTTCACCCCATTTACCATAAACACTAGTGTGCATACAGCTTTACTTCTACGATGATTTGGACTTCATTTGAAAGTTTTATTTTGCATTTTACAGCACAAACACTAAGACATCTGCTAAACAAAGCAATGCAGTCTCTGACTCTATAGTCAGACACACTGACGTCCCACTCACTAGGCTGAATAAGGAGAAGGTTACTGTTAGCTGCCTGTCAGGTGCCAGGATCCACCACATAACACATGCACTCAGGTCACTCCAGAACAAGTACAAATATGACTCTGTCATTGTCCATGTTGGTGTGAATGACCTGAGCCATACCTCCTGGACTACATGAAAAGAGACATGGAATAGCTCTCTGATCACGTAGCCCAGACCAGTATGACCCTGACCTTGAGTAGCATCCTGCCCTCACCAAGAATGATACCAATGTATAAAGACAAAATTCTCAATTTCAACAATTGGCTAAGTTTCTGGAGTCATTCAAAGGGGATCCAGTGTCTGTCTACCTGTGATGACATGCTCGACAAGCCACGCTGCTTCGCTAGAGATGGCTTGCACATGTCACCCGTAGTATTTTGAATACTGGCCAAGGCTCTTGCCATCCCCATAGTGCCTTTTTTAGGCAAGGCTCAAAAGACAAACCCACCACCGTAAATAGCACAAGCAACAAAAAACTGAGGGTAATGCTACTCAATGCCAGAAGTCAAAACCTCAAAATACACGCACTCAAGGCACTCCTCAGTATGGAGACAAATGATATGTGTGCAGTAACAGAAACCTGGTTTAAGGCTCCAGAGAGCACCCTAGCACTACCAGGCTACAACTCATACCATACATTTTGGCCACAGAACCTAAACCAAAATACAAAAGGTGGGGGTGTATCCATATTCATCAAGGATAACCACACTTCCAGGTTAGTGGCACAGCACGATGCTTCAGAGATCATCCACGTGCAACTAACAACGGGCAAAACTGCAATTCAAATTGTAGCTTGCTACAGATCACCCACCATGTCCCAGGACTCCCATTCCGCATTTCTCAAAACACTGCAAAACATAAAGGTCCTACCAAACACCCTAATATTGGGTGATTTCAATTACCCAAACATTAACTGGGAGAACTACTCAAGTACTAACTCCCTTGCCTAACATTTCCTAGAATTTATAAACTAAATGCTCTGGTTCAACTGGTCAACACTCCCACCAGAGGTGACAACATATTGGACCTGGTCATCACCAACATGGGCGACCAGTGTTCCACACAGGAGGTCACCCCCTCACTGGTTAGATCTGACCATAAACAAGTCACTTTGGATATCCACATTCCGCCCCCACCCCCGGACAAGAAAACCACCGTGAAAAACTTTTCAAAAGCAAACTTCACATTACTTAAGACTGAGGTGGAAAGTTTCAAAGCCCCCATGCTGAAGGATAACACTGTCAAAGCTGCAAAATCCTTTACTAATGCATTCTACGGGCACCTACAAGAATGCATGGATCGTGCCACCCCAAGCAAAACCAAGACTCAGAACTACAAGAAAAGGAAAACAGTCTGGTGGACTCCTACCATAAACAAGCTATACAATAGAAGGAGGAAACTAGTACAGAAAATAGTAAAATCCCAAGAAGGGAAGACATCCCTGATCAGTATCAGCAAAAAACTATGATCCCTCATAAAATCATCCAAGGCGAGCTTTGAAAGAAAAATTGCCAAGGACTCCAAAGATAACCACAAGGCATTCTTTAGCTATGTCAAGAATCTAAGTGGCAATGCTCAGATCTGCTCAGAGTTAGTGCAGAATGGCACAAAATACACTGAACCAACTGATATCACCAACATCCTGGCAGACAGGTTCAGCGCAAACTTCACCCCTCCTCTCACCCCCAAAAGGGCCCATAACCATACCAGTAGAATGTAGAGTCCCTGAAATCACAGACACCCAGGTTAAAACAGCCCTCTCCAAAGCCAAGAACACAGCATCAATGGGACTGGACAGTGTCCCAGGCTGCATCCTACACAAGCTCAAAAATGAACTAATCCCTCACCTAAACACACTGTTCAAACTCAGCCTCTCCACAGGCTACGTACCCATAGAGTGGTGCACAGCAATGGTTATTCCACTCCACAAAGGTAGAGCCACAACAGACCCCAGGAACTATCACCCTATAAGCCTGACTAGCTTGGTCTGCAAGGCTATGGAGTGCATTATCATGGAACACATTAACAGAGACATTGGGAACCTCCAAACACTGGACCCTACCCAGTTCGGCTTTGTTAAGGGCACCACCTAAACCTGGTGGACTTCTTTGAGACAGTTACCAAGGCTATAGATGAGGGAAAAGTGGTACACACAGCCTACCTAGACCTCGCTAAGGCCTTCGACACCATTCTCCATTCTGGTATTATAGACAAGCTCACCAGCCTGAACTTAAACCCCTGCGTCACAGGATGGACTGCCAATTGGCTTATGGACAGAACCCACATGGTGAGAGTTGCAGGAGCTAGGTCCAACTCTAAACCAGTTACAAGTGGCATTCCCCAGGGCTCAGTCCTAGGACCCCTCCTGTTCAGCATATACTTCTCAGAGGTACAGGCAAGCACAGGAGGACTATGGCTGACCAAGTCTGCAGTCAACTGCAAACTAGGGGCTATAATTGACTCTCTAGCTGACACAGACATCCTCCAAAAGGGTCTCACTGAGACAGATACCTGGTGTCAAAATCATGGCCTCAAGCTAAATGCCAAAAAGTGCATTGTCATCCCCTTTGGAAAAAACAAACTACCCACAAACTACCACATAGGTGGTAGTCCCCTAAATACAGAAGATGTAATAATTGATCTGGGGACCCAAGTAGATAGTAATCTCACCTCTGATAATCACATTGCCAAAGTGGTTAGAAAATCTTTCTATGTGGCCCACCTAATCACAAAAGGGTTCACATCCAGATCAAAAGAGGTCATTGTGCCCCTCTACTCATTACTCATCAGACCCATTATAAAGTACAACGCCCCATTTGGGATGTACCTTACAAGACACCTGCAACAGCTGGAAATACCACAGAAGTACCTCTCCAAGAGGATCACTGGCCTCAAATAGATGCCCTATGCAGCTGAACTGAAGAAACTCCAGCTGTACTCGGTTGCATACCACCTACTCAGAGGTGATCTCTGCCTGCCATACAAGGCCATGTCCAACCCAGAATTGATGGACATGCTCCACCTAAAGAAAACCTTATCCCCTCGAGCCACATGCTCTAAAGATCTAAACCTCACGACAATAATAAATAGAACATGCTGGAGGGATAGATTCCTGTCCCAGAGACTTCCCATGCTTTGGAACAAGATCCCAATCTACATTAGGCAAAGCCCCTCGCTAACACTCTTCAAAGGAAACTTTGACAAGTGGATGGGAAACAGAAAGTTTACCCTGGGGATCACTTTAGTGGCTGTGCTGGACAGAGGCACAGGGAACTAATCTAAGGGGGTGGCAAAAGCCAACACATTCTGGCTAGGCTTATAAATGCCTTCAGGCAGATAGCCTTGTACCTACCTACCTATGAACAATGAAAACAGACTTAGCATTAAAACTTCTCTGCCCTTGAAGCTCACATTCATTGAAACACCATTGAAACCCACATTCAAAGAAAGTACATTTGGCTAGTGGCAGATAAAGATTAATGTTGGGCTATTTTCAAATGATAAGCCCCTTGCACCCAAAACATACATGTGTTCTGTGATACACCTTCCCGATTGCATTAAATTATATTCCTTGTATAATACAGTACAGTTGTTAGAGGGTGTTTTAGATTTATTGTTTTGAACATTTTTCCAGTAAACAATGAAACAAAATGTATGTACCAATAATGACAATACTGCCCAATTGAGAACATTTCCATCATAAATGTCTACTCAAACTTCTACAATCCACCAGTATCAGTAAATGTGCACAATCTGTGCAGAAGTAAAAGTCATCTAAATAATTCCACATTAAAAAGATCTGTAACTAATGAAGAGGTTGCTGCTAGCAAACAACTTTATATTTCATTGTTTCATCTACAAATAAAGTGTTTGTTTCCCTTGAGGAATAAATGTCCTATATTACATAAAAAAATGATAAGCTAGTAATATTGCAATAGGGAATGGTTGGCAAATAACGGACGGGTTCATACTTACTAGGTATTTTCGCCAAAGAGGACATTCTCAAGACCGCAGCATCCACCCCATTTACAACACAGTACAATATCAGCAATGCATTTACATATTGTGGGAGTAGAACCCATAGCCTTCTGCATCAAAAGCAAATACACTACCTGTTGTGTTATTAACAATGTAAGCAGTCTTAGCATAAGCAGCACTAAACTTCTCTTCCCCTGCACCTCTCAGCTCCTTGCAAAATCTACTCGACACTCAGCTGTATCTCTCAACTTTGCAGCACAAAAAATCTGGAAAAAGCCAAAATGTATTGGGGAAGGACAAAAGCCAGGGACACATTTTAAACATTGCTAGTATAATCTTGGAAAGTTGCTAGAATAAAATGCTGTGTTACCACCATGCATTTCATTGCCAAGTCTTGAACCCAGGACCCTGTGCAAAACAGTCAGAGCAACACACCACTATGCCATATCAGCTGTTTTGTGAAAGAGAGGAAGACTGAAACTTAAATGGCTACCATTTAGTGAATTCAGTTCTCACCATAGCTGTCAACCTCTTAGCACAAAACAGCTGGACAAAGCCAGTAATGGGGGAATACAGCCCTCAAATTTATTCAGTGAATTCAAGTTCTCACAATAGCTCTCAACCTTAGCACAAAAAACCTGGATGAAGCCAATAATGGGGGAATACAGCCCTCAAACATATTCAGTGAATTCAGTTCTCACCATAGCTCTCAACCTTAGCACAAAAAAAGTATGAAGCCAAAAATGGGGGAATACAGTCCCAAAAATAGGGACAAATTTCAAATATTCATCTTATAAACTTAGAAAATTGCTAGAATAAAAGGTTTTGTGTTACTATGTACTTTCTGAAGAATATGAAGTCTGAAATTCAAATGCCTGACAGTTTTATTTATTTAACATTTGTTAACCAGAAAAGTCTGACTTGGAACTAAAGCCAAATTTCAGCAGAGGCCCAGGGAAAAATACTGCAGACACATGTCTTTGTAACATGGGAGGACACCAGAGAAAGCCGACACAAACACAGGGAGGACATGCAGACTCCACACAGAAGGCACCTCAGCCAAGAATCAAACCAGAAAACTTCTAGCTGTGAATCAACAATTCTACCACTGCAGCAAGTATTTAAAGAATTAAAACTCAGAAACCACAGATTTTATGAGGAACAGAACAGAACTAAATATGAGGCAAAAATCTGCAAAGCTTTCACAAATGGTGGTGGGTATAAAATTCAGGCTCTTGTCACCTGCACCTAAGGTACAGGGTTCAAGCCTGAAGTATTCTCTAACCACCACCAGCAATCTCTCTAGCCACCAGTATAAACCAACTGGGGCATTACACACACACACCTTCATCCCACATCTCCCATACCTGCTTCAGTACCGGAATGCACACTTCTGGTTTCTTGGCTCCTGCACTTCCTTCTTCCTGTATCCGGACTGGTAAGGCAGCAGTCCAGATTCACTTTGTATGGAGGATTTGTAGGACTGTGCCATTGTGGTTCACAGCTGGGGGGAGGGCTGCAGTCCTGCAGTCCGATATACTTTCTGCCTTGCGTCTATGCTCAAGAAACTTTTTCCTATAAGTTTCAAGTGTTAGCTTAAAAAATGCTAACAAACAGTTCTTAACAGAAGTATAATCAAACTTTTCACAATCAGCAAGTTTAGACAACATAGTTACAGCTTTACCATGGAGTAAGGGGGTCAGGAACCGTACCCAGAGCCTTTGGTCAACATCATACTGTTTACATACCCTCTCAAACATATGAATGAAACTATCAAAAGTATCCACCTCTGTAAACTGCGGAAGAAATTTACTAACCATTTGTGCTTCTGGGGTCTGGTTACTCCCTTCCCCATTACCTCCATGACTCTGGTGAAGAGTCAGCATCTCCTTTTCATGCTGCCTCTGCCTTTCCTTTTCCTCAGCTTCCAAGCATAGCAATTTCTCATTCTCATCAGCCTACAAATGTCACAGTTTCTCATTGTCCTCACTCTCTAGATGCCTCAGTCTCTGCTGCTTCTATTTCCACATGCTTGTCCTCCAACTCAAGTTTCTTTATCTCCAGATGGATTTTTAAGTCCTCTGCACAAAGGTTGAGCTGTCCATTCTCTGAGTGTGGTACATCTCCACTGCCAGTCTTATCCTCCTTGCTGCTGTTTTCCAATGCATCTGTGACCAAAGCTGCAATCAGGTCTGCCTTAGTCAGGTTTCCATGCATCAGTCCCCTAGCCTGGCACATCTCAGCCAGCTGGCTCCTTGTCAGCTTTCTGTACTCCTCTACTGATATGCTGCTTGCTCTCCCTGACTAACTAAACTAACAAAAGAAATAAAACAATTGTGATCTGGACTCTGAGAATTCACTGCATGGCTGATTTAGAGCACATAAATACCTTCAGTGATCACTGTACACAAGCTATGGGAATTTACTATCCACACCACTATAAGCCAATTAGTATGTGCCAACCAATTAATATGTGGTGTAGATATCCCATCACTGCCAAACAATTAATATGTGATGCCCGTGCACTGGCCCAGCAATCACGGAGCCTCAATCCTCACCACTAACACCAGTGAGGGGCATCCTTATAGGGAAAGGATAATAAATACACAGACATTAAATTATAATTTCCCACACACAGAGATCACAGTCAGTCAGGGGCTGGTTTCCCCTTTTTCTCCTGGTCCCCAATAAGACTCCCCACTGGCACAGCTATAGGTTCCAGATCTCAGCCTAGTGGGCAAGCCAAAACCTCCAGCACCTTCTCTGTCCAACCAGTACTTCATGTCCCTGCCTAAGTAGCTGACACACACACATTTTGAGATGAGTTATATACAACCACATAGACACTCCTGGGGAAGGCTGCCACATGTTCTCCAGCTGTGCCCCTTTTACCCAGACTATATGGTAGTACCACTTGCCACCACTCATTATGATTTATCAGCTACTAAAATGCCCGTATGAAAGGGTGTCCAATTATACTGTGTAATATTATTATCCAAATGGTAAGTGTTACTGAACAGCAAGGCTATTGGAGTGTCTTTGTAAAATATCACTAAATACATGCAATGTACTCTTAGAACTTAAATTATCTCTACACAAACCAGCCAGAGTTGAAAGGTTTAAAAATATTTAATAATAAATAATAAAAACACAAGACAATACTTCTTACTACACAGTGCTAGTCAAGAGTTCAGAGATCACAGAAAAATGCTTAAAATAATACAGTAGAAAAGTTCTGACATCAATACAGAGAAAAAATGATCTAATCTTCCTGGTTCCTAGCTATATCTAAGAGAAAACACAGTTCTAAAATAAACTTGCATATAGAACACAGGCTTAGTGCTGGTAAGTTGGATGTTCTCAAGACAAATGCTATTTGCCCTCATTCTTTCTGTCCTTAAATTGATAACACAGTACCACTGATTCATTTCAGATTACATAATTTCTTTCTGGTTCCCAAGCTAATAGAAACTCAGAGGTTAATAGCCCTTTTGATCTTGCAGCTGGTCAGGAAGCCAGAGCAATAAAATAAATTATACATGCAAATTCTAGCAATTAACTCTGGTCTCAAAACAATAGCCAGAATTCCTTCATCTAGACATCTCAGCTCCAAGCCCTGAGATCAAAGACAGTCATAAAATGCTTGACTTACCAGCTTTCATACAAAAGAGTGCACTGTTACATTTTTTTTCAGTTCAACAGCCAATACGGTCTTTTCACATTTAAGAGAACAAGCCTGTGGCTTACATTAATATTTACAAATGACAGAATTATCTACAAAATTCTGTCTAGGCTGGCAGCCTTCACCTATCTTCACAGGAGATAAGATCTAACCTCTTTGAGATCTATATTCCATCTGATTTTCCTAGAAGCAAGGGTGTATCACATGACATGCTACTTAATATAAATAGGTCATAACCATTAAAGCTATGTACCCTTTTCTAACATCTCCCTTTTTTAAACTTAGAAAATAGGTCTGTTCTATGTATATTTGAGATAACATGCATTGAATTACACTTATCTGTTAATCTTCCTTTTCTCTGCATAATTTTCCTCCATATCTGATGACAATCAGTTCCTCCTCACATAGATGTCAAGTCCACTTGATTTCAGTGAAGGAAATCTGCCATCTCCAAGCAAAATCCAGAAGATGCCATCATCCAGATTATATTAGAGGAAATTGTGACCCTGGAAGTCCCCTATCATCCACTTGCTACTGCAGGAAGGTGTCTTTGTCCCAGTGGCCAGAAGACATGGCTTCACACCACCAGACCAGAGCTGTCCATTTAACTGACCAAAGTGTGAGCTAAATGAATTCTCACTAGTGGAAATGTTATGAATTCCTGACTTATACATTGCGGACCACTGTCAGACAAGGAAATATCACATATCCCTGATCTCAAGAATATAGACTTTAATGGACTGATCATACTTGCATTTGTGTCTAAAAGTTTATTTCACAAAATATTTCACACATGTCATATACATAATGCATGTTTTTTTATGAAACAGAACAAATCTATCCCAACAGATCCCTTGGAAGATCTGTAAATAGGAATTTTATCATTTCTATTTCTGTATTGTTGTTATGGTTTGCACTGCAGATGACAAAACTGCTCTATTGGTTCTGTCTGGATCAATATGCATAGCCAAAACATTACATTTATTGTTCTTTCTGTATACTATACTCTTCCCAGATATCATTAATGTAACTTCTCAAGCATTTGTTTTCTCAGTTTATTAGGAAATATTATTATATTATTTTGCCTTCTTTGAACACCAAGCCTTGGACAAAATTAATTTCTTCCCTGATAAAAATACAACTGAATTTCTTTCTTTACTGACACCAGCCTTTCACTGCAATCTTTCAGTAGATACATTACTAAGTCAGCATCAAGTAATTGTCTGAAATGCTTTTTCTCATCTCATTCTCTTTGAAATAGCTCTATCTGCTTTATAATGTCACCTAAACATTCCATTCTCTTTAGCTTCTGCTAAGCTTTTCTTCCACATGTTACTGGCAGTTTTCTGGGACTCTGGATCATGTTTCATCTGTACATGATAATCACTTGGCAGACTTCCTAAGCATGTGCATAGTTACACAAAATATCATTACTATGGCTTTGTGCAGTACATGAGGTGTTTTTCTGACCATATTAGTGATTTTATACACATGAAGTTTTTGTTTTTACCCTTGTTTTTACTATTCCTAGTTGTTCAAAAGCCACGACTCAAAATATGGAATTGTCCTTTTTAAGAGCAGCTCTTTGTAAAAGGATTTTGTAACTCTAGTCTTTGCACTGACGTGACAGCAGTTATTGAAAATAGTGCAGTTTCCTTCATTAACCCACCCCACCTCTCTTTACCATGATAATGGGGTTTGAGTTCCCCCGTACTACAAACCTAGTAATGACATTAGTTGGGGCTCCTCAGCTAGAGATTAGTGCTTTAAATAAGAAAATAGTTGTCAGTGGGTATTTTTCACCCATAACAGAGAAAACTCTCTCCATTTTCATCTCACGATCCCAAACATCAATCCCTCATCCCCATTATCACTGGTAATGTTTTTTTTAACGCTGCAGGGTCTTCTTTTTCACTGGACTTATCACATCTTCTGAGCAGCTATATAATACAACCAGCTAAGATCTTTGGTACGTTTCTCAGTGCAAAGATAAAGCATTTATTTAGGCATAACACGGGCATTTCTAAGGTTCTCAGTATGGTGTTTATTGATTTCCACTTGATGATTTATGGAACTTTTAGTGTACAGTTGCAATAATAATATTCTTATATGGACATTTAAGCACGATCACACAGTTGCATTAAAGATGATCACTTTCCAGTCAAGAATTCATTGTGAATGTGTCTATAGTAGTTGACTGAATCTGTTAAATTCAGAACAATTAACAGTAGAGAAATAAAATCAGCAATCCCAATAGCTGATTTCCACAAAAATGTAAAAAATAAGCATTCTATAAATGGGAGAGTTGTGTGTCTACACACCTACATCCCAAGATAAAGTAATGCTAGGACTGTGAAACCCTGAGGGGATAAATGGGCCTTCATTAGCCCCAAGTTTCTATGAGGCTGAAATTAGTACAGCTACAAGGTGTGGCTATAATGGATTTCATGCATCTTGGAAGTCTATTCAAGCTTTGATGATCTGAGACTGAAATAGTAGGTTCCAATTTTAAACTACCACAACCACAGTACGTGAGGGGTCATGAAATTAATATATTGAAAACTGCGCTTTGAGCACCAAAAACTAGCATACTTATGATACTCCTTTTATCCTAGCAAGTATTGTCATCTTTTCAATATTCATGTATAATTTGTCTGTTTTAGTCATGTGTCTAAATGAATATGACATCTATCTCTTTTCAGATAGAGTAGAAGTTGCACATTCCCCCAACACACACACACACATATACACACACACACACACGCACACACAAAGCATGCTTATTTTTATTTTATAGTCACTATTTGCTATTTATACTCATAAAGCAGAATAATAAAAAATTCTTCTCTACAGGTCATAGATATCTTTCTGGTCAGGTGGTAATTCCGCTGTTCCCATTTCCCTACTAATATTATTCTTTGACTCCAGCTCCTGTGCTTATAATATAGCTGCAAGAATACAACTGGTGCACCCTCTCTGCTTATCCTTGCAGGGTGATTTTCCTTACCCCAATACTGACTGAATTTTCAGTTAGTAATTAAGTGTGGAGGCATGGGAAGTAGTACCTAGGGGAGCCATGTTGCTGATCATCTGTGACTGACTGTTTGGGCTTTTAGGTGCTGGTTCGTGAAGATTCACAGGGCAACCTACAAAAATACTGTAACGACGTATGTCTAAAAAAGTTATGATACTGTACTTAATGCAAGCTCATTAATCCAGTAAAGCAAATGCTGTCTTCATCAAGCATGCAATATAGTCCTTTCTTTAGACCTCTTTATGAATTTAATGGCAAATCATATACAGTGTCAGGGAAAAATGTAGAGTTGTAGAGTCTGTACCTCAAAGTTAGCTCTTGCTAGCAAATGGTGTTACTGATTATGTGGGCATTTTTATCTGCGTTTAACAGGTAACATTAAAAGAAACTTTGTTATTAAACTACTTCTGTGAAAGTGTACCACAAAAGGGTTAGAGCATTATATTTAACATTATCATATTGTTTATTCAAGACTTTCCATATTATCACCTTCTGAAAACTTTATTATTATGACTATTGCCATTTCTCACATACAGAACTAGAAAACAATTTTTTCACTGCAGAAGGAGAGAGAATTTGTTTGTATTATATTAATCTTCCCTGACAAACTTCAGCATTTTCAATTATTCTGTTTTTGAAGTGCCATCATAAATGAATGTTGAAGTTTTAAATGAAAAGTACTAAAAACTAGCACAGGTATAAGGGGTCATTTAGACTGCAGAAAAACTGGGTCATAACTATGGCAACATTATCAGCATTCACTCAAGACTGTCAAAGCAGCCATTGTTTCATAGTCAACCTGATGTGATAGCTGTTGCTGTGTTTCAAATACAGAATAAACTGTAATTCTATCAAAAATACCTTATCACTTTCCATTTCAGGCATAAATGTATGTGTTTCATTTGTTCATGAATAATGCTAATACAGTAAAATGCATGTGGCTTATTTCATAATTGTTAAAAACAAGCACATTTTAAGAGCGGGCATCTATTCTTAAGTTTTCATTATCCAATCCAGCACTCCACTGTGACTTCACCTTTGCAGCACCTCATGCATTTATTATGCTCTCATCTACAGATACTGGTATAAATCTTCTACACAGACACACACACACACACACACACACACACACATACTTTACCTACAGACTGTCAAACAAAGCATTTTGAATTCAGTAGACAACCTGTGCCTTCATTTCAACTATTTTTTTTCTTTTTATTGCAAAATAGAACCAACATAACTTGTGAAAGAACATGATGCATCCAGTAACTTGAACTCTATAAATAAACTACATTGATTTCAGCTATTTTAGTGTATCTTTCATCATTTTGCTGGTTACAAATCTTCTGTCGTTAATGCACAAATTGCGTTTCTGTGCATTTACACAAAAGATCAGACCTTAGCCACCACAAGTAACAAGAAAAGTCACACAAGATATACAAATGAGCAGCATTTTGATGTCACCAACTGCTTATTTTCACCTTTTTAGCCAGCATCAGTGGTTAAAGCTGCAGACCAAACCAATAGCATACATAGCATGTACTCAAATGTTGAGCATTTTGTTATGCAGGTTCTGACTGGAATAAATCAATACTGGGCAAAAGTAATTCAGTTTACTGAAAAAAAATATATTAAAGACTTCAAAAAGTACTAATTTTTTAATACAGAGGTAACATTAATATGACTGGTCTGTTCTGACAAGTCTTCAAAACAGGACAATGTATTAAATGTGATGGCATCCTCCTCAACATTTCTCTACAGCCTACAGTAACATGCTGTTATCTTAATTTAGCAAGTGTTTAAAAGTCTGCACTGATTCCCTTCACTTATAAAATTTGGCATTCTTGTACTTCTTTCAATCAAGTAGGATGATTTTAAATAAGAAAGCCAAATGGGAATCCAGGAGACTGAATAGAGAAAGAAAATCCACACAATTTTTTTTTTCCCACGGCCTCCTTATACCATTTGTAAAGAGGAGAGCACCACTCCCCAACACACACACACACACACACACACACACACACACACACACATGTTTATTTATACTCAGCTCCTAGGCCACATTAATACCAAACTAAGGTAAGACATGAGATTCGTCAATATTATTATCAACATTCTTTGATTTCCTAGAACACCATTCTACTATCCTAAGTGTTCCCAGCAGGATAAACACTACCTGTATTGTTTGCCTTCTCAATGCAGAAAATATTCTCATGGTAATAAAGTACTCAAAACAGAGTTGAGGTTATTGCATCAGGATGTTACTTATGTTCTGAAATCCATATGCACATATTTTCATCTGTTTGACATAATTTACTCATAGAAAGTCAGCAATAATTTTGAACCATATCCTGCAGGCCTTCAGAATATAGAAGGACCACTTATGGCATTTTGCTCACCAGTCCCACTGATACATGCATACCACAATACCACATGGGGACAGTAAATTCCTTTTTGGGGAATCATCTTATGAGACCCCATCATGTTAAGACATTCACAGGAAAAGTAAAAGCTGTCATCAGGGTTGACCCAGGGCCGGTGTTAGCATTTTGGGGGGCCCCAGCAAATGTCAAGTTGGGGGCCCCCTAGGCACTTCCAGTATAAGTATCATTCTGTCAGTGCCACCCCTCCTAAGAAACCTTTTAGTTTGTGCTGCAAAATTTTAGGAGTAATGCGTACAGACAGACCTGTAGCTTACAAGCTCTTACATTACAACAGGCCTGTATACCACACTATGTTGATCTGTCTAACAAGGGGACACTTACAGTTACTGGTATTTAGTTGCAACAATGATACATTGCAATAACTCTATGTAACAAGTCTGGAATTAAATGAACTGATGACTAGGCCTACCATTTCAACAGCCTCTACCCCCCCCCCAGTCCTCTCCTCTGACCCCCCCCCCCATTTTTTGGCTTCCCATACTATGGACATTACTTTTTTCTTCCTTTTCTCATATTTTGCCTTACTCTTAGCTTTTTCAAAAAGCCATAATTTTGTATATGCTCAGAAGTGCATTTTAAAGTTTTGTTTTTCTTTTTACACAACCATTTCATCCAGTAATGGCTTAAATAAAAATTATGATTAAGGGAACAAATTCACTGTTGCTGTTCAACTTTAGTTTTCCTTGCATCCTTTCAACACTCTTTCCTGAACAACACAGCACAGTAATAATCATTTAGGAAATAACTCAAATAACCAACGGCCCAAGAAGCCGTGGGGTTACAGATGGTCTGCGATGCATTTTAGAGCATATTCTCAGCATTTTACTCCAATGGTGGCCTAAAGAAAAATCATGAAAAAGAAAAGAATTTCAGTCTTATTTTTTTCTTTAAGTTGCCTTAGTCATATATTTCAAGTGATAGCTGATATACATATACATAGCATGCTTCCTCACCTCTAACCCTCAAAGTCAGCCCCATGTACATGTGCCTGATGTATGATTGTGAGAATGATTTCAGTAATATATTCTATTTTATTGGTCCTAGACAGTACACCACCCCTACACAAGCTATAGTAACCTCTGAGGTCTGTGAGAAAAGTAAATAAACAATGACCACACTGTCCTCAGCTCAAACACAAGCAACTTCATGTGCACACCTCTAAGGTTTGACTGTAATGAAAATTAAAGTTGTAATAACCACACAATCCCCAGCCCCTCCATAACGTACAGCAGCTTTCTGTACATACACATTTGTGCAGGGCTGGTTTTAGAATGGCTGTGGTTGAAACCAAAGGCTTTTTTCAGCTTTATCCTAAAATGGTCATATCTCAGCACTCTTCAAGTTAAACAGCTCAATCAGAAAACTGATATTTTTTTTCTCCTGATTTTTCTTCAACCAGCAACAGCTTTTGTGGGGGTCCCTACAGAGTCAAAGATGATTAAGGGAGCCCCCAATATCCATTTATACAGTCTAGTGAGTGGGGGACACTGAATGTTCTGTGATATATTTTATGTCTTACTTTTGAAATTTAATTACTTGTTAGGTACATTTTTTACTGATATGCAGAAGAATAATGTCTGTGTCCTGGCATTATTGGGTGCAGGCACATATAAAAATCAGTGATATTTTTTACATACACACATGGACACACACAAGCATAAGCCATAGTGGTACTAGTTTTGTATTTATTTCAGCAAATAGCAATAAATTGTACAACACTGGTACTGCCACACCAGATCAGTAACTGCTGTTTAGCGGTCATCAAACAGCAGCAGGGGTAAGTCACTTATTTCCCTCATTAAGGAGTAATGCATATCTGTCACTGTCCCTGATTTCACATACCTGTCACTGGCCCTGATTTCACATACCTGTCACTGGCCCTGATTTCACACCTTCCCTGATTGTGTTCATACTTTTGCTTTCTTCTTCGTAAAAAGTTTGATTTGCTGGTAAACACTTCAGGATTACAATCAATCAATCCAGACATCTGAGTTTTATAATTATTGTCCAAAAATACGCGTTGATGCAAAAGGTGTTATTCTATTGATTTCTTAAGGAAATTAGAGTAATATTTAAAATGCAGTCTTGATTCTGAGCCTTTATTCTATTATTTTTGGGATTGCACTGAATTCCTAAGCAAAAAAATTGAGAGTTATAGTATCTGGTGTTCTGCTTGCATTTATAAAACTCCCTAAAAGAGAAAATCATCCTTGATGATCAGAAGTATCGGCTCTTCTTAAAATCCAAAATGTGCACTGACATAAGTCACTCTGGGCTGCTGATCTCTCTAGTGCTTACCTTGCTCATGTTCATTATCAGCTTCATCCTAACAGGGTCATATCACAGGCCTGTTCAAGTTAAAGAGCATAATTAGTAAATTAATACATTTTTTTCTTCCACATTTTTCCCCAACCAGCAGCAGCTTTTGTAGGGCCCCCACACAGTCAAGGATGATTAAGGGGTATAGTAGGGACCTAAAGCTGGCTATGTAGTTAGCTTTTGTGGAGAAAATGTCCAACAGCATGGGTTAACTAAGCCAGGGGCACTATGTCACTGGTAAAATATTTAATGGAATTCTGATGCCTGTTAGTTGACAAAACACTGTTAATACGAGCAGAAATATCTTTGAATTTTAAAGGGGATATAAATAAGAGTTATTATCCATGTGGTTTATTAAGTATACAAGAATGCTGTACTAGCTTTTGTTGGTTTGACAGATATGTTACAAAACATTAGGATAAGATAACTTGCTGTGGTTGGGAGCCCCCAGGGAACAGGGGCCCCCCAGTGACCACAGGGTTCGCTGGTGTCTAAAGCCAGCTATCGGTTGACCTCATAAGATTAAGACAAGGATGTTGGCTTTATTGCCTTAATGTTGTTTATTTAAGGATATGTCATCATGAAATAAATGGAAAATTGACTGAGTTTGTGCCCACGTACTCCTGACAATGTTTAAATGAGATTACAGTGTCATGTTAGCCTCTCAGGCATAGTTAATGATGTAATACAAGTATGAGGAAGAAGCAGAAGGGTAAATCAAGAATCAGACACTACATTTTTAATGCTGTAAGCACTTTCGCTCATATTTATTAAAACCAACTTCTTCAGAAAACAAGAGCAAAGCAAAGAATACAGTTTAAATAACCCTCCATTAAATCTTGTGACCCAAAAGGAAATTACATCAGTGAAACAAATCTTTAGAAACTACACCATCGTGTGGTTCAAAGACTGAACTACAACTAAATAAACAGTCAATTCATTCATAAAAGTACCTGGCTACCATATAATATGATAAAACAAAAAACACATTGAATTGAAATACAACCATAAAAACCATCACATATAAACACCTAAAACCAAAAATATTACTTATCCAGCACCTTCAGTTATAATAAGCACTGTATTGAGCATGTATCATTCAACTCAGGAAAGCTATATGCATTTAATCGAACTTGCCACTTAAGTTCACATCGTTCTAATTTGAGTCCAAGGACCCCATCTTTCATCAGACAAAACTTGGTCAATTACTTTGAATTTAAAATGATGTTCTGGGAAGCTCATAATATGTCTGGTTAGGGCAATATGAACATGCAATGTATTAATACTATAAATATGCTCATATAGTCGTTCTCTAAATCTGAGTTCTGTTTTACCTATATAAAAACATTTGCAGAACAAGCACTTAGCCAGATAAACAACAACTTTAGAATCACAGTTAAACCTACCCTTGATCTCATAATTGGTATTACAGACCGTGAAATTATTGCCATTATCAACATATTTACAATAAGGGCAAGCTTTGCACTTATACATTCCAGGTCATCTAGTTAAAGGAAATTTCTTAGAATCAAATTAATTTTTAGACTCAAATATTTTTTTTAAATTGATACCTTTCTTAAAAACAACCCGAGGATGATCATCTAATCTCTGTTTTAAATTAATACCATACAACAACAGGTTACAATTTTTATGTAAGACTTCCTTAAGGTACATGACATCAATGCTAAAAGGAGTAATGAAACTCAGACTAAAACCAGTTGTTGATAAATTACTCTCTTGAACTCTATGGTCACCAAACCTTCCAGGGCTTTCCAGCCAACTCTTATGATTTAAAATTGGTTTAAATAACCCAGTAGATCTCTTACTTTGTACTTCATTAATTAATTGATCCAGTATAATAGATGGATACCCTCATTTAAGAAACATATCCCTTAAATTGTCACACTCATTAAAAAAGTCTTGTTCTAAATTGACCATCCTAACCGCTCTGACCAATTGGCCTTTCACAACAGAGCATTTTGGTGAAAAGGATGGGAGCTAGAAAAAGGCAAAAAAGAATTGGAATATGTACTTTTTCTTTGCTTTGCTTTGCTTTGCCCTCATGATCAAACCAAACCATCCATGGGTTACTCCTGTGATACCCACAACTAATCATAGTTTATTGATAAAAAAAGATACTTGAAATGTATCCAGTTTATTCCTAGTGCCTAGCTTGTCAATACTTGTCAAATATAACTAAAGTCTTTCACCATCTCTTTCCTATTCTTCTTCTGTTTCTTCTAGCAATAAAATTCAACTCATGTCTTCCAAACCCGTTTTTCCCAAACATGCAGTGTTTCCTGCCCAGTCTTCAAATTTGACTTCTAAGTGCTGGAAATAAAAGTTAGAAATATTCATTCACACCCCTGATTTTTCTGTAATTACTGAATCCTTGTTAAAAAAGGTAGCTTCTCTGACCTGAACTTTATTTTTCATGCTATCCTTATATGTCTGACCCTAGACAGGTAGAAGAACAAGAGGCAGAAATATCTTGTTACTTATATCCTCTTGTCCAACTGAAATTCATAGACAATTCAGTAGCAAAAATGACCATGACCCAAACTGAATAATTGTATTAACTTAGATAAAAACAAACAGAAACTTTACAGTGAAATGCACACCCCCCCAAAAAAAAACAAAATTACTGCTCTGCTGAAATAAATAATTGATGTGATGCCATCCTTAAATCTTCCACTAATTCCTGATGACTTTAAAATAAATCTACTGGGCAATCATAAGAATGGCATTAATGAAATCCTAATAGACTTTGTTCTACAAAAACAAACACATGACCCATCACACCCAGATCTTAGATCAGGCTAACACTCCCTACTAGACTTAGACGTACATAAGATGTCCTACTCAATCTCCACATTGTAAGTACTTTTTTCTAGCATAACTGATGAATGCTCTGCCACCTTTATCCTCAGTTTCCCCTCTCAAGAGCAAAAACTTAAAAAATCTAATTCCAGACAAATTTACAAAAAAAATTATCAGTAGCCTACAAAGCTACTTAAATGTAATTGACTGGTCTCCAGTACTTAAATGCTATAATCTGAAATCAGCTTCCAACAACCTAAACAACCTATCACTCATTTTATTAAGCCTTCAATACACATAGTTTTCAATAATAACTAGGCACCCAAAACTACAATTTAACAGCTGGGTAACTGCAGAAATGAAGACTCCGTTTGAACTCCAAGATGAATTTTGGTGCCAATGAAAGCTATCCAAGCCACTCTCTGACCATGAATGACTTGCAACACTGTGTAACATAGCACAAGACTATAGCCATCTGATCACAACAAGCTTACAATCTTTCAAACCCAAAACAGCTTTGAAAGCAGCTAAACCTTGCTATAGGGTGTCTATAAGAAAAATTAACTACATCTCCCAAAGTAATTTTCTAAACTACCTATTTCTGACTCTGCCCTTCAACAAATTCCCTCTTACTCTAATACCCAGTCTCATGGTACCACTTGCCCTCCAAATTAATCATACCAGTTTTTCTTTTTTTATAAAAAGAAAAAAAAAAGAGAAACTGACGACCTGTCAAACCAAATCCCATATGACACCCATTTTGGAAATGGTCAGTTATAATTGTGGTTCCTCTCCCTTTGTAAAGATTTCCTTATAGACCCCTTTCACCACATTTTCAGATTAATCTTTACAAAAAATATTGTACACTTCATTTGGAAGCCTGCAATAGTAAAGCTGTGTCTAAAACCACCTTCTCAGACTTTCACCCTGTTTCAATTATTCTGTCTTTCAGATACATGTTACAGAAACTATGTTATTCTCAATTCTCAAGTTACATCCAGCAATACCATCAATTATCTATTCATCAGAAATGGAGAAGACTATAACTACTATCTGGACCCTTTCTGATGATTTCTTAATCTGCATGACTAAAGGCAATTTGAATTGTGCAGTGCTTTGTTTCCTTATCAAAGCATTTGACTTGATTGACAACAATTTACTCTTCAATGCCATCTCAGCCATAGACATTAGTGACAAGCCAATAGGCTGCTTTAGAAACTTTATAGTTAATAGAAACATTCAGAACATGGGAGGTCCTCTGCTTTCAGACCAAGCCCATCCCCATTCCCACCCATTAAAGGGGTTACTCAATGGTCTATATCTTCATCACTAATTTTTAACTCTTTTTGTTATCAGACATGGAATTGTTCTCCCCACCATTCAGATAATATTGCAGATGGTATAGTTATTTATAGAATAGACCCCCCCCATGACAATTAAAACACTTCTAGAAGAGGTTTTTCCTCTGCTGACAACTGTTGAAAACATATTAATATTATTTCAACTAGAAAAATAAATAAATGGTTCATCTCTCAAGCGCCTACTTAAACTACCAAGAGTATCAGAACTTATCAGAGATTTGGGATGGATGGCTAGGCTTAAAAAGGTCCCTGTCATCATCTGGCTAGTACACACTAGTGAACCTATGAGTGAATAAATAAAAACAAATAAAACTATATTATTTGAGACCCAGCAAAGATCAGCCCCCCAGTATCACTAGTATATTCTGGTATCAACAGATAATGCAGGACCTAACCTTAGCATTTCAGAATCACGTAGAAATAACAACAGTAAAAATTGTTTTTCAGGAACTAGAAAAGTTTCTCATTTCTTGTTTCTGAAAGGTAGAGTAACAGAAAAGAGGTTCTACTGGTACAGACTGACAACATTTTTCCACTTATTTCTGCTGTCTCCCACAAAAGCGATCCTCCCCACAGCTGACGTCTAGCAAAATATGTTTGTTTATAACTCTTGCTGTGCATCAGGAACACCACCGTCAGATCTTAATAAAAGCCGAATGGCTTCTTATTGCTTGCAGCAGACCTACCCCTGGGATCCCTTCTTACAAACTATACAAATTACATTTATTTCTTTTTTCCCTCGGGCAGATTTGCAATCCAATACCCCCAAATAAAGCCATAGGTCACTCCCTACAAACTTTTTTATCATTCAGTGTCTCTAATCACAGATTTGCTTGCAGTGACCACAACTTTTCAGTACTATCTCCAAACTCTGGGAGTCACTGCTTTCTTTCTGGAAAAGTAATGAGATACCCCTATCTTTTCAAACAAAGTCTAAAAGCATCCGTTGAATGTTGACCAATACAAATGCTGCCAGTTGAGAAGCAACTTTTGAACACTGCCAAATGCAAACACTTTCAGGATAATATACCCCCATAACTTCCCTACAAACATAAGAGCAGGAATTATTCAGATACAAAAATTAAACTTTTACAGCAACCTTATCATTCTTACCTCCTGATAAGATTACAATGTTTGGAGGGGTTTTTTTGTGTGTGTGTATTCTGTTCTTTGTCCTATACATGTACAGCTTAATTACCAAAATAAAAAATGAAAGTGTTCAACATACTGTTTAAATGTTTTCATAACCAAGTTGTCTGATACTGATATATGCTGCAATTTATTTTAGTTTTTAATGTTCTGATAGTGTTTTTCAAATACATTGTTTTATTTATACTGCTATGCTATCTGATTTATATTGTGGTACATAAATATAGTTCTTGAATTTATAGTTTCAGGCTGAGTCTGAAAAAGGTTCAAGAACATTAATTTTCCACCCCAGTTAACTAGCAAGCCAACTAATTCACAAAAAAACAAATAAAATAAATAAATTAATTAATTAATTAATAGATGTTGCTGTCATATAAACTATTTTCTGAATGCCTAACATGAGTTACTTTTTGCAATATACCATCAGCTATGACTCAGAAATGGACTGTACAGAAATGTAATAGTTTTGTCTGACAAACTAAATGTTACCTTGTCCTCATTTTTGGAGTGCGTACATTCTTTCTTTTTGCTGGGATCACTTGAAGCCTACATGTGTGTGTGAAGGTCAAATGCACTGATCAAATAATACGTATCATGAGAAAATTTGCCTTGAGAAATAGAATTCAAACTACTAAGAAGGCTGAAGAACTCAACTTAAAATTCCCCAGCACAGGCACTAATATGAATTTTAGAATTTTCTTGGCACCTAACGCTTTTTATGATGACAGTGATTCATATCCTGCAATTTAGATGCTCTCTCCAGATTGCAACTGTAAAAAAATAAATTGAACATTGATGAGATGAATTGAACAAGGGTGTTAAAGTCAATAGAATAAAATGTGTACTAGCAGAACCAGTAAGCATATTTTCAAATCATGCAGGAGCTGTACAAGGAATGGATTTTAATGCTCTGGCTCATCAGTGTTACATTTACTTCAGGGGCAGATTAGAATGCGTTCTGAATACGTATTGTGGTATGTCAGAGAAAGATAAAAGGAAGGGATGTACTCATTGCTAGGACAGAGTATAATGTCCACACTGTCACTTCAGATGTGTTTCTGCTCTGATATCACCGACTTGTATATACGTATGCAGTAGTAACAGAGGTTTAAATGAAGGAAATAATATGTGTGATCAAAGAAATCATTAACAAAAGTGGGCTCTCCATTCTGAAGGTGGTGTTAAATACAGTACAGAACAATTAATGTGCTGCCAGAATTTCAGTGGCCCCTCATGATTCCTGCTCATATTATAGTCTAGCATTAATCTGAAGTAATTTAATACAGAAGGACAAGCTCAATGCATTGTGCTCATTCTGCTTTACTTAACTTTAGTGCCTTTGGTACATCAGTGCTATTTCATGTGTCCTTGGTGGCCAATCTATCATGAGTGCATCCTTGCCTGAGGTGATGTTGATAAAATGATAGTAGTTGTACATCAAGCAGTTAGGTAGCAAATCCCAAGGCTGACTACAACACAACCACTTTGTCTTCTTTAGTGGAACCTCATGCTTCAACAACAAGGCAATAATTGCACAAAAACAACTGTATGCATATTAATGTCAGTTGTTTTTTGATGATTAAATTATCACGAAAGCAGTATATGAATTAAAATCAATATACTTCTCAGAAAATGTATTTTGATTAATCTTTACAACGCAGTATTACATAAAAAGTGAAATCATGCACTATAGACATATCTGCTTATGCTTCATACTTTTTAGTGCACTGCATTGATTTTTCCTATGCATGTGCACGTGATAATCTGTTAAAAGAATTTGTGCATCTCTGCCTACCCACTGAAATGGTAAGTTTCTGATATCAGACTCTGCTGCCATGGTAAGTATATATACAGTCACAAGAAAATGCTGAAAGGTCCATTGGAATGCCTGATGATACTAGATGTAGACTTAAAGAGTAGTGTGGCTCAGTCTGAGAAAAAGCACATGAAGCAGGAAAACAATATTCCAAATATAAATGCATACCACTGAAGTGGGGCATTTAATAATGCATTGTAAATGCTTTGCAAGCATAAAAGAACAAGATCACACAGCACTGTATAGCACTGCAAAATTATACACCCTTATAGCACAGAAGTGTACTTCACAGAAAAACCAACAGATGTTATGTCTGCGCACCTTAATGAGTACTGTAGACTTCCTTATGAAACATTACTCCTGTTCTCTTACCCATCACTTCTGGCTTTGACATGCACAAAACTCATTTATTCTGTTGCAGCATACATGGCACCAAGGGATAAAGGTCTGAATGCACCCCTGATGACCAAGGCTCAACAGCCCCAGCAGTGGAGGAGCCAGCTGAAACAAAGGATAAGAGAAGGAGCTAAGCCTGATCATCCCCTTCAGTAAAGATGGGACTGGGTATGTATCATAGGTTCATAGGTTGATACTAGGCTATCTGCCCTAGGGCATTTATAAGCCTAGCCAGAGTGTGTTTGGCTTTCACCACCCTTTTAGATTAGTTGACTGCGCCTCTGTATAGTAGGTCACAGAAGATAGCCCTTTTGAGGTTAGTTTACTGTGCCTCTGTCTAGTAGGGACACAGAAGAGATCCCAGGGGTAAACCTACAATCTCCCATCCACTCGTCCAGTGCAAGAGGGGTAACTTGTTCCCTGGAAGGGACTGAAGGCACTTACCCAGGGTTCCTAACCTGTGCTGAAGACGGGCATCTGTCGGCTTAGGTCACATGCTGATTAATATTAGATTGTAGTACGAACATGAATGTTATCCTTCTTAGGGACTAGTCTATTGGCATATGCAGGAAGTTAAGGATTAGTACAAATACCCCAACCCATCACATATAATGGCACCACTGCTGGCGCTCAACTGTTGCACAAAAGAAAAAACAAGTCCATAGGGTAACAGGGTGTAGGCTTGGTGGGCTCAAAGGTGGGGTGTGAAAACATTGTATTCTCTGTTAAATATGTTCATGCATTTTGTGAAGAGTAAATAACACAGTATTATACCTTATAAGATTTTAGACACTTTTTGAGTTGTGGAACATTACATGAACCACATGAGCAAACCATGTGAATAACGATTAAAATACCTTAAAAATCTTCACATGCTCAGGATGTTTGTGCAATATACACAAGAACACAGGCACACACACACACACACACACACACACACACACACACACACACACACACACACACACGCACACAGACACACACACACACACACACACACACACACACACACACACACACACACACATACACACACACACATGCACATAGACACACACACGCACACACACACACACACACACACACACACACACACACACACACACACACACACACACACACACACATTTCTATGTACTCAGCTCTGGAATGTCACTATAGCATAATCCACAGCACTAGCTGCATAATGTCAGCTGTATTAATTTTGCCATCTTCATATCAAAAAGGAAAGGAACCTACTTACTGATAAAAACATAAAGTATGTAAAGTATTTTATTAATGTTTTCAAATTCAGTAATTTTATATAATGCTGCAGCTTCCTACAAATACAGGAAGATAGGCTTCTTGAGAAGAATACAATGGGCAATTCAATACTCTATGATGTATTTTATTTTGCTGAGCATTACTGGCTACTTAGTCTTTTACCTGTTTCCTGGCATTAAATCTTAAGGTAATGGTACATGAACAGTATATTATGTATCTGTCTTTCCATATCTGTGGTCATCATTATCAACCCCCTTTTCCCATTTTCGACATGGAGTCTGGTTATCACATCAGCTGTTACCACCTCTCTCTCTATTTAGTATCACCCTCCTACCTTCTTCAACAGTCATTCTTGACTGTCTCAGGTCTTTTGTCAGACAGCAGACTCATCTCTTTGCTGGATATCCTCGTTACCTCTATCCTTCTTATTGTCTCTCTCAAATATTCTCTATCAAATCGTCTTCTGTTTTCCTGCATGTGTACCTGAAGCACTGCAATCTCTCCTCTTAGACATTATCTGCAATTGGAGATATTCCGGTTTCTGTTGCAATACCATCATGCTTTCATCTGTCCCACAGTGAGCATCCTCTCACCTATCTCAGGCACTTCATCTCTGTCACCTCTAACTTCCTCAAATGTTCTGCTCTGACTGCCCAGGTACCATACAGTAGTGCCAGTTGCACCACTGTTTTGTACACCTTGCTTTTCTGCTTCTTTGGCTTCCTTCTATAACACAGTAACCCTGACAATCTGTGAGAAGTTGGCTGTAGCCCCTCTTATTCTACATCTGACTTCCTCATTCAGAGTATCCTTCTTCTCAGCCACCTCTCCTACATACTAGAAGCAGTGAACATGTTCCATTATTTTCCATTCTATCTCAGTTTTCAGTTTCTTCTGATTTGCCCCATTTGTTGCCATGACAACTGCATTGTTTGAAATCAGTTTCATGTCATCTGCCTTTTCAGTTTTGCATTCCATTCCCCTATCATTTGCTGAGGTTCCTGCTCACAATCTGCCTTCAATGCCACATCATCTGCATACCAGTGGCATAGCTGAGGAGGGGTGTCCCACCCAGGCGGCACTTATATGCAGCATTTATGCTGAATTTCTTGAGCACTTTTATGCAGCATTTATGCTGAATTTCTTGAGCACTTTTATGCAGCATTTATGCTGAATTTCGTGAGGGCACTTTTATGCTGAATTTCTTGAGTGCAGCAGCTCTGGTATGGTATTTATTTATGTTATGCAGCAGCTGAAGTCCACACATACAGATGTCCACCCACGTTAAAAACTGTTGATGTCCACCCACTACCCACACACACACCATGAGCAAGGGAATGTAAATGTTCAGCAGCTCCATATTTATTTACTTAGCAGCTTCCTCAATATTCACACTGCAGCAGCCTCGGCTTTAGTGTGTAAGTGGCCTCATATTCATTACTGACAGTGCAGCAGCCTCTTTAGTGTGTGTAAGAGCTCTAGTGGCCGTATGTATTCTCAGCTTCAAATGGATGCGAGCAGCACCCTCAGCTTTAGTGTCCGTATTTATTTAATAACTGAAGCAACTTTGTGGATGTTCAGCTCTACTGAGCCATGCCTCGGGTTATGTGTGCTCAGCTCTACGCAGTAGCCTCAGTGTGTGTGTAGTGGCCATATTTATTTAGTAACTGCAGCTAGGCCTTTTGTTCAGAGTGTGTGTGTGTGTGTGTGTGTGTGTGTAAATGCCCTCAGTTATGTATACTCAGGCTCAAACCCTGCACCCTGAGTACAAGGAACAGGAACCTAACTTATCTACCCATTCGATGAGTGGCTCTCAACTGTCCATATTTACAGTGGTTAATCTGTCCCTCTTAAAATGTGTGGTTTTCTGGCAAATCAGTGAGAATTGAATTCACTAAATAATCACATTTAAGTTTCAGTCTTCTTATCTTTCTGGAAACGCATGGTGACACAAAACATTTTATTCTAGCAACTTTCTAAGATTAAGCAATGTTTAAAATGTTTCCCTGGTTTTGTGACTTTGTAACTATGGTTCAGGTGGAAAGATTCCATGACACTGATGTGTTAACATTTGTACAGTATGGTGCTGTGACTGTGTACTTTATGCAATCATGACAGTACTTTGCTTCGAGGACCCTATGCATGCTCCTGTCAGCACAGATTTCTGGTTCATTCATTGTAGGTATATGTATAGTACAACATTTGTAGCTATCTGTCTACAGACACTATTAAAACAATTTGTATTGAGTTTCTGTATGTTTGATCAGCTTGTTATCTGCAAGAACAGGTAGGCTGTTGACAGTGATATTCTAGAGCAACTGGGGAAAATGGATCCATAGGCGCATGTGATACCTTTAAATAGCTTTTTTTATTTATGCACAGAAACTTGCAATGCCGTGCATACTGACAATGTGAGAGTTGTCTCTTTTTTAACTTCTCCAAATGTTCTGGATTTCTAATACCATTTTTGTTAATTGGGTAGTATGTAGCACACGAAAGCTATTTAAACAGCAGTTAGCACAATATATGCAACATTAATATTATTTCACCAAAAAAAGATTTAACTGTATTGTGAAATAATTGTGTTAAGTTGTTAAAAGATCTGGACTTGTTGCATTCCATAAAATGTGTGTGGTCATTTTATTCTTCATCGTTGTTGTTCTTTGTGACTGTCATTATTATTTACTATTATGTAGTAATATTTTTTCTCTCAGATGTTATCCCATTCCCAAGATGAACAGAAGAAAAGAAGAGCAGTGCTGCTTTTAGAAAAAGAGAGGGGCAAGGGAAGAAGTACTAAAAAAGAACGAAGGTGCACTATTGAAATACCTCAGTCGTGAATAAACTGCTATTACTGCTGCACCTGAAGCAGTTTCCGAATTAAAACCGACTTTAAGTTTAAGTAGTCCATCAACTTCAAAAGATGAAGTGTGTGACGAACAAAAAATTCCATCCATTAACTTAAAATATGTTGGTCCTTGGCCAAGCAAGATTACTGATGACATATGGATGTTACTGGTATGTCAGGGTGTGTCTGTGGTTCAACACCTAGATTCCCATTTTGGTGAAGTGATGCATCAAGGTGTGTCAGTCAAAGGATGAAACAGAAAACTTATACGCAACTGTTTCTTTCGAACCCTACCAAATGGTGAAAAAATGTTGAGATCATGGTTGATTCACTCTCCTTCCAAGAAAGTTCTTTACTGCTTTTGTTGAAGACTGTTTTTGGACAGAAGTTGTTCCAGTTTTGATTCTGTGGATGGATTCAATATGTGGTGGAAACAAAATCCTAAAATATTCGAGCATGAATCCAGTGTAGCCCACATTCAGAAATTCACACAGTGGAAGGAGTTGGAAATGAGGATTAAATGTGGAGTAACTACTGATAAAAAAATCAGGAAGTTATTGAAAATGAAGTGAAGAAGTGGAGGCAAATCCTTTCGAGATTGTTAGACATAATTAGATTCCTAGCGAAACAGAATTTGGCATTGTGGGGTCACCAAGAAAAAATAAACAATGAACTGATGTTGTTGCTGAACTGACAGGAAATTTTTTAAAATTAGTACATTTGTTGGCAAAATATGACCCAGAGCTTTGAGAGCATATTTTCAGAATCAAAATGAGAAATAAATTTGCTAAATCTTATATGTCACCTACGATCCAAAACAAGTTTATAGAAATTTTGAGAAATAAAGTAAGAAGCAAAATCATAGAACAAGTTATAAGAGCCAAGTATTATTCTAGACTATTCGACAGCACTCCTGAAATTTCTCGTAAGGATAAGATGAGCCAAGTTTTGCACTACGTTATGACTGATTGAGATAAAGTAAAGGTACTGTAATCATTTGTTAATTTTATCAAAACAAAAGGTAAAACTGCCGAGAATATTTCAAGTATGATTTGGAAAAACTAGAACATGATGGAGTAGATATTCAAAATTGTAGAGGACAAGCTTATGACAATGCTACTGTGATGGCTGGACAATATACTGGTGTTCAGAAATGCATAAAAAAAGTTAACGGAAAAGCAGACTTTGTTGCTTGCACTAATCATACGCTGAATTTGGCCGGTATACATGCAGCTTCTGTTGCTATAAATTCTGTCACCTTTTTTGGAACTCTGGAGCTTTTGTTCATATTTTTTTCATCCTCAACTCATCATTGGGATATTCTGACTTTGGTCACTTGTCATAGTCTCAAGCGCATAATAGAAACAAAGTGGAGCGCAAGGGGAGACGCTGTAAGTGTCGTAAAAAAAAATTCTCAGGCATTTTAAAAGCTTTAGAAGATTTAACTAGTGAAATAGAAAATACAGTTACCAGGTCAGATGGTGGTGTACTACTTGTTGCTTTGCAGTCATTTTCTTTTCTGTGCTTCCTTGGAGTGTGGGAATTTGTTCTTCCAGAAATTAATGGCACACTGGTTTACCTACAAACTAAAGGACTAAATATACAGCATTGTGATATAAAACTTGAAGCTTTAAAACCATTTTTAATTGAAAATTGGGACAAGCTAGTGAACAGTGCAATAACATATGCCAACGAAGTTTGTAATGATTTAGGAATAGTCATGGAGGAGCATCAGCGTCGATGCAGAAAGAAGAAAAAAATGTTTGGTGAATGATCAAGTGATGATGCTGAATTACCATATGAAACTGAATTGCAAAGGGAAATGTTTTCTTTACTGGAGAAAGTGATTCAAGAAATAACTATAAGATTTCAACAGCTTCACATTCTTGCTGAGAAATATGCATTCCTTATTCCATTGAATCTTGAATGAAGACTACGAGTGTCAGCTACATGATGATCACAGTGACACTGAGAAGGAAGAGTTCCTCACTGAGTGAGAAAGACTTCACAGTTTCATTACTGTTGCTGCTAAGCAAGACAAAACAGAGACATAGAGGGAAAGCCCCCTTGAACTTTAACAGTTTATTCAGAAATACAGTCTTGGGAATTCAGTTCCAAATATTGTAATACTGCTGCAAATTTTCCTCACAATTGCTGTTAGTGTTGAAGCTGTGAGAGAAGTTTCTCTAAACTAAAACTGATAAAAAATTACTTGACCTCTACTATGAGCACCTTGTGTTTAAGAAACCTTGCCATACTGTCTATAGAACACCAACTGAAAGACAAAATAGACTTTGATAATGTCATTGATGATTTTGCTAAGAGAAAAGCAAGAAAAACAGCTTTGTAGATTATTGCAATTATTAATTATTTAAAAGTATAGTTAAAAAAAAAATAATTCTAATTTGTTTTTCTAGATGTCGTTTTCACTTTTTTTTGACTATGTATGATGTGTATTATCACAAAAGACACAAAATACCCTCCGAGGATGAACGGTGTTCCCACTGAAGATGCATGGTCTCTTTAAATTGTTGTTTAAAATGGGTTTCAGGGGTACTTTCCCACTGAAACCATTCCCTCTGCCTGCCTGCAACTTAATTATCCATCTTAATTCTGACTTTTCTATGTCATTACAAAAATCACCCAGATATAGATTTTTTTCTAATTTTTCAGTTACTAGGAATTTAAATGTATGTCTGTCACCAAAATCTATTAAATGCTTTGTTGATGCATTACTGTCATCCCTAATCCAAATATGATATAAATGGAACATATGAGGGAATATTTATGCATTGTCTGTTTAAATGATTATGCTTGTATTGTTCATAGATTCATAGGTGTTTACTAGGCTAATAGCCCTGGAACCTTTACAAGCCTAGCCCATAGAAGTGCCCTGGCATCCTGCCACCCGACGTTAGTTCCCAGTGCCTCTATCAAGTAGAGCCACTGGAGTGATCCCCAGGGTGAACTTTCTATTACCTATCCACTCATCAAGATTTCTCTTGAAGGGGGACAGTGAGGTGCTATGCTTGACATGTATGGGAAGTCTATTCCAGAGCCTGGGCAGTCTCTGGGTGAGGAACCTGTCCCACCAGCATGTTCTGTTGGTTGTGGTAATGCGGGTGAGGTCTCTAGAGCATGTTGTGCAGAGGGATTGGGATTTCTTTAGATGTAGCATTTTTAACAGAGCTGGGTCAGACATGGCTTTGTAAGTCAAGCAGAGATTGCCTCTAAGTAGGTGATATGAGACAGAGAATAGCTGGAGTCTTTTGAGTCTGTCCATGTAGGACATGTGTTTAATGCCTAGGATCCTCTTCATAAGGTACTTCTCTGGCCTCTCCAGCTGTTGCAGGTGTCTAGTGAGGTACATGCCAAATGGGGCATTATACTCTATGATTGGCCTAATGAGGGAAGAGTAGAGAGAGATGATGACCTCTTTCTTCCTGGATGCAAAACCCTTGGTAATGAGATGTGCCACATAGAAGGACTTTATGACCACAGTGGCAATGTGGTGGTTGAAGGAAAGGTTGCTTTCAACCTGTGTCCCCAGATCTCTTATAATGCCTTCAGTGTTCAGTGGGCTCCCATCGATGTGGTAGTTAGCGGGAACTGACTTTTTACCAAAGGGGATTATGAAGCATTTTTGGCGTTAAGCTTAAGGCCATGGTTTCAACACCAGGCATTGGTCTCAGTGAGGTCTTTCTGTAGGATGTCTGCATCACTTGGGGAGTTAATAATGGCTCCCAGCTTGCAGTCATCTGTGAACTTGGTCAGCCAGAGTCCCCTTGTGTTGGCCTGGACTTCTGAAAAGTAGATGCCGAACAGGAGAGGACCCAGGACAGATCCCTGTCAGACTCCACTCATGACTGGTCGGCTGTCTGACTTAGAGTACTTTCACACTGTGTGTTCTATCTGTGAGCCAATTTGCAACCCACCTAATGATATAGGGGTTGATGCTTAGTCTGGTGAGTTTATCAATAATTCCTGAGTGAGGAATGGTATCAAAGGCCTTGGCCAGATAGAGGTAGACTGTATGCATTGTCTTACCTTCATCTATAGCCCTGGTGACTGACTCAAAGAAGTCAACCAGGTTGAGCAGGCATGATCTCCCTTTCACAAAGCCAAACTGTGTGGGATCCAGAGTTTGGCGATTTTCTATATCTTTGTTAATCAGGTCCATGATGATGCACTCCACAGCTTTACATATCAGACTTGTCAGGCTAATGGGGTGATAATTCCCAGGGTCTGTAGTTGCTCCCCCTTTATGGATAGGGATGACTTTAGCAGTGTGTCATCCAGTAGGGACAAAGCTGAGGTGAGGCTGTGACTGAACAGGGCACACAGAGGTGCTGCCAGTTCACTTTGTAGTTCATGTAGAACACAGCCGGAGATATTATCAGGTCCCATGGAAGCTGTATTCTTGGCCTTGGACAATGCAGGTTTAACCTGGGCTGCAGTAATGCTGGGTGCCTGGCATTCTTCCGGTATTGTGATTGGTCCTTTGGGGGGGGGGAAGGGGTAAAGTTGGCACTGAATCTGTTGGCTAGTATGTTGGCAATATCTGTTGGCTCAGTATAGGAGGCACCATTGTGCAGTAACTCAGAGCATATCGGGTATTGCCGTGAAGGTTCTTGATACAACTATAAAAGGCTTTGTGATTGCTTTTAGTGACTGCTGCAATTCTGCCTTCATAACTGGCTATAGAGGATTTGATGAGGGATCTCAACTTTTTGTTGAGGCTAATAAGGGAGTTTTTCCAGTCTTGAGACTTCACCTTTTCCTGCAACAGTTTCTTCCTTTGTGTTATAGAGTTTATTAATGGCAAGAGACCACCAGATTGGCTTCCTTTTTTTGCAGGAGAGTGTCTTGGTTTTGTTGAGTATGGCTAGTTCCATGCATTTATGTACATGTTCGTACAGTGCATTGGTGTATGATTTGGCAGTCATGCAACTATTTTCCACTGGTATGGGTGCCATGAATTTAGCCAGCTCTGTTTTTAGGAGTCCAAAGTCAGCTTTGTAAAGTTTTTCAAGGTGGTTACCTTTGCAGGGGGTGTGGGTGAGATGTGGATTTCCATGGTGATTAGTTTATGGTCGTATCTGACCAGGGAGGGATTGACTATTGGTGTAGAGCAATGGTCACCCATGTTAGCAATAACCAGGTCAAGAATGTTGCTTCCTCTAGTGGGGGCCAGAATGAGCTGGTCCAGGGCACTGGAACTGATGAATTCCAGGAATGGTTGGGCCAGTGTATTGGTGCTTGAGTAGTTTTCCCAGTTGATGGTGGGGTAGTTGAAGTCTTCTAGTATGAGAGTGTTGGGTTGGACCTTGATAGATTTCAGGGTGCTTAGGAACATGGAGTGAGAGTCTAGGGACATGGTTGGGGACCTATAGCAGGCTATGACCTGGATTGCAGTCTTACCCAATGTTAGTTGTACCTGAAATATCTCAGATCCATTATGATGGGCTGCTAGTCTGGAGGTGTGCATATCCTTTATGAATATGGAGACACCACTGCCTTTGGAGCTTCGGTCCATGTTTCGGGGCCGAAAGGTGTGGAATGAGTTATAGCCTAGTAGTGCAGGGGTGCTTTCTGCCACTTTAAACCAGGTCTCCGTTACAGCACCAATATGTTTTGTAATGAATGATACATTGCTATTATGATTGGTTCTTAGTTAGATACTAGACTGTGATTGGAGGTTTTTGATTCAGATGGCTTTTTATTTGTAGTTTAAATTTGTGAATGCTATCTTGTTCTATATGGTCTGAAAAAACATCTGAGTTGTGAAAGTGCTTACCTGTCTTGTGTATATAAGTTTTTATACAAGTTTTATTAAAACATTTGCATTTCTCTGGCATGTCTTGGTGATTCCTTCATTTACGTTTGGATTATGATGTGTATTATGTTTAATTTTGTATATGTATTATGTTTTATTTTGTGTGGGGGGCAGCAGCTTTGTTGACCTGTCCCCTCCAACCTGTTTGTTAATGTAATCCATCACTAGTGTAAACAGCAGTGGGAACAAAGCTGAACTCTGATGAACCCACTCTCCCACTGGAAACCCCTCTGAGAATCTGAATACTGTTTGTAATTGTGTCATTGGGTCCTTGTACATTCCTGTATTAATTCTAGCAATGTTTCTGGACTTGAAACCTTCACAGAACTACTAAAATCATCTTTCTTGGGATCTTGTCATATGCCTTCTCAAATGCCCAGTTAGACTCTTTGTTCATTTCTTTTTTAGCCTCCGTGTTAGCCAACAGGTATTCCTGCTTAGCCTAGTCAGTCTTTTCTATCTGCCACTTTTCCTTGTACTCCTACTTTCTTCTGACAATTTCCTGGACTTCTGCATTCCACCACCAGCTTTCCTTATGTACCTTATTTCCATAACAGCCACATATTTGTTCTGTAGTCCTCACATATGCGGTTTTGAGATGCTGTCATTCTTCTTCATCCCCACCTATTTACTCTTTTACCTAAAGTGCTAGAGCTTTGTATTTCCTTGAACTTGTTTGTTTTCACTCCAGTCAACTTCCAGGTTTTCTACCTAGTCTCTGTTGACCTTAGATACTTCTTTGACTATTGGTTGCAGCTGATTGTGGCCAGAGTGGTTTACATGCTGACCACTCGTATAAGTCATGTTATGACTGTGCCTCTTGCTAAACGGGTCTATATTTGAACATCGAAGTTTCACAACTTCGAATGTTCTAATATCGACCCCTATTCAGCAAACGCTGAAAATAGCGAAGCTGCGAAGCACTGAATTTCTTCCTAGGGAAGGAATTCGGTTGGCTGTTCCTGTGGCTTCTCTATGTTCAGCACTGTGGTGGAAAGTTACGGATCGGGATCAGGTAAGTGTGCGATTGTGTGGACGTGAGGGCTAGGGTGTGGGGTAGGTGAGTTAAGGTTAGGGCGTGGGTCAGGTAAGTGTGTGATTGTGTGGACATGAGGGTTAGGGTGGGGTAGGTGAGTTAGGGTTAGGGTGTGGATGAGGTGAGTGTGCGATAGAGACGGACCTTAGGGTTAGGGTTTGGGTTAAGGTAAGTAGATAGCTAGTGATGTGTGTACAGTTTAGTGTAGGGTTAGATGTAGGATTTTAGGTGTATGTGTGTGGATTGCTGTTTGTTTGGTGTGTTTGTGTTGTGTGTATGTGTTTTGGAGCAGCAAATTTTTTCCCTGGGAAAAAATTTGCTGTTCTGCATGTTTGATGTTTTCAGCGTTCACTGATTAGGGCGATATTAAAACATTCAACGTTTTAAAAAATTGATGTTTTAATATAGACCCTTGCTAAACCATATGCTGGCCACCATCAAGCCATTTGCCAGACAGAGATCCAAAATGGCCCCTTCTTCTTTACTCCTATTGCCCTATTTGGATGCAGATAGTCCTCATATCCTGTTCTGTCTGTGGTGATATAAGCATTCAGGTCACCCATTATCAACACTAATGTCCTGCAATGGCTGCCTGAAAGCCCTCTTTGATACACCATCACAAACTTATTTTGGGGCACAGGGTGAGAATCTGAATGCTTCCCTATCATTACACTGGCATTTGATTGCCATGAGTCTGTCACTAATTCTGATGACACCCTCACTGTTTTATTAAACAGCTCCATCATAACAAATCCCGCATAATTCCTAGTCTGTCACATACTTGAGTAGTAGACTCTGGATCCTAAGCCAAGTGGCTTTGCTGCACTGCCTGTCCACCTTGACTCCTGGATACACAGGGTGTCCATTCCCCCCATTACTGTAATGTCATCCACTTCCAAGCTGTATCTTGAACCTGTACTCAGTGCTGGAATCTTCAATTTATGTTTGGCAGGTTGATTGATTTAATATCCAGCTTTTGCTCAAGATAACTATCCCAGGTAACCCAGGCTGGCAACTGGATATCAGATAGCCAGAAACTCTTTGACACATGGCTAGTGGTCTTGATGACAGGCACACAGTGACCAAAAAAGCCATACAGACCTCTTCCACCCTTAGTGTCTCTAGCTATATCTGTATCTAATATTTTATATATCTGTATCTGGTGTATCTATATCTAGCTACCTATCTATGTACACACACACACACACATACACACACACACACACACACACACACACACACACACACATGCACACATATGTGTGTGTGTGTGTGTGTGTGTGTGTGTGTGTGTGTGTGTGTGTGTGTGTGTGTGTGTGTGTGTGTGTGTGTGTGTGTGTGTGTGTGTGTGTGTGTGTGTGTCATGGGTGCCGGAACCATAGAGCCAGTGGAAGGGGAGCCCCCCCACACACACATTTACAGCTGCAAGATCTGTCAGGAAAAATTAATGAAGTGGAGTCTTCAATCTAACATGGATTCATGCGCCAAAGTTAAACTAACTAAACTAGCTGTTCTTGTTCCCTTATTGCACTTGTGTTACAGGAGTTATGCTGCCGCTCTTCTGTTGGTGCTGCCAGAGTCATGTCAGTAAGGAGAGTTTTGTTCTTTTATTTTCAGGAGTTATGCTACGTGTGTGTGTGTGTGTGTGTGTGTGTGTGTGTGTGTGTGTGTGTGTGTGTGTGTGTGTGTGTGTGTGTGTGTGTGTATGTGTGTGTGTAAAATGCCCCAGTTAGGTATACCTGGTGGTTAGTGTTACGCAGGCTCAAACAAGAGCTTGAATTCTCCACTTATACCACAACTTGTGATTCAGGGAGTTGAGTCCATAGCTCTCAACTGTCCAGGTTTTCACAGAATATTTGGCTCATACTTTTTGTCTGTTCCTCTTAAAATTTGTGGTTTTCTGGCAAATCAGTGGGAACTGAATTAACGAAAGAATGATAGCCCTTTAATTTCAGTCTTCCTATCTTTCAGGAAACACATGGTAACACAACACTTTATTTTAACAACTTTCTAAGAGTATACAAGCAATATTTAAAATGTGGCCCTGGTTTTGGGCCTTTGCCACCCCCCCCAATAAATTTTGGCTTTTTCCAAATTTCTTGTGCTGCGAAGTTGAGAGATTTAGTTGAGTGTCAAGTGGATTTTACAAGGAGCTGAGAGCTTCACGGGAAGAGAAGTTGAGTGCTACTTATGCTAAGTCACTTGCATTGTTAGTAACACAACAAGTAGTATACTTGCTTTTGATGCAGAAGGCTATGGGTTCTACTCCCACAGTATGCAGATGGATCGCTGATACTGTACTGTGTTAAACTTTAAAGGGAGTGGATGCTGCAGTCCTATGAATGTCCTCCTTTGGAGGAGTTACCTAGTAACTATGTTTCTGTTATCAGTTTGCCATCCATTCCCCATTGCAAAATTACTAGCTTATATTTTTTTTAATGTAGCATAGGCAATTTATTCTTCAAGGGCAACAGGCACTTAATTTTATACTTTATTGTTTCATCCACAAATAGTTTGTTAGCAGCAACCTCTTCATTAGTTCCAGATCCCTTTAATGTGAAATTATTTAGATGACTTACTTCTGCAAAGATTTTGCATATTTACTGATATTGGTGGATTGTAATGATAGAAGTTTGAGTGGCCTTTTATGGTTGAAATTTTCTGAAATGAGTAGTTTTGTCATTATTGGTTCATACCTTTTGTTTCATTGCTTACTAGAAGACTATTCCAAACTACAAATTTAAAACACATTCTAACGAGTGCTGCTGTATTATACAAGGAGTATAATTTAATACAATTAGGTTAATACAATCAGGAAAGTGAATCAAAGAATGCATACATGTATGCTTGCTCACAAGATGCAGGAGATCAAAATAAGGGAAGAAACCATTCATCAATGGAGTCCCACAAAGTTCCGTGCTGTGACTTTTTCTGTTTGGCATATACATCTCAGAAGTTAAAGGAAATACCAAAGGGCTTTGACTGACTAAGTGTGAGATGACTGCAAGCTAGGAGCAGTTATTGAATCCCCAAATGACTTAACCATCATGCAGGAAGGTTTGTCCCAAACAATAACTGGTGCCAGAATCATGAATTGAAACTAAACTCCAAGAAATACATTATCATATCATTTGGGAGGTCATCTACTCCAGGGAACTGCCAAATTGACAATGCCCCCTGAGAACTGATCCAGTTGTTTGGCATTTGGTAACTTTTTTGTACAGTGACCTAACTTTTGACCAATGTGTACCCAGAGTCATAAGAAAGTCTTTCTATATTGCACAGCTTATAAACAAACTGATTGTGACAAGATCTAGAGATGTTATTGCCCCTCTTTACAAAGCCCTCATTAGGTCAATCATTTTGTATAATGCCCACTTTGATATGTATCTGTCCAGACCCATGCAACAATTGGAATACCACAGAGATACCTTACTAAAAGGATACAAGTCCTAAACAATAGGTCTTGCATGGACTACCTCAAAGATTTATCACTATACTCTGTATCCTACAGAGTGCTTAGAGGTGACATGTCTGGCAGACAAGGCATCCTCCGACCAGGAGTAGCCTTAGGTCAACTGGTGCCCTAGGCAAAATGGCTCCATGGCGCCCCCACTACACCAACTGGTGCCCCCATCCTGGTCTACCTACACCAAATAAATACTGGAAAAATGCCCCTACTAGAGTGGCGCCCTAGGCGGCCACCTAGTCGGCCTACGCCTAAAGCCGGCTATGCCTCCAACCTAATACAGATGGACCTACTGAACATCAGCAAGTCAAATGGCATCAGAAATACTCAGTCCAGGTATCTAAACTGAATGTTGTGGAGAGATGGATATATATCACAGAGGCTACCACTGTTCCAGAACAGACTAGCCATTCAAGTAAAATAAAGCTCATCCCTGTCCATATTCAAATTCAACTTGGATCTAAGGATGGGTAATAGAAAATGTACTCCAGGATTGCCCCTCATGCCACTAATGGATAGAGGCAGTTCCTAAATGCTGCATCCCTTACATGAGTCCCCTCAAATTATCTATAGTATGATCACATTTATTCTCACTAGGGCTAATATACAATTAACAGCCATGGGATAGGTAAGACCAATCAGGAAATGTTAATTCAAGCACCAAAAGAGAAATTGGCTAAACTTAAAATGTCCCCCAAGTGAACCGATGTTGTGGTAGTAAATAGTTTTAAAAAATTGCCCTTTTTAGATCACTAAGTGCCCCTCTCACCCTCTGCTCCCCCAGTCTTCAACAGCTTCCAGCACCTCTGGTGTGTGTGTGTGTGTGTGTGTGTGTGTGTGTGTGTGTGTGTGTGTGTGTGTGTGTGTGTGTGTGTGTGTGTGCGTGTGTGCGTGTGCGTGTGTGCGTGTGTGCGTGTGTGCGTGTGTGTGTGTGTGCGTGTATGTGTGTGTATGTGTGAACTACATGGGAATTGGCTGTTATATACATAAAGTGGTATGCACTGTAAGGTATTCTGATTGAAGGTTAGGGATCATGTTTCACTGATGAGTGTCAATACCAAATGAAAGTCCCATGTCTGCTAGGAGGTTGCTCATTCATTTCTGTGTTCCATATATGTTACAAAGACATGCGTCTGGAGCATTTCTCCCCAGACATCCGCTGAAAATTGGCTTTGTTCCAAGTTGGACTTTCCTGGTTAAGAACTGTTAAATAAATAAAATAAATATATTAAGCAAGGTAAGCACACTTGACATACAGGAAGTCAAATGGCTGCGCCATGTATAAAATAGTGTTAGGCAGTGGGACATGACAGGTTCATTGTAAACCATGTTTATTTAAATGAAAGTATGCTGATCAGTAGAGCAGCAGCATCTCAATGTCTTTATAAGTGATAATACACATGGACTGAAGGAAATATCTGAATATTTGATGATGACACAATGTTGTATATTAGGTTTGATACATAAGTATGTGTAGAAAGGCTGATGCAAAATGTAAATCAATATTGGTGGAATGACTGGTGGATTAAATTCAGTACAAAAACTGTAATTAATCTAGGAAGCAAAAGCCTAGGAAAAGACTAAATGTTTGTAGGGAAAGTTAAAAAATCAGTGTGGAAAGGGACCCTGGGTTATCATAGCAGATGACCTAAAGGATGGCAGTGTGATAGATTAGCAAATAAGGCTGGGGTACCATTTGGCTGCTTAGGAAGTACATGTAATTAGGGGGTACACCTCTCAACTGTACACATTTTCATTGAATGTCCAGATTTTTTTGACTTGTATTTTTGGTCTGTTCCTCATAAAATTTGTGGATTTCTGGCAAACCACTGAGTATTAAAGTCATGAAATACTGACAGTCATTTGGCTTTCTGAATTCATATCCTTTAGAAAATACATATTAACTCAAATCTGTTATTCTAGCAACTTTTTAAGTTTATAAGAGCAATATTTAAAGTTTGTCCCTATTTTGGAAGCTTCGTCCCCTTTTATATTTGACTTTGTCCAGATGTCTTCAGCTAAGAGATTGAGAAGTATGTGAGGGCCAGAATAAATTATCTTATCTTGCAGTAGTATGCACTTGTTATAATCCTTTCTGGTTAGAAACTTTGTTATACCACAGCAGACCTGAAGTTGCTTCTCAAGTCATGGCTGCTTGATTGTAATCCTCCAAAGTACAGAAGGAGTTGTTCCACTGACAGGAAGAAACAGCTCCTTCCATCAAAGAGCATGGTTCACTGATTAGTAATGTGTTCGGCCTGCACTAATAATGGAGATGATTATGTAAAGATAATGGGGGCGGGATGTAGAGGGTTAGTACCACATATTAATACTGGCTGAAGTGCTGTTTTGAAGACATTTATGAAGGTAGGGGAGTGTGGTATATATTTTTTCTGCAGTAGTATATAGTAGGACATTTAGTAGAAGTTAGAGTAGTAAAAAATGACATAGGTGCTGCTTTGTTTCACGTGAGTGAGTATTCTGGCAAATTAACTGGTATGAAATATGTTGACCAAAAGCTGGTTGTATGGTAACGTGCAGATATTTAATCGTCATTGTCACTGACCTGATATAGTAAAAGCTGCTGACATAACAGTGCCATAATGGGCACACTATACTTGTACAATATGCATGCACCCCAGGTAAAGGTTACGAAAGAAGAGGATGGATTTGTTCTACATATGCAGCAAATCAAAATAAAATGTACTTGTTGTTTGATCTTAGTAGCTAGACATCTGGATAATATCATATTCACCTTTTTTTTTTGTAAATCCATGTTAGTTTGGGTCTATATTACAACCACGAAAAGTCAGTTCAGTGAACGACTTTTACATCAAAAATGCCGTTCATTGAACTCACCCCCCACTAATTATAAATACCAACTCCAAAATCGCACTACAGTGAGGAAAGGACAAATTTTCTGATCTTCAATGTACCACAGTCTCACTATAACAGTTCGCTGAACGGCATTTTAAATGTAAAATGCCATTCGCTGAACTGACTCTTTGAACACGTAATATAGACACGTTAGTTTGTGACAGCTCCATTTTGAATATCGTGTTCAGTCTTTTACATTCATCGAGCACATTGGATATGAAAACAAGTTCTTAATTCTCAGCTATCTTCCAAAATTTTAATGATTGTAGCTCAAATGCATACATTTTTGATATGGAAAATGAAGACATTTATCTAAAAATAATGTTTTATTGTCACATCCAAGTCACAATTAACCATAATTTCATTGTACGGAAAAAATATAAGCAAATGTTTGCTTGTTTGTGTTTGTTTGTTTGCAAGTTTGCAAATGCTTTTACCAGAAAGGCTCATCCAGACTCTGCTACACTTTGCTGTGAAGGAAAGGTTAGTTTGCTGTTATTTTTTGTATTTCTGTATTGCCTTTCTATATTTTGAATACTGTAGTTTGTTTTCTTTACCTTGTGTTTTGCTTGCATTCTGTTTTAACAGCATATTAAAACTTCAAAAGAGACCACAGCTCTCTCTGTTCTGAGTCAGGCAAATACCACTGTCTTTCTAGTTGCCCACCTCTTATGTTAATCTGACCATATATCTAATTTCTCTCTACTTTCACTGGCTTATGTGAGTAATCACAAAACCATCACTTTTGAAATCCCACCCCTTCAATTATTTAAATTTATTGGCCATCCTACAGTATTTCATAGTACCAAAATACAAAAGTGACCACCCCTTTCAGTCCATCTTGCTGTTTTAAAAAATAGTAACTCTCCACTAAACCTTAACTTTTTATACAGATAAAACTCAAGTTACCTACTTTCACATCTAACTTCTCTAGTGCACACTGCGGAGTGCATTCTTTTCAATCTTACCTTTAAGCATCCCTGTGACTAGCACTTTCTCTAATACCTGCTGGAAAGCACTAGAAAGCCTTAAACTCATACAAACACTGCACTCTCCTTGTTAACAAGGAGAAATTAATAGTAGGCACTAAACAGCCTATAATTGCAAAGTACCTTGCTAAGGAAACAGCTCCTATACTTTACAAAGAAAAAAAAAAGCCCCAAACCAGGCATGTCCAAGGGTCAGCTTCCAGTGATTTCTCCTGTCCACCTGGTGAATCTGGGCATACTGGGGCAATGCAGCAATTGCCTCATGTACACAGACAACCCTCTCCTCCTACCACCCAACACTACAACCTGTGAGAGATGCACTTATATAGCCAAAATGGAAGCAAAGCTCTCTCTACCCAAGATTGTGCTAAACAGTCAAGAGGAGAAGGTTAACACCCACACTACACCTCAAGCAACACATAGCCCTTCTAAACCCGCACCACCAACACCCACATATAGCAACACTAAATCCACATATGCAGAGGCCCTTAACTGTAACCTGCCCAAGCAACAAAGACCTCTGAAGCTGAAACGCAAACAAACACCAATCACAACCAATGTGTCACATAGTTCACAACACCAGTGTGCCACCCAGCAACAGCCCCTAAGGCAAGACAATGTACCTAACACTTTAGTCATAGGTGACTCTATAGTCCGGCACAATGATGTCCCTCTCACCAGGTTGAATAAGGAGAAAGTTACAGTCAGCTGCCTGTCGGGTGCCAGGATCCGCCACATAACGCATGCACTCAAGTCACTCCACAACAAGTACAAATATGACTCTGTCATTGTCCATGTTGGAGTGAATGACTTGAGACGTACCTCCCTGGACTACATGAAAAGAGACATGGAAGAGCTCTTGGATCATGTGGCCCAGGCAGGTATGACCCTAGCCCTGAGTAGCATCCTGCCTTCGCCCAGAATGATACCACAATATAAGGATAAAATGATTGACTTCAACAATTGGCTAAGCTTATGGTGTCATTCAAAGGGGATCCAGTATCTGTCTGCCTGGGATGACATGATTGACAGACCACGATGCTTTGCCAGAGATGGTCTGCACCTGTCGCCCCTGGGATTCAGGTTACTGGCTAAGGTTCTTGCCACCCTATATTGCCTTTTTAGGCAAACTTCAAAGGACAAAACCACCACCATAACAGGTACAAGCATGCAAAATCTGAAGGTAATGCTACTCAATGCTAGAAGTCTAAACCTCAAAATGCACTCTCTCGAGGCACTCCTAAAAATGGAGAACATCGATATCTGTGCAGTAACTGAGACCTGGTTCAAGGCTCCAGAGAGCACCCCTGCAATACCAGGCTACAACTCTTACCACACTTTTTGGCCACCAAACCAGGACGAAACACTAAAGGTGGAGGAGTGTCAATATTCACCAAGGATATTCACACCACCAAGCTAGTTGGCCAACACAATGTGTCTGAAATTCTCCAAGTGCAACTAACACTAGGTAAGACTGCAATCCAAATTGTAGCTTGCTACAGATCCCCACCATACCCCAAGATTCTCACTACACCTTTCTAAACATACTGGAAAATATTAAGATAGAACCAAACACCCTAATACTGGGTGATTTTAACTACCCTGCCATTAACTGGGAAAACTACTCATGTCCCAACACCTTTATGAACGGTTCTTGGAATTCATAAATTCCAACGCCCTGGATCAACTAATCCATAGTCCCACCAGGGGCTCCAATATCCTAGACCTGGTCATTACCAACATGGGAAATCAATGCTCCATACCTATGGTCACCCCCTCGTTAGTCAGGTCTGACCATAAGCTAATCACCCTTAACATCCACATCCCACCCCCAGTAAAGAAACCACCATAAAAAACTTCTCTAAAGCCAACTTCATGCTACTCAAGTCAGAAGTGACAAACTTCATGACACCCATGCAGACGGGAACTGAAAGTTCAACTGCTGAATCCTACACTACGGCACTGTACGAGCACATCCACTCATGCATGAATCGTGTCATCCCAAATAGAACCAAAATGCTCTCATCCAAAAAGGAAGCCAATCTGGTGGTCCCCTGCCATAAACAAACTTTACAACAAAAGGAAGAAACTTTTGCAGAAAAGAGGAAAATCCCAGGATGCAAAAACTCCCTTACTAGCCTCAGTAAGAAACTGAGATGCCTCATAAAATCCTCCAAAGCTAGTTACGAAAATAAAATTGCCAAAGATTCCAAAGACAACCACAAAGCATTCTATAATTATGTCAAGAATCTAAATGGCAATGCTCAGATCTGCTCTGAGCTAAAACAGAATGGCATTAAATATACTAATCCGAAGGATATTGCCAATATCCTGGCAGATCGATTCAGTGCCAACTTCACCCCACTCTCACCCCCTAAATGGCCCATCTCAATACCGAAGATTGCCAAATTCCAGTAATAACAGCCACACAGGTACAAAACGCACTCTCTAAAGCCAAGAATACAGCATCCATGGGACCAGATGACATCCCGGGCTGTGTACTACATGAACTACAATATGAACTGGCACCTCACCTAAGTGTCATGTTTAATCATAGCCTCACCTCAGGTTTCATGCCCACTGAGTGGCGCAGAGCTATAGTTATCCCAATCCACAAGGGGGGATCCACCTTGGATCCCGGAAACTACCGTCCCATCAGTCTGACAAGCCTTATCTGCAAGGCCATGTTGCGTATTATCATGGAACTTATAAACAAAGACATTGGCAACCTTCAAACACTGGACCCCACCCAGTTTGGGTTTGTGAAGGGCCGATCTTGTCTCCTGAACCTGATTGACTTCTTTGAATCAGTCTCCAGAGCCATGGACAAGGGTAAGGTGGTCCACACAGCCTATCTAGACCTTGCCAAGGCCTTTGACACCATCCCCCACTCTGGAATCATAGATAAACTTACTAAGTTGGGCATTAATCCCTATGTCACCCAATGGGTTGCTAAATGGCTTACTGATAGAACCCACACTGTAAAAGTAGCTGACTCCAAATCCAGCTCCAGACAGGTGACAAGTGGAGTACCTCAGGGTTCAGTCCTGGGGCTGCTCTTGTTTGGCATCTACTTCTCTGAAGTACAGGTCAACACTAAGGGACTCTGGCTAACAAAGTTTGCAGATGACTGCAAACTGGGAGCCATTATTGAATCCCCAAATGATGTGGATACTCTACAAAAGGGCCTTACAGAAACAGATGCTTGGTGCCAGAGCCATGGGCTCAAGCTCAATGCCAAGAAATGTATTGTTATCCCCTTTGGGAAAAAACATGTATCCATGAATTACCATATAGGTGGCAGTACACTAAACACAGAAAGTGTGATAAGAGACTTAGGGACACAGGTGGACAGTGGTCTCACCTTCGATAACCACATCGCCACAACAGTCAGGAAATCCTTCTATGTGGCACACCTCATCACGAAGGGCTTTTCATCCAGAAAAAAGGAGGTCATTGTCCCACTGTACTCATCCCTCATTAGACCCATTATAGAATACAATGCCCCATTTGGTATGTACCTCTCAAGACATCTGCAACAACTGGAAAGGCCTCAGAAATACCTCACTAAAAGAATCACAGGCCTAAAGCAGATGCCCTATGCTGACCGACTTAAAAACTCCAGCTATACTCTGTCGCATATCGTCTACTCAGAGGCGATCTCTGCTTAACATACAAGGCCATGTCAAACCCAGAGCTGTTGGACATGCTACACTTAAAGAAATCCCAATCCCTCAGAGCTACACGCTCCAGGGATCTAAACCTTGTCATCACAATAAACAAAACATGTTGGAGGGATAGGTTCCTGACCCAGAGACTCCCCAGACTCTGGAATAGATTGCCCATACATGTCAAGCAGAGTGCCTCTTTGGACTTCTTCAAGAGGAACCTTGACGATTGGATGGGAGAAAGGAAATTCACCCCAGGGATCACGTCAGTCGCCCTGCTAGACAGGGGTCCAGGAAAGTAAATAATGTGGGAAGAAATATTCAGGGAATTGTTATGGCTAGGCTTGTATAGGCCCTAGGGCTGATAGCCTAGTACTAACCTATGAACCTATGAACCTATGAATATTTGCAAGTTCCCTAATGACTGATCAAGTCACATGATATTGCAGAGGGAACTCATCAAATCAAATGAATTTTCTTGTGTTGTTTTCCATAGAACTAAAATCCTTACCCTGGGTGTTGAGAGGCTTGCACCCCTACACCTCTGAACATATGGACCCAAAATCTAGGTCACTCGACACTGAGAAAAGGGGAGAGAAACTGTGCAAAAAGATGAGTTTTCTCACAATCGCTAGATAGGTTGCTATATTTGCCTTTCTCTGGTAAATTCAAAATGTAATGCTACAATTATTTAGATGATGTGTGTTTTTGGCAGAAGAAAGGATGCTTCTTAATTTTATGAAAAGTGATGAGTCTAGCATCAGTAAGCCCTAGATTATTCATGGTGATCAGAACAAACTGAAATATTTGAACAATACACACTTGCCTTCATTTAACTACTACAGCATAAGGTATAATAAGCAGTACATTCAGAAAGAAAGTTCTTCTGCTTCATTGCATTTATGCTTCCATGCCATAATGGCACCCAAGTGGCTAAGCTGAACAGTTTCATACTCTTAGAGAACAGCTTAATAACTTATAAATTAAATCATGTTATATATATCTATTATCTATCTTCTATATCTATATCTATCTATCTATATCTATCTATCTATATATATATATATATATATATATATATATATATATATATATATATATATATATATATACATATATATATGTATATGGATCTCATTTAGTTAACCGAAAGTACAGTTAACCGAAACCCAATTTGCCAAGACCACTTACGTGAAAATGCAGTTCTTCGAAACCTCAAAATGCTGAACCACAAAACACAGACATGAAACCCTAGTCAAATTCTAACACAAAATAACACACATCCATAAGTTTTGCAGGGGGGCTTGCACCCTGACCCCCACACCCCATGCAAATTATATATACCAACTATGAGATCACACTAAAGTGAAAACAAGGGTAGAGTTCTCAATCTACACTGTAGTGCGATCTCTATTTAAAAGTTACTATTGCCTTTTAAATAACTGTATACCTACCAGCACATCCGCAATTAAACTCCAATAGTACGGTGCACCTGAAGGTCCATAACCTCCATATCGCACTTCCAGCATCATGGGAAACAGTTTGTGGAAACGTAATTCGGTATTTTGAGGTTTCAGAGAACTGCATTTTCACTTGTTTCCTCCCTTTGCAATGGATGCGCTTTACGCTTTAGCAAATTATCACGATAAGTAATATAATATGTACCAAGTAAAAGTATTTCATTATGAGGTACAGAGAGCAACACAGCATGCAATTAGTGTATTCAAGACTACATATTAGTAATAGTCAGAGTTTGAGAAAGCTAAAACCCCTCACTCCATTCCTTCATGAAACTTGCATAAGGATATGGAGACATAGCTCACCAAATGTTGCTGCTAGAATACCCTACCCATCTACTTTTAACTTCCAAAGAATATATCACATTAGCATTTAAATTACTGGTATGGAGGATTTATGGATATCTAAGTATCACATTCTCATTGCAGGAAAAGGTGCCATTTCTTTCCACTCTCTCTCTCCACTATGATCTGTTTACCCCCTGCTACAAGGCTTTTGGTGTTTGCTACAGCAGAAAAACAAAACCCGAACAGTATCATTTTGTATATTTGTGAACATAGGTCAGAGGTCATTACCCGGCTGTGACACTCGGGGTCCCTGGAAAACAGCTTGGAAATACCCAGCTCAGCAGCCCACTTCATGGTTCCCCACCAGCTCACTCATTAACAGCAGGCATCTACCACAAAGAATAACCACAGGTCATTACCCAGCCATGACACTCGTGGTCCCTGGAAAACAGCCTAGAAATACCCAGCTCGGCAGCCCACTTCATGGTTCCCAACCAGCTCACTCATTAACAGCAGGCATCTACCAAAAAGGATAACCACAGGTCTCACTGACTCTAAATATACCTTGAGACTGCAAATAAATCTTGTATTCCTTACCTGCCATTAGCACTGTAGTTAGTAACCAACCAGAACCTTCCTTACACCTCTCTTTCTCATAATAATCTTACTGGCTTTTCTATTAAAACTCTTTCACTACTTATAGTTACTACCACCCTTAAGCTCTCTCTACCTTCTCTGCCCATATCTTCTAACTATCCTAACACTTCTCTACACACCTACCTTCTCCACTGATTGTTTTTTTGTGTGCATTCCTCTCTTTGCTCATCCAGCCAGCCGGTGTAGAACCGCTCTGTTCACCCTCACTATGCTCGGGCTCACTTCGCTCCCATATCCTACCCCCACTACATGTACATTTATCTTTACACATAACCACACCTCCCATCTCATTACCCAATCATGTACATCTACCGATATCATCCAATCTTCCTCCTAAGCCCCTCCCTTAATTAACTCCACTCTAAAACTCCCCCTATCAGTGATACTCCAACTATCACTCCCAAACCCTACCCTGCACAAAGACTACAATCCACTCATCTTATTAACATGTCATTAGTACACATTACTTCCATAATTGTACTACTTACACTTTCTCTCCTCACCTCTTACCATACCCACCTACAGGTAACCCCACATTATGCAGGTACTACTGCCAATCATCATAAGTACATTCACTCTTACTTCTCAATCTCTTCCTCTATCCTTACCCTATCACCCACCAACTACTCATGCTTTACAATACTACCTCACCCCAAATATCATTAACCCTCCCTAAATTCAACAGACAAATCAAAAAACTCCTGCAGTCCATTCTTTACATTGCCGCTAAATGATCTCGCTCTGGGATATTCATCCCAACCCTGGACCATGAACTACTACAAACCTACACCCCCCCTGCAAATTCCCCTTCTCCCCAGTAGTCTAAATAAACTTCCTAGGAATACTACTGACCTACTGTTTCTAAATATAAACTGTAGAAGTATCCCCAACAAAATCCATGACCTGCATGCCTGTCTTTCTCTATACCTAACAGACATAATGGTTATAACTGAGACTCGGCTAAAGTCACATAACAACAATGAAATTATTCCCCCATTATACAATATACTACGGAAGGATAGAAAAGACAAAAAAGGTGGTGGTATTGCTCTACTACTTAAGAACCATCTCACAGTGCAAATACTAAGTATACAATATCCCTCTGTTAACAGTGAAGAAATATTGTTCACCCATCTGCTCCAAAAAACTAATAGACATAATTGGATGCTATATACCTCCCAGTAACAATATACCCACTCTAGAAAATCTGCTCCATTGGTCCTGTTTATCTCTCCAAAATGAAACCATCATTCTGAGTGATTTTAATATAGATTGGCTATCCTGTAACTCTTCCACCCCAACAAATCATATTAATCTCCATGGCTTTATCAAAGCCATCCAAACTCCAACAAGAATTGACAAGACAACTAACAGGAAAAAAAGTCCTTGACTGGATTCTAACTAATAAACCTAGCCACCCCTCTTTTGCAGGTTGCCTCCCCGATGGTCTAAGCAACCATCTGCCAACCATTCTTCTGCGACAATGCAACCATAATCCCAAAGGTACAGTCTATCATTTTATTAGAAAGAAAAATAACTTTAACCCTATCAATTTCACAGTAGAGCTAAAACATTGCAATTGGGCATCCCTGAAATACCTGGAATTAAATGAGGCAGTTACTTACTCTAAGAACACCTTCTTAAATGTATTAGATCTTCACGCCCCTCCTAGAACCATAAGAACCAGATCTAATCCCATTCCATGGCTAACCAAAGAAACCAAAGCCCTCCTCAAAGCTAGAGATAAAGCATGGGATCACTGGAAAACTGCTAAGTCCCCAGCTGCAAAACAAAAATATCAGGAGCTTAGGAATAAAGCTAAGAAACTAGTAAAACTTGACAAAATTAATTACTACTCCAATCTTCAAATCAAGCACCAAAATAGCCCTCAAAAATTTTGGGCAGCCATTAACAAATTACTACTACCAGGCAAAACTGGTGCCCCCTCTCCCACCTTAGTAAATAACTCTGACAGCATTCCCACTCAAGTTTATAACTTATTTACTGAAACAATACTGACCCTAGCCAACCAACAGAAAAATCGGCGCACACACACACACACACACACACACACACACACACACACACACACACACACACACACACACACACACACACCCTTCCTCTGAACCCATCACTACTCCCTTAAGGAATAGCTCCTTCAAATTCCAGACAGTCTCTATAGATATGATAAAAAAGCACCTCAAAAAACTTAAGCCCACTACTCTGGCTGCTGACAAATTACCAGAGGAATTCTTAAAAATTGCTGCCTATGCAGTGGCCTACCCTGTAGCCATTCTAATTAACAGATCCCTCTCAAAAGCCACCATCCCAGAGATATGGAAAATATCTCACATAATCACCCACATAAAGGAAATAACTCCACAGAGCTTACAAACTACCGACCTATAGCAATTCTATCCCCTCTAGCAAAAATCCTTGAAAAATGCATACACTTTCAAATGATTCACTACTTGCACATGCACAGGCTGTTATCAAATACCCAGCATGGCTTCCATCACTTCCATAGTACCACCACTGCCTTATTGTCCTTCTCCAATACAGTAAACTCTCATAGAAATGCTAGCAAATTTGTTTCTGCCACTTTTCTTGACCCCTCAAAGGCCTTCAGTATGGTTAGACATGACATTCTTATCAAAGAACTGTCCGAATTAGGACTCTCTCTCTCTTCCCGCCATAGCCTGGTTCCAGAGCTATTTAGCTGGCCATCAGCAAGCAGTCTTCTGGAAACAAGAACTCTTTCCCCTTCTCCCAGTTAATCTTGGTGTTCCCCAGGGTTCTATTTTAGGCCCCCTGCTGTTGACCCTCTATACCAATAAGCTTCATTCCCCCACTCCCAAAGCATCTGTTATCTAATACGCTGATGATTCTACATTAATTTGTGCAGCTTTCTCACTACAGGAACATCACACATTAACTCAGGAATCTTTCCTCTCTATAGAAACATGACTATCCAATATCCAACTCATCCTAAGCCCTGCTAAAACCAAACTACTACTCTTTAAACCCACTAGGTCCACCTCATCAACTTATACATTTAATATCATGCCCAGTAACAAAACTACTATCTCTCCCACAGAGCACACCAAACCTCTGGACATTGAGATTGATAACAATCTAAGATATGATATTCATATTTCCCAGACCATCAAGAAAGTTCATAAAAAACTAGGTACCCACAATAGAAATAGACAATTCCTTATCCAACAAGCAAAAGCCACTATATCTCACACTCACCTTATTTCTACCCTCTTCTATGCCTCACCTATTCTCACCAACCTTAGAAAAGCAGGCCTAGCTAAGCTTGACTCCTGCTATAACAAAATAGCTAGATTTCCCTCTGACTCCCCGTTTAGATTTTACCACTGCTCACCTTGAAGCTGCTCAACTGGCTGGAACTTCCTCATCTCCTGCATTACAACCAACTCTCTCTGGCCCATAAAATTGTATATCAACCAGAAAAAAACCTGCATTGCAAAGCCTACTTCACCTCCACACCAATAACAGAACTCTTCACTCCAGTAACAAACTTATTCTCACAGTAACTAAGTCAAATAATACAGCAGGTGATGCCCTCTTTCTTAATTATGTATCTAAAATATGGAATGCTCTACTCTATAACATAACTACTATGGCATCCTTCATACAGTTCAAAAAAGCATTAAAACTGCATCTCACTAATAACTGGTTATGCTCTTGCACTTCACCAGGCTAGACCCTCCTCTATGTTAAACCCTACACCACCTTAACTATCTCACCTCAAGAGGAACAGATAGGTCTATATTCTATTACTGTAGAAATACATACAATGTAATAAAATAGATTGTTATGGTTTAGACCCCAATAACCTTTAAGAAGTTGTTGGTTTACACATGACTCCCTCCAGCAATGATTGAGGTAATTTTATTTATATATATATATATATATATATATATATATATATATATATATATATATATATAGTAACTACAGAGGGATTAAACTGATCAGTCACAGCATGAAGTTATGGGAAAGAGTAGTGGAAGATAGGTTAAAAAGGGAGGTGATGATTAGTGATCAGCAGTATGGTTTCATGCCAGGACAGAGCACTACAGATGCGATGTTTGCTCTGAGAGTGTTGATGGAGAAGTACAGAGAAAGTCAGAAGGAGTTGCATTGTGTCTTTGTGGATTTAGAGAAAGCATATGACAGGGTGCCTAGAGAGGAGTTGTGGTATTTTATGAGGAAGTCCGGAGTGTCAGAGAAGTATGTAAGAGTGGTACAGGATATGTACAAGGGTAGTGTGACAGAGGTGAGGTCTGTGGTGCGAGTGACAGATGCGTTTAAGGTGGAGGTGGGATTACATTAAAGATCAGCTCTGAGCCCTTTCTTATTTGCAATGGTGATGGACAGGTTGACAGACGAGATCAGACAGGAGTCCCCGTGGACTATGATGTTTGCAGATGACATTGTGATCTGTAGTGAGAGTAGGGAACAGGTGGAGGAGACCCTGGAGAGGTGCAGATATGCTCTAGAGAGAATAGGAATGAAGGTCAGCAGGACTAAGACAGAATATATGTGTGTGAATGAGAGGGAGGATAGAGGAATGGTGAGGATGCAGGGAGTAGAGGTGGTGAAGGTGGATGAGTTTAAATACTTGGGGTCAATAGTTCAGAGTAATGGTAAGTGTGGAAGAGAGGTGAAGAAGAGAGTACAGGCAGGATGGAGTGGGTGGAGAAGAGTGTCAGGAGTGATTTGTGACAGACGAGTACCTGTAAGAGTGAAAGGGAAGGTCTACAAGAGGGTAGTGAGACCAGCCATGTTATATGGGTTGGAGACAGTGGCATTGACAAAAAGGCAGGAGTCAGAGCTTGACGTGGCAGAGTTGAAGATGTTAAGATTTGCAATGGGTGTGACGAGGATGGACAGGATTAGGAATAAATATATTAGAGGGTCAGCCCAGGTTGGAAGGTTTGGAGACAAAGCCAGAGAGGCAAGATTACGTTGGTTTGGACATGTGCTGAGGAGGGATGTAGAGTATATTGGGAAAAAGATGCTAAGGATGAAGCTGCCACGTAACAGGAAAAGAGGAAGACCTAAGATAAGGTTTATGGATGTGGTGAGAGAGGACATGCAGGTCATTGGTGTGAAAGAGCAAGATGCAGAGGACAGGAAGAAATGGAAACAGTTGATCTGCTGTGGCGACCCCTAACGGGAGCAGCCGAAAGAAGAAGAAGAAGATATATACATATATATATATATATATATATATATATATATGTGTGTGTATATGTATGTATATCTATATATATATATATATATATATATATATATATATATATATATATATATATATATATAGATAGATATATATATATATATATATATATATATATATATATATATCTTTAGACTAATGAAACTATTACTGTAAGATTTCTCTGTTTTCAATAATTGTGACTGCTCTGTATGATATACTGAGATGACTCACTGCATTTTGTATTAAAAATATACTTTGTATTTTTTTTTGTTACATGTTATTCATATGTGTGGAGCTTTTCTCCCTGGGCCACTACTGAAATGGACCTGTGTCCAGTGGACTATCCCAGTTAACAAATGTAAAATAAAAATAAAAAATAGGTATCACAAAAAAAAAAGGTGCCAAACCTCATATTACTGTCATCTCTTCGGTGACAGCCTTCGCTGACAGCCAAATCTTTTGCTTAGCAACTCACCAAATTAGACTGAATATACAAATATGTTACAAAACAACATAAAAGTACATTTTAATAACTATTGTGGGGGCTTAGTATCCCTTATTATATATCATAACTCTAACATTTCAGTGCTATCTATTGGTGAGTTAGTGAGTCCACTGTCAGTGAAGATCCAACAGTAATGTCAGACAGCAACAGGTATGTATCAGCAAATCAAATATAGATCAAGATTCCTCCCTACATCACACCAGCTATGTGCTTTAACCAATATAAACTGAATAATGCCTCAGGTTATTTACTACAATGCATTCTTCTGTAAATATTTATTATTTATTATTTATTTATTTAACATTTGTTTACCAGGATGGTCCAACTGGACAGCTGGTGTCTGTTTTCAGTGGAGTCCTGGGGGGAAAAGCCCCAGAAAAAAAAGATTTCAGAATATAAACAATATATATGGCAATAACACAGGTTACAAATATAAAAGGTTAATACAGTAATACAGAAGAATTACATACAAGAATAAGTATACTACTCTGTAGTCAAGTAGCACGGTAGTATACTATAAGCATGCAAACAATATTTACAAAATGTAAAAAGAGAGAGGGTGAAATACAGTAGAATGTTTGAGTGGACTCTCCATAAGCAGAATGGGATTACAGATAGGTCCTCCTGCAAATACCCTCCATTAGCAGATTGGGAGTTACGGGAGGTCCTTTGCAGGTACATAAATGATTGGTGTGTAGGTATGATTTTAATTGGGTTTTGAAGGTGGTTCTACATGTTTGAAGTCTGAGGTCAGGAGGCAGGATATTCCAGGTTTTTGCAACTTCATTGGTGAAGAGAGAGTTGCCCGAGCTATTTATACATTGGCCACTTTCTAGGAGGGCTTTGTTGGTAGATCATAACTGCCTGTTAGGGTTGTAGAAGGTTATGAGGCCAGACAGAGCAGGTTTTTTTTCAGGATAATATAGTATTTGGTGTGTCAGGTTGAGTTGGTGGTATTGTAGTAAATTTGGGAATAACTTGCAGCATACAGATTTCAGCATAGTCTGTCTCTGCTATCTGTATGAAACAATATGCTGTTTAACTGTTCGAGAATTTAAGTCATTGTCATCATTACTCTTTGTCTGATTAATAATCCCATTTACAATACCGTACACCCACTACCACCTTGCTGCCATTGAAATAATGAGGACCCTGGTTTCAGAAACATTGAACACAGCTCTTACATTTTATTTGTGATAAATGTGCTTGAAAATTGTTATGTTGTAAGAAGACATAAAATACTATCATTCATCTTGCTGTTTGGCTCTCTCACACAATTATTGACTCGTAAAGGACACTTATGCTGCACTGACAGGGTCAGAAAATGCCAAAAACATGGCATATCTACAGCTTGTGCAGTTTGCCTAAATTGACCTGAATGTATCCATAAAGACTGAAAAAGTAAAAAACAGTCATGGACATTCGGTTAAAGTCAAACTGCAAACAAACTACTGAAAAACAACAAAAAATAGGCAGGCAACAGTAATTCTTAAACATTTATGGTTAGTGCATTCATCAAGTATTCTTACACTCAACGTCATCAGACAATAGTTAAAAGAATGGTAGCCATATTTAAAACCAGATTCATAGTCACATGTTCAGTCACCTCACATGACACCATATCACCTGATACAATTCTCATTTCTATAACACATGTACCTAAAAATTGTATAAACAATTGTGTAAAAAATGCATATACACTTTCCTATTGACTTAATACTCAAATTCATATGTACATATAGCAAGAATACATAAATATACATGTAAAGACCAGCTAAAACATCCAAAAACAATATTTGTTATTATGTACATAAAAATTGTTACATGTCACTAATCAACCTGAATAAATTTCAGTTGAATGTCATAAATGCATGTACTTGTGTATAAAGGGGGGGGGTGAATTGTGTGTATATAACAAACACAAAGAGTGCCCAAAATTATATGGCTAGTCACCTGAGTATTACCCTTGTGTTAACTTTTTAAACTCCTTAGTTTTAAGACGCATGCCAAAGAGCATACATCGTTCAACACTGGTGTCACATAGGCCCTAGTTCTAAGCTGCCAAATCAGCTCCTTCACCTCAGGTTTTAAGCCTAATGGACCACCCCGATATCAAATTCAGTTTGGTCGATCACCCTGAATGTGAAGGAATGACCAGGGTTTTCTACCACATGTTTTGCGAGAGTGTTGTCTGTTTTGGCTTTCCTAATGTGGTAAATATGCTCGTACACTCTTTCCCTTAGGTTATGCTCAGTCTTGCCGATGTAAAAACCCATACAAGACTGGCAGGAAGCGAGGTTAACAACCATAGTGGAATTGCAATTAAATCTGCCCTTACAAGCGAATTTTTCATCCAGGATGTTAAATCGGTTACCTGTTTGCATTAACCTGCAATAAGAGCAGGCTTCGCATTTGTACATACCTGGAATACATATCATCTTTGGGGGTGGCAGTTCCAAGAGGTTTTTTAAATGAATCCCCCTCCTGTAAACTACATTTGGTGCAGGTCCAAATTTAATAAATTCTTTGTCTATTTGGAAAATATTCCAATTCTTTTGCAAAATCTGTCTAATGTTTTCACCATCTGAACTAAACGTAGTAATGAAGGCATACCTAGAATCGACCCTTAGGTTGCTTTCACCTCCAACAGGTACCCTATCATCAATACTCATCCCCTGATTGCTGTTGTCTAAAATGGCTTTAAAATGGCCATTTGTCCTTTTATTTTGAACTTCCTCAAATAGGTTGCTCAACATGTCTACAGGATATCCTCTGTTTGTGAACTTTTGCAATAACAATCTACACTTTTCCTCAAAGTCAATGGCAGTAGTACACATTCTTGTGGCCCTGACCAGTTGTCCCTTTACTATGGACCTTTTTTGATGTTGGTGGTGGGCACTACTGTAATGGAAGAAGGAGTTACAATAAGTGTCCTTCCGATGCATTTTGGCTAAATAATGTTTTGTTGGTGTTATCCTTCCTTAATTCTACATCAAGAAAAGCTATTCTTTCAGTATGAAATAAGTGGGTGAATACGAGAAAATCCGTCATGTTGTTGCAGTATATCATAAATTCCTTAAACGTACTTTCTTCTCCCTTAAAGATCAAAAAAATATTGTCCATAAATCTGGTATAGTAATGAATCTCACCCTTAAATTTATTTATGGTGTTATGCACAAATTGGTCCTCCCAAAAGGCCATTACTAAGTTAGCAAAACTGCCCCCCACTGGTTACCCCATTGCTACCCCACTGTTCTGTAAATAAAACTAGCCGTTGAACAAAAAGAAGTTGTTGGACAAAATGATGTCCAACAGTTCTGCTATTAGGCAGATTTCAGATGCAGGTGCCCATCATTTTACTAATAGTAACTTAAGCCATTCAATATCCACATCACGTGAGATGATGGTATACACATCTTTGAAGTCAATTGTGGCAAGGTTAAAATCAGGGTGAAAGACCTGGTTGTTTATTGCTTCCAAAAAAGACCAGGAGACCTTGCAAATAAAGGGTTCCCTTGATACATATTTTTTCAACAAACTGTCCACAAATTTTGCAAATGGGTAGGTCATTGAATCCTAAGGGAAAGAGTGTACAAGCATATTTACCACATTAGGAAAGCCAAAACAGACAACACTCTCACAAAACGTGGTAGAAAACCCTAGTCATTCCTTCACATTCAGGGTGCACTTGTACTTGAATAGTAATAATCGATTGGAAACATAGTTGTGTAGAATGTTAATGCTGGACAAGCAGATGGATTCTTATTACTTTTATAGGTGGTAAGAAGCTATGTATGTGTTAGTTGATGGAGTGGTTCTAACCAATTTAGGCTTTTTAGTGCAATACAGCGGTGGGGGTCTCAAAGGGATATTTTCTGCAAATTTAACAGCTTTGTTATAGCATTCTTCAAGTTTTGATTTATGTGATGCCTGCATGTTAGTAAAGATGGGAGTCCCATAAAGAAGAGTAAGGAGGAGATAAGTAGTGGTAAGTGCAGTTTTAGTTGCGTCAGTGAGAAAGGTTTTGGCTCTATAAAACATCCCTACTTTTTGATGAGTTTTTCTTATGCAATTTTGTTTATGCAGGTCGAATGTAAGATTATCATCCACTATCATCCCTAGTAGTTTGCTATGAGAAGTGACTTCAGTCATTGTATTATTAAGAGAGAGGACTTCAAAATGTTGTTTTTTCCTGAGAGGGGGATTTAGGAAAAAAATCAGTAGTTTGGTCTTTTTTGGGCTGAGCATAAGTGGGGGAGGAGGTAAGTAGTGGCAAGTTTAGTTTTAGTTGAGCAAGTAAGGGCGATTTTGGCTCTATAAAATACCCCTAGCTTTTGATAAGCTTTTCTTATGCAATTTTGTATATGCAGGTCAAATTTAAAATTGTCATCTACCATCATCCCTAACAATTTACTATGAGAAATAAATTTAATAGCTGCATTTTCAAGAGAGAGGACTTTAAATTTTGCTTTTTCTTGAGAGAGGCATTTGGGGAAAAAGTAGCATTTTTATTTAGGTTTGAGCATGATTTGTGATTTACAAAACCACATTTCAATGGCTGTTAAAGCTTCCTGAGTAATTTTTTGGAGGTGTGCCATGCTGTAAGATGTGCAAATGTGTATGGAGTCATTTGCGTACTGTATTTGGGAGGCCTGTTGTGTGGATGTGTGAAACGTGTTGATGAGAATGTTAAAGAAGAGGGGGCCATGGATAGAGCCTTGTGGTACATAGGTGGTGACTGGAAGGAATGGAGAGAGCATGGAGTGCCATTTTACTGACTGATACATATTGGACAGGTAGCTTTTGAACCATAGAAGGGTGGGCTGAGAAAGACCTAATGATGACATTTGAAGCAGAATTTTGCTGTGATAAACTGCGTCAAAGGGTTTAGACAAGTCTAGAAATAAGGAGGAGACTAGTTTGCCATTATCTCTAGCTTTATTTATGGTATCTGTATAGGTTGGAAGTGCAGTGTTAGTAGTATGGGAAGGATGGATTGGAGGATAGAAGTCCTTGTAGGAGATAGTTTAGCATTTTTTTTTTGAATAAATGTTTCAAGTATTTTACAGAGGGGAGATAAGATTGCTATAGGTCTAAAGTTGGTAATGTCTGCTGAATTTCCTTCTTTGTGCAGAGGGATAATGTGTGACATTTTCCAGACAGAGGCTCCATGGGATTCCTTGACTGACCTATTTATAAGGATTGAGACAGGACAGGCAATGCTTTGGGCTGCTATTTTAAGGTACTCACTTGAAAGGTCATCAGCTGAAGTAGACCATGGTTTGAGTTTGTGAGAGTAGTTTCATGTAAGATGCAGGCACAGGTTTGAAGATGGATGTGGTGATATGTGGCTGTTGGGCAGCATTAGGATTAGATGCTGGGGAATCCTTGATTAGAGATACTATACTATCTATTCAGTAAGAGTTGAAACTGCATTGTGTTTTCAAGTGGTGAGTTATTGGGAGAGGAGATGCAGTTGAATTTTTGCTGGGATACAAGATTTCTTTAATGGCTGTCCAGAAACCTTTATGGTTGTGTTTACTATTATTCTGAAAGTCATTATAATATAGCATTTTGTCTTCATTTATTTACTTTTTAATACAATTGAAAAGCATTCTGAAGTTTTCAAGATATTGTGGCATTTTATATTTTTGTCATTCTTTCCCTGTTTTTTTCTCTGTCCTGCATTAGCATTTTTCTCTGTTTTTGGATAGCCAAATTGCATTATTTGGTTTTAGTCTCTTCCTTCTAAGAGGTGCTAGGTAATTTAAGATATTCAGGAAAGTTGTACTGAATTCATTTACAGCATCATCTAAGGGGTTATTTTTAGGAAGTTCCTGTTAATAGATGATAGGATAGTAATGAACATTTCAGGGTTAAACTTGGAAAGGTTGTGTGTTGTTTTATAAATGTGCTGTTTAAGTGGATGTGTGAGATGTCTGGCTTTTTAATTTTTCCAAACCTTTTGGGTTTCTAATACCATGATGGGAATGGACCCCATTCCTAAGTCAAAGTACAATTAAAGTTCATGAAATTAGTATTGTTTCAAGGTTTGACATCAGCCTGAAGTGCTCTTCGCTCCTCCCACGATGTGCCCAGTAATGACTCCTTCTGTGATTCGTTACATGTATAGTTAACATATCTAAATACAATTGTAGATTATTTTTATAACACCCATTGCTCCGACAATTATTGGGACTGTCTTGATATCTTTCTTCCACATTGCTCTCATTTCTGCTTGCAAATCCTGATATTCTACCCATATCTATTGTTTCAATCACTGTGTGCTGTATTAAATATTCACCTTTCAGTTTATGATTTCCAGATCTTATATACTTAGTTTTTGTCTGGTTGTATAGACTGGGAGATGATCACTGAGAGAGTCTGACATTGTACCTGTGGTGGTGTATTTGCTTGGGTCTGATACTAGAATCCAGTCTAATAGGGAATTTGATTCATTGCTGTCATGGATGTGGCTATTAGTTGTGTGAAATCAAATAAGTTCATGCTAGATGTTGGGGAGTTAGAGTTTATGCCCAGCCACTTGACATTCACATCACCTAGCAGCATTTTGTTTTCTTGTGGAATTGTTATGGATATTCAATGTAGGATATCTTCCAGTATAGCTGTATTGTCACCATGAGGGATGTAAAGTGCATATTTGTTTATAATTGTTTAATTTCAGGAAAGTAATAAGAATCTCTGCAGAACTGAATTTTGATATTGGTTTTCTATAAGGGGAAATGTGATAGTTGTTGGGAAATATGAAAGCAATACCACCACCTTTCCTCTTTATAAGTACATATGTACATACATACATACATACATACAAATATTTCAAGCATGGTCATTAATGCCCTTCTAGCAAGTTGTTCCCATAATAAGTGTCAAGGCTGTTCTTTAAAATATTTAAACCAGTGCTTGCTTTAATGTAATTCGGTAGTCTATTCCATGCATCAGCTGCTTACTCAGAGAACCAATTAGCACACTTCTCATTCCTGTAGAATCTTGTACATAGCTTGTCTGGTGATTTTCTACTGCTTTTTGGTAACCCCAAGCATTCCCAGAAATAGCTGTCTCTAAATGCCCTATATACCTGAATAATGTCTCTTCTTATATATCTATATGAGACACTGTACAGGTTCACATATTTTAGTCTTTTATATGATGAGGTCACAAGAAGGGCAAAATGTGGATGTCCATAGCTAGTGGCATTTGATTTTGTTAGCCGGAATCTGTCCATAAAGACCTAGAAAAGAAAATATAAAAGGTCATGGACATTCAGAAGCAAAAAAAAACTGGTAAATACCCAGTACAGAGTTCCAAACAAAACAGTCCAAGAATAAAAAGAAAACATTCAGAAGCCATATAGCTGAAGCACTTGATGTCATTAAGGAGTCATTTGCATATATTCCATGAGCCTCTACTACAGGAAGTTTAAGGTATCACACAGCTTGGCTGGGATTTTTTTGTATTTTTTTTTTTTGTATTTTTTTAATAATTGGTTTGTCTACGTGACTTTTTTACTTTTTGATTTAATAGCTTAAATTTTCACATCCATGGATGCCCTTGGTATATGTACTCTTTCTAGTTTTCTCATGATTGTTTTCTTTTAAGGTTTCCATAGTGTTATTCCATACTCATGTTTGCGTCTAATGTAAATAATAAACAATGACATCATCATTTCTAATTTCCTAAACTTTTGTAAATCTTTTTTATGCAACCTACAGTTTTATAACTATCATTAATGAATTGGTTGATTTGATAAGAAAAACTCAAAGCTGGATCTACCCATATACCCAGGTCCTTAAATGAATCTACTGTTTCAAACACTGCGTGCTGTATTAAATATTCACCTTTCAGGTTATGCTTCCCAAATCTCATATACTTAGTTTTTGATGTATTTATCAGAAAATTGTTATCCTGTGCCCAAATGGTCAATTTAGTCAAGTTCTTTTGCAAACATGTCCTATCTGCAACACATGTAAGCAGTTTACCCAATGTCAAGTCATCGGAGTACAGACTATAGAACACCTGAGATGAAAAGGTTAGATCTGAAAGGTACACTCTAAACAAGTAAGGGCCTAGGACAGAGCCTGTGAGACACCCTGACTGTAACCAAGCATTTCACCTGTCCAGTTGTTGCATACTTGCCATGTCCTATTAATAAACCATGCGGCTTTCCATCTTATCAAGAGTATATCAAAACCTAGTTATTCTAATTTACTGAACAGTGTTTTTGGTATGATCCTGTCAATTGCTGAAGTTAAATCTATATAAGTTAAATCATAGCACAATTTCTCATCCAGAGCTTTTACTATATTGTTATAGAATATAATGTTACAGGTGGTAATAGATCTATTTTCAACATATGCAAACTGGTATATGGTTTCAAGTCCCAGCCTTTCCAGTTCTGACAATAACTTATCCAATATTACCTTCTCCATTATTTTTCCAGGACATGAACGTAGACTTAAGGGTCTGCATGACTCTGAGTTTGTCGTACTCCCCTTTCCCTTAAAGACAGGTTTAATAAGTTCATGTCTCCAATCTTGAGGAATCTCCCTATGTTTATATGACCTAGTAAATAAGAAATATCATGGTACTTTAAGTTCTTGTCAAGGTGTTCTCGGGTCATTATTACTAATTCCGTCTCCTCCCTGTGCTTTGGCTGGATCCAGTTTCCCTAGTTCTTTTTCAATATACTCTAATCTGATTTCAATATCTGACGTTACATGGATGTCATTAGGACAACTTAACACCTCCTCTGTGGAACCAAATTGTTTTGCATAATATTTTGTAAATATATCTATAATCTGTAGTGTCTGATAATAAATTTTAGAATCCACACACAGTTTATCAGTTTGTATGTCTTTACACCTTCCACTTCTTATGTATTTATAGGATGATTTCCTATTATACTCAATATTTTTATACACATTTTCTTCAAAATTTTCTTGATCTTGTCTCACACAATGCTTAATTTGTTTGTCCATCTTGTTTATTTCAGTTTTCAAAATTGTCGTTCAATCTGTTTTCCATTTCTTATATTTTTTGTCTCTCACCTTAATCAAGCATCTTGCTCTTATGGAAGTATATCCTCCTAAAATGTTTGCATTCAAACAATTTCTCTTTCAAAACTTTCCACATTCCTTTTGCAGTTTTTCCACTGAACGCATCACTCCAATTAGTTTTACGTAGTGACTGTTTTGCTTCCATATAATCTGTTATTAATCTGCAGTGAATTGGTTTAGATTTCAATTTGGCAGAATTATCTAGCAACAAATTAACCTTTATAAGCCCATGATCACTGGACATCAACAGTGGTAAAACCTTTTTTTTTCTCAAAAAATTTTTTATTAAATATATAAATAACAAGACAGTTAGAAGTTTTATACATGAACTTTAGGTATAAATAAACATATTTCGACTCATAGATAAGAAAACAATCCTTCAGGAGATTTAACATATTATTAAGTAATAAAGCAATACGCAATATGTACACTATATACAAGTTAGGCAACCTGAAAAAAAAAAAAAAAAAAATTTAACATTAACTATTTATTATATTTAAGACTTTTTCTAACACTAACTTTTTTAATGCTTTTTTTGGACTTCTAACTAAGTGCCTTTGAGCATCAATATATGAAAAAGCCATTTTCTGGAAAGTAACCCAATTTAGTTTGGTTCAATCCAGCCAATTTTGTATTATGTAAAGTTTTAGTAATGAGCAAATAAAAATGATAACATGAATATCTAATTTTGAAAGATGAATTAATGGAATATGAAGAATAGCAAGTTCCCAGGACAATGTAGACTTTTGGTACCCCATTTTCTGCAATCTGACTTTCAAAGAGGTCCATAATCTGTGAGAAAAATGACAATACCATAAGATATATAGAAGGTCTGCTTGGGGGTGTGAACAACATGAACATGATGGGGATTTACTTGGGTTAAATTTATTTAATTTGTATGGGGTATAGTAGGCGTCATTATTAATCATTAATTGTGTATATGATAATTTTTTAAAAGGGATAAATTCCTTTGTATATCTAATGGCCAAAAGTTTCTGAGACTCTGACAATTGGGAGTTATAACTTAACCAAACATTTGATAAAAAGACAATTATGGTCCATTATTAAGCTATTGATTAACTTATAAGAGTTTGAGAGCATTTTATCTGATGAGGAAAGTATTTTGATAATCGTGTCGAGGTTTTTCATTTGTAGTTCTATGTGGTCTAAACATAAAACTTGTTTTTAATTATTACTCTTAGTTGACTAAGGATTGGTGAATAGTTCCAATTTACTTTCAAAATTTTACGCCAATCGGGTAAAGATAAGTCAAGATATTTCAAAACATCTCTAACTTTTAAATTTTTTATTAAATGATATTTTGTTAAGTTAAAGGGTTTGTTGTCTATCATTATATTTGGGTTTAGATGAATTGGTTGAATAAGGTGAGAAATCTTTTCTAGATTACATAGTTTGAGTAAGGTTTGGAAGGCTCTAATCTTTTGTTTAATTACAGTAGACATATTTTTAATAAATAAACTATCCAAAGAGATAAAAGGAATAGCTTCTGAATTTATATTTTTTGAAATGATGTAATTGTACCATAATTTTATCCATAAAGAATGATTTGTATAAGAAATATTCTTGAAATTAGATATGGTGAGAAGTTTATTAGATGAGACAATCAAATAATAGAGATATAGATTAGGAAGGCCTAAACCACCCTTGTCCTTCAAAATTGACAATCTGGAATAGGAAATTCTAACAGATTTAGGGAACCATAAAAATTTTGCCAAAGCTTTATTTACAGACTCAAAAAAGATTTTGGAATTATCTGATCAGATGATGTGAACTGGTAAAGGAATTTAGGCAGAATGTTCATTTTAATTATGGCCGCCTTTGATAAAAGTGAAAGGTTTAGATGTTTCCATCTGTCCATATCAGATAATATTGAGATCCATACTTTATTGATGTTATTTTGAAAAGAAGATTTATTATTGTGTTCTAAATTGATACCTAAATATTTTATACTATAAGTAAACTGAAAATGATGATCTGAAAACAAAAATGATTTATGTTCTAAGTGATTTAAGGGAAAGATATGAGTTTTAGAAGAATTTAAAAGATAATTTGAAACCGAAGAGAAGTAATCAATGGAGTTTGTTATTTTTCTATAATCAGATAATGGAGTTTGGAAGTAAATAACTAGATCATCAGCGAAAGCTGAAAAATTAATTTTGGTATTAAGAATTCTGGGGACATTATGAAAAGTATTTTGAATAATATACAACAACAAAGGTTCTAAATAAATGTTAAAAAGAAAGGGAGACAATGGACAACCCTGTCTTGTTCCTCTGGTAATCTTTATAGGAGAAGAAAATTGACCATTAATGTAAAGTCTAGTAAACATATCTTTGTATAAAACTTTTAAAAATTTATAAAGAATAAAGGAATATTGAAACATGACATAGTTTGAAAGAGAAAGTTCCAACAGACTCTGTCAAAGGCATTTGATGCATCAATGATCAGAGCATATATAGGGTTTGAATTTTTTTAATGAGATGAATGATAGACTCTAAGGACAGAGTATTATCCCAAGCATGTCTGTGGGACATAAAACCTGATTGATCTAGGGAAATAATTGAGGGTAAAATCCGTTTCAATCTGTTAGCCAAAATAGATGATAAAATCTTAATATCTACGTTTATTAAAGAAATGGGTCTATAATTTATTGGGTCAGATTTTTCTTTATTATTTATAGAATTAGGATGGTTTTAGATGTATTCCAATGAATATCTGAGATATCGTTAACTCTTATATGATTATATACTTTGAGAAGAAAGGGAAGAATTACCAATTTGAAAGTTTTGAAAAATTCTGGAGTAAAACCATCTGGACCAGGAGATTTTCCCAATTTAAGATTATCAATTGAATCCGAGATTTCTTGTAACGATATAGGAGCAGAAAGTAATTTTTGTTGACTATCATTTAATTTAGGGAAATGTAGAGAATTTAAAAAGATTTTTAAGTGATTATCATTAACTGAATTAGAAGAACCTGAATATAAATCAGTATAGAGAGAAGTGAATAGCTGAATTATCTCTTCATCCGTGTTATATAATTTATTTTTATAAGATAAAGATGAGATTTTCGGTCTTTCAAAATTAACTTTAATAATTCTCGCTAATAATTTAGAAGGAACCTGGGCCCATTCTGAATATGAGGCAAGTAATTTTTGTTCAGCTAAAGAGAGGTTATTTTGGTGAAGCAAAATTAAATCTTTCTGACAGTTGAGAATTTGTTTTTCTATAGTAGGGTCATGATTCAGTCTAAGATGATTTTCCAAGGAAAACTTCTAGATTTTAAGAACTCCTCTTTCTTAAAGTATTGCTTTTTGAAAAAAGCTGCTTTACTAATAAATAATCCTCTTAATCTCACTTTACATGCAGCCCATTGTATGTCATAAGGAATGTCTGATGACCCCAGGTTATTTTCCATTTCCTGTAATATTTCTGAACATTGTTTGCAAATATCTTCATTTAGCAGTAAATTATTATTTAAAGACCACTTATTAAAGTCAATTTTATTTTTAATATTAGAGTTTATGTTTAATTTTAGTAAGATTCTTGAATGGTCCGAAAAGAATCTAGGTTCAATGTTAAAATCCAAAATATATTTTGAGATATAATCAGAAATTAGAAAGAAATCCAATCTGGACCACGAATGGTAACACTTGGAGTAATAAGTATAGATATCATTCTTATTTGAGACTTTAACATTGTGAAGTGGATCAATTAAATTATATTCCGTCATCAAATCATTAAGGGCCATAGTAGATTGATAATTATAAGTAACAGTGGAACAGGATCGATCAATTACTGGATTTATTACTGCGTTCCAGTCACCACCCACTATAATATGGTGGTCTTTATAGGATGTGAGAATATTATAAATTTTTAAAATGAACAAATGTTGTGAATTACATGGGCCATATAAGTTTAAGACTAAAATAGGTTTGTCCAGACCAACAATAGAAGTGGTAAATAAGCACCATCTCCCTCATTATCAAATTTCTCATCAATAATGTTCCCATGAATTTTTGTTTAATGATTATAGCTACTCCTCTGGAATTAGATGAGTCACCTGAAGCTACTATCTTTTTGATCCATTTTTTATTTCTCTCTTTATTCCAATCAAGGCGCGGAATATGGGTCTCTTGAATAAAACAAATATTTGCCTGTGACTTAAAAATCAAATGAAATAATAATGACTTTTTGGCTTTGCCTTGAATACCTCTAACATTCCAAGAATCCAATATTATATCAACTGGCATATTCAAGGCATACAATCATTATTGATGCTATAAAGGTGAACTCAAAGTAAAAATCCAATAATACTTTAAAAAAGAAAAAGCAGCATTTGAATATGCAATCGGGTCAACAAATATCATTTGCTGAAAAATAAAGAAAAAAAATTTTTCAAGAGCAATAAAATGTATATTAATATCCTTTATCCTAACCCTAGTGCCTACCCACCAATCACCCTGTGATAAAGGAAGATCAGAAGTGAATAAGATAGAAGTTGTAATTATAAATAATAATAACATCGGATTAATATAAAAATTGCTCAAAGGAAGCCTAACACAAATTAAAACCAGAGTAATACTACTAAAACTATATACAAGACTAACTAAATTCAAGATGTCCAACATACTCAATCCCTACTTGAAATACTAAGCTAAAAGCTCCTATTATTAAGTAAAATTATAGTGATTAAATGCATTTCCTCAAGTATTTCAAAGAAGGAAAAAATAGAATAAATTTTGATTAACTAAAACAATACGGCATAACAAGTATTACAATTAAAACAGAACATATGTTAGGTAATGTAAATAAATATAAAGAAACCCATCTAATAACACTATCATATATGTAAACAAAACAGTGAGAAATCTAGGGATAGTTGTATCATATATAAGGTGATGTTTTAGATATACATATATATAAAAAGCCATAAACATTGCTAAACAGATAAAATTATGCACTATCCAATAAACACTCTTTAATACTTAGTAACTTTTTCCCAGTAGTCAAATAGACAATAAGTGTGATAAAAATTTCAAATAACTATAGAATGAGCATTTAACTATAGTTCAAATAAAGCATAAACTGTCCTCCAAGTGACCATACTCTAAAAAACAATTCAATATAGATGTAAGCTAACTGTCTAAATAGCAGTAATATAGCATCTGCTCACAATGATATATTATAAATTGAAATAGGTTTTGGCGCCATCTAATGTTCAAAGATAAATACAAATAAGAACTATTGGATAGTACCTTAAACTACAGTATGTACACTAGATTAAATGAATATTAATGTACTTTCATATGAATTTAAATAAATTTTAGAATACTTATACTAATGGCTCTGTTAAATTATATAGTTAAACTGTCCTTCTAAAATATAAAAGCAATACAGCAAACAGGATGTAAAAACACAGTGTTCATAAATATACTCATTTTAATATCTAAATAGAACAAAAACAAGTAGGCTAAACTCAAAAAATCAAGGAGTTTAAATATAGACAGGTAAGTTTAGCTAATAACGTTTAAAGATATCCATTCCAAGCATTACATTTGTGTAAAGGCTTTCTATAACAAAACCACCAACTGCAGTCCCCTAATCAAGCTTCTGAAAAAAATGCATGAATTTCTCAAATGAACAGGTGTACAGTGTAATACTTGTCTATTTAAACATTTTGGCATCTGTCAAGATAACATAAAAAACAACATTTTGTAGGAAAATATATGTTCTCTTCTTTACCCATTTTCTGGAATTGTAATAAATGAAACTAACCTGTTCATTTGTTTCAAGAACAATTTCCATCCTAATGCATGAAGGTAACTGCTCGCTTTGGAGCGAGAGAGACATGTATAGGATCGCTGAATGTAAGGTGTGAGAAAGACATATTTAAACTTAAAAACATCCTTCGCTTGTGAAGAGGAACACTGTAAATGATAGAAAGTCCTAATAAAACATTCCTGATGCTGAATACATGCTGAAAACAAGCGCAATTGTGTATGCGAAGCTGTCGTGCTTTCGCAACAAATGATGACATCACCATCCATCTCAGAGAGTCTGTAGTGGGTGCGTGATCATGTAGAACAGCAGCTGAAGCTATGAGCAGAAGATTTTTCCTTCAAGAGTCTCGAGAGGCGCGGTTTCTCCCTCCATAAATCTTATAACTGACACAGGGGACTGTAATTTAAAAGCTTTTAAAAAAAACTAGTATACTGCCTTCACACAAAGCAAGGAAATGAAAGAAACATAACTATTTGACTGTTTTTAGCACTTATAGTAAATCTATAAATCTGGAAAGCCTGTCATAGCACAATATTATTTAAAACATATCAGAATTAAAACAAAATAAATTCAAAACAAGTTATTGAAGTGAAATAGGATTAGGTCATAACAGACATGTACATCCTATATTATAAATATTGTCTGAAAAATAACACTTTTGTATTCCATTGACAGTAACATATTATGATACAGTGTCAGGAAGCTTTTTAAATGTTTTAAGAAAAATGTCTTTAGCATCTTTGGGGTCTGAGCATACAAACCTTTTGTCATTAACTGTAAAAGACAAAGTATTTGGATAGGACATACGAAATCTTATCCCTTTTTATCAAGTCAGCACAATAGGGGGCAAGTTTTTGTCTATTTAGTTTAATTTGAGAAGGAAGATCTTGGGAAAAAGATAGTTTGTGAGACTTCCATATGAACTGTTTTTTAGTTTTAGCTGTTTCCAGGATCTGGAAAGTATCCTGAAAGTTTAATAACTTAGTATAAATAATCCTTGGTGTGGAAGAATCTTGCTTTGCACGTAATGCTCTATGTGCTCTCTCTACAATTATAGACTTTGAAGATGTTTCACAGTTTAACAATGTTTCAAAGATATTCTTAGTCACAGATAGCAAGTTTTTATTGTCATAAGATTCAGGCAAACCACGAATAATGATGTTATTTCTTCGACTCCTGGCCTCCAAATCCAACAGTTTAGCTTGTATATCAGAAATAATCTTGTCTTTAGACTTAAGGTCACTTTCCAATGAATCTGTTTTTAACTCTAAAGCTGAATTTCTGTTTTCAATCATATCCATTCTATCATTTATTTGCTTTAAAGTTTTACTAAAGTCAGCAAATTGTTCTGAAAAGTTTTGAATAGCACTTTGGATAGGCTTTAATGCTACTTTTAGTTTGTCTAAAAGGAAATTTGAATCATTTAAGTCTTTATTACTTACTTTGGAAGTTTCAGTAGGTTGTTTAGATGTCCTTAGTCTTTTTGAACTGGAATCTTTTTCAGGAGAGAGCATTGAAGAAAATTTGGCCTTTGTAGGCTGAGTCTCCATGGAGTCGGATTTTGTAGCCATGCCCAGAGATGAACTGCAATTGACAGGATTTCAGGAACCAGGAATAGACTGGAGCAGCAGGTGTCCCAGCAGCAGAGAGAACAAAATTGTTCTGAGGTAAAATAAATCCCAGGATAAGAAGTCCAGAGTAAAAAATAATCCAAATTCGTAGTAAAAGATTTATAAAATCTTTTAGTAAAAAAAACTGAGGAAAAAGATTGGTATAAAGTTGTAAAAAACCAAAAGTTAAATAGCTGTGAGGAGCTCAATGAGTAGGGACTAAACTAGTCGGCAGCCATCTTGATCATTATTACAGTGGTAAAACCTGACATGAGGTAACAGTGACTTATTTAAGAACACAGACAATATTTGTTATTATTATTACCTCCTGTGTTTCAGGCAAGAAATATATGAATTCCTCTAGGTCTTTAGTGGTCTATACACTTTAACAATGGTTATATATTCTTGAGCTGTCTTTATTGTCACAGTTATACAGTCTATAGTATTGGTGTTATCATTGAAGATGTAATAATCACAGGTCTCATAACTATCTTTAATCCCTATCATAACACCTCTGCCTGATTTTTTTATTAGAATGCTATTACAATAAAACATTTATACCCTGACAGAACTGGTTTCCAGTCATTGGTCTTTAACTATGTTTCACAAACAATAACATCAATCTTGTGGGAACGTAGCAAATTTTCCAAAAAAAAACATTATTATTAATGCTCCTGTTATTAACAACCATCACAGATGCATTAAGTGTTGCCATCTGTGAACTGTTGAATTGGCAAAAATCCTGCCTTGAATTTGTCAAATATTGCAAAATATCTGCTGCAAAAAAAATTCTACTCCCTAATCTTGTCAAATGTACACCATCATGTCTGGACACTTGTGTCCAAAACTGGGCTCAGATGCTCTACCCATTTCCATTTTTTAAAAAGAAATATTTTTTCATGTAGATATTTATCCAAAAACTATTTTCATTCACGGTGACCTGACTCTCCTTTACACATCTGATTTGTGAAAAATATATCCTAACATTTGTACAAGCTATGCTATCTAAGAGGGCTGTAAGTTCTTTACTAACAGTCAGAGTCCTTGCAAATGAGATCATTTGTACCAAAGTGAATAAAAACAAGTACGTACTTCCTTACATTAAGTCATTCTAAGGCTTGTCTCACATCCTCTATTTTTGCTCCTAGCAAGCATAACACTATTTGATGTTCACTATCTTCTCTGCAAATGTCAGCATCATTTCCTCTAATAACTGAATCTCCAGTTACAAGAATATCTTATCTGATCAAGATCTGAAGAATCTTTAACTTCTAATTCGATAAGATCTGCTCTGTTAGTTCTTGCACATGAATGGTCTTCATCACTATTAATCTTATTAATCCCATTGTTTTTATTGCTTATTACATTTGCAAGCATACACTTCTCATACAGCTGCCTTTGTACAACCACAGCTTGAGCCATGTTGTCAATGTCTGTCTTTCGCCTATTTTTTCTTACAGCGATGTTAATCCTTCCACATTCAGTTTTGATTTCTTCCTTGTCATCTGCCTCTTACTCTTTTTTCTACCCTCTCTTTTGAAAAGTTATGCCTTTTTCTGTAGACAGAAGATTTTCTGACAGAAAAATATTATCATTCCCTGTAATCTGTGTGTTACATAACAAAAGCAGCATCCTTTTTAATATGTATTCTCTTTGCTTTATAGACATTTATCAGTTTATTTTTCTTCCTTCTTATTTGTTATGAATGTCTTCCTTTCTTTCGTTTTTATTTCCTTCTATATGCTCTGTATCCTTAGAATGCTAAATACTTAAATTCACAATTCAAAAATTGTCAGTGGCATTACTTTATTACATAGGGGTTGCGTGATCTTTACACACAACAGACACATCCCTTCCTACATGTGTTCTATTTGCTCTTTGCCTAATGTTATGTATCTCTTCACTTCCAGTCACTGATAAACGTAACAACAGTTCTCCAAGATGCCAATTGCATAAGTGCAATCGTCATCTTTAAGTCTGGATTTACTTCTATTAATGGTAAGCAAATCGTGCATTTGACATGAAGAATAGAGATCACTAGTCTTACCAGATGTTGCCTTTAAATAGACAGAGCATTTATTATACTGTACAAGATATTTGTGCTTTACCAAATCATTAATGGCATACTCATTTAATGAATCCATTTTCATTTGCAAATGAATAAAAAATTTAAAAAGAAAAGAATAATCAGAATCAGTTACCACAGAATTCAAAGAAAACTTAAATCAACTTCTAAGAGAAAAAACACATAAATAATATACAACTAAATATTAAATTAACTACAGTAAAGTTGTCGCTCTGACTGTACAAGTTGTGGAAGTCACACAAAAGCTGGAAATCCTTTACATCATGTATGAATGTGTGCAACAGTTTCTGCTGATTATCACTCAAGGTTGTACCTATTTTTAATAGTAACAATCAATAAATAACAACCCAAGACAGGATATGTTTAGATAAGTCTGGATTGTTCTCTCTCCAGTCTGTTTGAACTTATAGATGACTAGGCCCCTTGGGTTGGCTAGAGTTTGTCTGTCTAAAACCTATTCATTTCTAACAAATAACAGTGAAAATTTTAAGTAAAACAACATATAAATCAAAGTAAATATTGTCTACAAGTTGTCCCTTCCTTCCTACAAACAGTAAAAAACAGTGGTAAAAATAAAAAAAATTTAAAATAAAAATTTCTCTTACCAAGCTGCTGTACAGTCAGTTACAAACCAATACAGGATTGTTTAGATAAACTCTGGATACATGGTCAATATGGATGATCTTTTAGCCAGGAGGTGAAATTTCTGATATCGGACTTATATTGGGTAATCTAGGCAGGTAGTTTAGCAGTTTTATTTCTTATGTGTCTAACATTTATGGTAACAAAAGTTAAATTACTAGGGTTGGGGTTGACTATTGTAGGGTTACAGTAGTGTGTGGAAAAGAATTGTCTTGATGTTCATTGTGATAAATGGGGCCAGGATTAGAGTGAATGTCTCCTCCTAGAAAGATTTTAGTATATTGGGGAAATATTGATTTTTGGAGAGTATTTTCCACTTAATTTTGTTTTGGTTAGAGTTGAAATAGAGTTAATTGGTTTATATTTGGAATAAAGGTGATGAGAGTCATCAAATAGGTTTGATGCAATGTGTGGAGAGTTTAGGGAGGAAGAATGAATTGGTGGTTGAGACAGAATTGCAGAGATGTTGAGAGTTATTACAGAGTTATGGCAGGATGAGAGATGGCCCAGTAGGAGGAGAATAGAGGATAAGCTAAGGAACGATTAAGTACATGGAGCTGCATGTTATTGTTGGCAGGTAGTAGGGGAATAGGTATGAAGAAGGAAAGAGAAGGTGCAGGGCAGTAGGCTATTTAATGTGGTGGACTCTGAAAGCTGACAGAGGGTAGATAGGAAATAAGTATTTTCTATGAAGGAAAAGAGTTAGGTTTTTACTGTTTGGCTTGAAAATCAGGGAAAAGACATACAAAATAGAAGGGAAAATGAAATTCAAAGCAAAAAGGTAACACATAAAAGAATAAATTACAGTAAAAAACAACATAATACATGGTAAACTATGACACACAGCAGAAGTGAAATATAGGACATTGCTTAGCTATAATAAAGGCCTTTCAGATATGCACTTGATACTACTCACCATGGAAGACTCCCTTAATCACCAAGACAGTTTATTCCAAAGAAGTGGCCCTTGTAAGCAAAAGCACAAATGCCAGATGTGTTGAGATGCACCATGGAAGTGCCATCAGCCACTGAGTGGCAGATACCATGTGAGAAGAGTCTGCGCATACGGATGTTCCATTTCACGGAGGATCAGATCTTAAATGACAGAACTTCGAATAATCTGCTAATGAGCTGGCAGCCTGTGTAGCTGCCTATGTAGCTCACACAGAATTAGTGGGATATTTTAGTAAAGGGATACCCCCATAACTAGCCATAGCCATTCCAAAGACATGCATCTGGAGCATTTCTTCCTGGGCCTCCGCTGAAAATGGGCTTTGTCCCACTCGAGCTTTCCTGCTAAACACATGTTAAACAAATAAAATATTATGGAGCTCTGAAATAGCTGCAAGAAATGGAGTTTGTAGTCAGGAAGCAATAGGTGCAGAGCATTGTCATAATTCAAAAAGAGGATACCATGGCAAAGAGTAGTACAAGTAGGTCTGCAGCTGGAATAAAATGCTAAATAAAGCAATGTTCTTGAGATGAAAATAGGAAGCTCTAACAACAGCAGAAACCTGATCCTCTATTTTCAGCTTCTTATCACGTATGACACCCACATCTGTTCATTTATTTATTTCATTTTGCTGACCAGTGTAGAGCACTGATCCACACGGATATTTTTAGACTCAGCCCAGGGGCACTACCTGGTTAAGATACTTGTTCAGTTCCACACAGTATGATAAGACATGCTTAGGGAATCCAACCCTATACTATAAGACTTGGCTTGTTAATAGTGTGTTGTCAGTGCCCACTGAAAGAGTAACCAAGGTCCTGCACCTTTGGCACCAGATGCAGTTTGTTACTAATACAGATGATGCTAAAGGCAAAACTAGACTAGACAAGTTCTCCAAAGTCATATATAGCCACAGCCACTGTCTTTGAGGTATTGATCTTCATTCAGTTCACTGCTAAGTGATCATGGATGTATTGTGAGTGTTCAGATAGACTAGTAACATTAGACACAGTTCCCTGAGCAATGAAGAAGTAACACTATGTGTCATGCTCATAGCAGTGATAGTACAGGTTTCATCTTTGGATAATAACTTCCAGAGGAAGCCAGTACATGGTGACCAATAATGGGCCAAGTATAAGTCCCTGTTGTACACTACAAGTAAGAGAATGATAGGTAGGTAAATTCACCCTGGCAATACCCACTGTGTATGTTCAAAGAGGTAAGAGACAAACCAATCCTAAACCACACTGGTGATAACACAGTAGAACTGCAGGTGGTCAAACAAGATCACATGGTCCAATGTGTCAGATGATGAAAAGACATTCAACAAGACCAGATTAGAGAAATTACAATGGTCCCTTACCAAAAGGTGATTACTAAGGACCTTAGTAAGGACTGCTCAATAATGCGTCTAACACAAGTGCCAGAATGGAGCAGGCCATTGATGTCATTTTCTTATGAATAAGAATTCAGTTACTTATAATCTGCTTTCTTCAAAACCTTACTCAGAAAGGGAAGGTAGAGGTGGGTGCATAGTTGTCTAAATGGTGAGGCTCTAAAACAGCATTTCTTCAAGATAAGAGTAACAAAGTCATCTTAATATAAATGAAAGCACTCCATCCCAAAGAAAAACTACCTAAATCTGGTCCAGATATGGACCAAGCTTATCTAGACATGGCAAATAAAGTATAGTTGTGTAAGTGTCCAAACCAAAGGATGTTGCATGCATAAGGAAAACTATTAAGATAAAGTCACCCTAACTGGGTATCAGGCACTCATACCAAGCCAAAGATGGCAAGCCCACCACAGGAATATCTATAATCCTGCTGGCACAAAGTGTGTGAAGCCTTATCTCAGTACGGCAAGATTTGTGGCAAAGATATGCAGTCATGTCACATTCCCTAGAAGATTAAACTTTCTGTGTGGCTACGCAGTCTGGAATGCACTGCTTCTCAACCACTCAAAAAAGGAAAGCTGGTACATTTTCTGTTAAAAAGACCTATCAGGACAAGTACATAGACATCCACTAGGAGATTTCAGCCAGACAGAATAAAAAAAAAGAATGTCCAGGTCATTCCTGTCCTTGAGCAAGACAGTGTGACACCACCTGCGCTCCAACTTTTACATAGTCCTTCATATCTTATCAAGCCTTAGATCAAACCATGTGGTCTGATGTGAACTAAGCATACACAACTAGAGACCAGGATGTTGAGAGTCACCATGGGTACCCCATAATGACTATGCATCAGCTCCACTGTATCACCAACAATGCAATCTTGTATATGATGATGCAGCACTGGGCTTACGCAGTCTGTGGTAAGCAGATGAAAATTCATGAAATTCACCATTGCTAGGTCATAAGCCAATTGTGAATTGAACCAGGAAGTCATCAATCATGGAAACAAACCCCACCATCACATCTCTGGTTGTGACCACAAGATAAAAGATGTAGAACAATATGGATAAAAACAGACATAGCAAAGGTAACAACTTGAGAAAATCTAAAATTATTCATAATACAGAAAACTTATTTGATAAATTCAGCAACTCCTTATGCACCTTAATACTAAAGTCATCAAAGATTAGTCACCTAGAAGACATTAAGATTGAGGGGAAAAGGAAGTCAGTGATCTCCAGAAGTAACATCCTCACACCACCTGATGGGCTTCA